>NC_137965.1:19786749-20156749 GCF_963924665.1 Micromys minutus | reverse complement strand
AGAGTCACTTCTCTGCGGCATAAAATGAATGCCTGCCACTTGGAAAAGAGGCAGTCAGACACAATGCCACCTTCCTGTAATTCTAATACTATGGAGGCTGAGGCAGGAGGATTGAGAATTTGAGGCTGGTCTGGGCTATATAAGAGTATCAGAACCACTAGGTACTCTGCCTCTAAGAGAGAAGGGAGGGAGGAAGGGAGAGCAGAAAAGAAGGGAGAACATGCAGAGGAGAGATAAGAAAGAAGGGAGTGCAGAAACATTACAGTGATTGAAACCAATTGGCAAGGGAGAGTATGAAAGTGTAGGAACATGAGTGTGACTGTCTTGCTGACACGCTTATCCTTAGGACTGTATTGCACACACACACTGTGACAAAACTGACCAGAGGTAACCATTCCGAGATCTAGGTCCCAGCAAGGGATGCACTCATTAACGCCTTCCCTCTCTCCTGCAGGTCATTTCAATACCACAGTAAAGAGCAACAATGCGTGATCATGGCTGAGAACAGCAAGACTTCCTCCATCATCCGGATGAGAGATGTCATCTTATTTGAAAAGAGAGGTCCGTCCATGTCCCCCATCCCCTCCCTCTTTCCTATTTTATATCCTCAATTTATGAGACCAGAGATTAACACAGGGACACTGAGTTCTGAGGTAAGCCAGGATTGGCTATTTGGCCAGTGTCAATGTGAGCCTGTTTCTTCACAGGAATGAGATTTACACAATCATTTCTATCTGTGGCCTGAGAAAAGAGGAAACTTGGTTTTGCTTGGAAGGGGCGTCTAGATGTTCCTTACGATGCTGGCATAGGGTGACCGTGCCCTTGGGCTTCCACTTTTGAACTAACTCCAGGCACAACAAACAACGATATTTTCAACCCTCGGTAACATTTTGATTAGGACAAAACTTACTTCTGTTTAGAATTTCCCCACTTCTTCGTTGTTCAAGGGCTATATTTTCTCACTTTAAAATTCGAAGATGCATAAATAAAGGTTGTGATTTCTTTTCCAGCTTCCTTTATAACAGGCCAGAAAACCCATCATTTAAGGCCTGGGGTGGCTTGGACTCCAAAGGACTGTCTTTTAGAAGGTCCCAAGTATTATTAAGTGTATATGACTATTTATGAACTTGTAAGAGCCTCTTTTATACTCTGTGACTGGTTGGGTAGTGCAATCAGATTGTTGATAGAAGCAATTTGGCTCTCTAAATATTTTGTGTTGGAGTGCTGAGGGACATGAGAAAAATCTGACTCCTTCTACTCTGAATAACACCTCATACTAATCTACAATGGTTAGCCTCTCCACTTAGGTAGAGATTATTTCCCCAGTCGATTCCCCTTCTTAGACTTAAATAAGAGGTGTTCCTGGTATTTCCATCCTTGCCTCTGTGTAACTTTAAGTCTTGAGATTCAAGTGTCAAATAAATCTAACTTTCAAGTGAAGCATTTAGCTCTTAAATAATGGGAAGGGTGGGATGAACAGGCCTGCCTACCATTGCCAAGATTTCTATAGAAAAGGGGATGGAGTGGAATTCCTTTGATGAATCGCTAACATTTATATATGACACCTGTAAATCATTAACCAGGAGCAACAGGAGGGCTCGGTTGCAAGGCTGAAGTCTGAAGTTTGAAGGCTGGTTTTGCTTGTTTTCAGTGGATCAAAAGGTTATATACACCGTGCTGGGTACAAATAAACAAGAGAGGAGAAAAGTCAAAAGTCGGTCAGTGTTTGGTCCTGATTTATCTGCTGTGAATCTGGACTGGCTGCTAATTTATCAGCCAGGATTTTTCTAGGACCTACCAGTATCACGTGACATTCTGCACCCTGCAAGGCACTATCTCCACTACCACCCTTAGAGCCAAGCCACCATCTTGGCTAGCTGGGGCCTCTGCAGTCACTGGTACCTTGGTTGTATCTGTACATGTGACCACTAAGAAACCTTCCTAGCTTAAAACCATCATTCCTGGTATAATTAGAATAAAACCTGGCCAGTAATCTTAATACTTGGGAGGCTGAGGCAGAAGAATGAAATATCTGAGGCCAGCCTGAGATATGAGGAAATAACTTGTCTAGAAAAAAAATCCATTATATAATTTTGTATATTTATAGGGCACATTGTAATAATTCAAGTCATGTGTGTGCATGTATGTGTGCGTGTTCTAATCAGAGTGCTTATGATCACATCCCCTCAAGCAATCGTAATTTCTGTGTGTTGGGATAACTTAAAATTTTCTCTTCTGGCTTTTAAAAAAATATGACACACTGTTTTAAGGTATAGTCACTCTGCTGTGACAGAGCACTGTTTTTTAGAAGTTTTCCTTGACCCTGGCTCCCCCTTTCTCAGTGTACTACAAGTTTCTACCTTTGATGTGTGTGTGTGGGTACCACTCCTGGTCTGAAGCATCCTAAGGAAGCTGTACTATAGTGGGCCTTTTGTTTATGTTGTTGTGAAGCTGTTGGTTTGCTGGTCTTTGTTAGAATTACTTCCTCGGGGTTGAAGAACTAAAAACCAGGCCTTAGTGGGGAGTCTTAACAGCACGAATACACGGGAAACACTATTGTGTGCTTTGATTGAAACCCAAGCTGGCTTGTGATGTACAGCAGAGACCGTTTGCTTGGGATTTGGGGCCCCACTGGGGCCTCTCTGCACTGGGCCAGTGTATCATTTCCAACACCAGTCTCCTCATCTTGGCAGTCTTGGTAGCACACTGATTCTGCAATACCTTTAGATCTTTATGGCCTGCCTCCCCCAACCTCCAAGCTCATGAGTCAGTTATATGAGTGTGTTGTCCTCACTGGATCTGACAGCAATTTAAATTAATTCAACTCTTACGTCCTTAAAAGTATTTAGCTTGGGGCTTAGGAGAAGGCTCAGTCTATAAACTGCCTGGAGCTCAAGCCTAGGGACCTGGGTTCAGATCTCTAGGACCCGCATAAAATGTTGACAGCGGTGTGTGGCTGTGACCCTGGTGCCAGCTGGGAGCAGAGACTGGTAAGTATCTAAAGCCCATTGGCCAGGCAGTCTAGCCAAATCAATCAGCTTCAGGTCACTCAGAGACCCTGACAGAGAGAGTGACCAAGACACCTCTTGTTAACCCCTGGCTTCCAGGCACACTCACAAATACATGCATCCCTTTCCCCATAATAACAAGCAACATACAATGTGTGTGTGTGTGTGTGTGTGTATACAATACACTATATAACACAAATACACATAAAAACATTTTCAACTGGCTGGTCATGGTGGCACACACATTTAATCTCCGCAGGTGAATTTTTATGAGTTCAGGGTCTCCTTGGTCTACATGGCGAGTCCTAGGCTATCCAATGCTCCACAGTGAAACCCTGTCACAAACCAATGACCAAAAAGATACTCAACTCAATCTAAGAACTATGAACTGTGAGCACTGCGGTGTCCACATTCACAGCTTAGCTTTGCTTATTACAAAGCGTCACCAAATAGAACAATTAGACAATACAGATGGTACCTGGGACCTTTTACTACTACTTGTTGGTGGCAGAAGTAGGTGTACATGGAGGGTCTCACACTGAGGGGTGACCCGTCACTTGTAAACCACAGTGGGTGTTGGGATTCTGTAAACCCCACCCCTCAATTACCTGGAAGTAGCCAGGTATGCTCCGCCCCAGTGACCTGACACTATAAAAGGGGCTGCTTGACCCCTCCTCTCTCTCTTGGACTCTCTTGCCTCCTGGCTCTCTTGCTCTCCCAACCCTACCTCTCCTATTCCCCTTCCCTTCACCCCTCTCTCTCCATGTGCTTATGGCTGACCTCTACTCCTCTATTCCCCCCCCCCCACTCTCTCTGCCTCTACCACCCTCTTGACTCTCCCATGACCTGAATAAACTCTATTCTTTACTATACCGTTGTGTGGCTAGTCCCTCAGGGGGAAGGAATTCCCAACATGGACCCCCCCAGAGGCATCTCCCTTGCCCCCAGGCCTTGCCGCACCTCCATGGGCCATATGCCCCCCATTCTCTTCATCATTTCCTTAACATTGGTGCCGAAATCCTGGATGTCATCTTTTCACATCAGTGGGCATCTGAGTGTGTTTCTAAGATAGGATGGAGCCCATTGAACAGCTAGTGGTTTGGTAAGTGGATGCTGGTTGGGAATGTTTATTGTAAACACTTTGATCACCCTCGTGTGAATATGCTTTGTATGTTGAGAGCTGTGTAAAAAATGAAACACTCAGGCTGGATGGACTCTTGTGGGCCTCTGCATAACCTGCTCCCCTCTCTGTCTGAACATCTCCCTTCTGTCTGTCTGTCTCACCACTATGCCTCTGACACGTGACACTGTGATGTCATCCCGTTACAAACCATTTTCTCTTAATTCCTTTTGTCACTGTCCTGACTCCGGTAAGATTTATGCTCCAGGAAAGTGGGCCTGTGCCCATCTGGTGTTCTCCTGTGGTCCAGCTCTGGCATGGATTAGGCACAGAGGACCCGAGGAAAGACCTTCTGAATAAACACATCTGTTCTAGTTTCCTTCAATGCTGTAGTAAAATGTCCTGACTGGAACCAGCTTAGGGCACCCAAGGACTTATTTGGGCTCACAATGAATTCTAGGCCAGAGTCCATCACTGAGGGGAGGTCAAGGTGGAATTAGAGCAGCTAGCCACATCACAGCCTCAGTCAAGAGCAGAGAAAGAACATGCACCACCTTGCTTGCCTGTTACCTGTGCTCGGCCTGTTCACTTCACCCTCAGAGAGTTCAGGGTCAAGTCCAGGGAATGGTGCTGTCTTTCCACCACATTTAACTCAGTTAAGAAACCCTCCCACGGGGCCCAGCAGATCTAGACAATCCCTCTCTCAGCATTCTTCCCGGCAGATTCTAGGTGCGTCACAGCAACAGCTAAAACTCTCCCAGGGTTAACATCCAGCATCATTTGCAGCTGTCCTTTGTAGAGCCTGCCTTTCAGGGAGCAGGAAGACAGAGCATGGATGGAGGTCTTTCCTGTGCTGGGACTGTGCCAGGCACACTTTCTTCTAGAGGTCGTTTGCTGGACTTTGAGCTCCTGTGTGGGTCTCTTTCAGTCTATCTGTCCGAGTGTAAGACTGGCATCGGCAACAACTACAGAGGAACCATGTCGAAGACAAAGAGTGGCGTCACCTGTCAAAAGTGGAGTGCCACCTCCCCCCACGCACCTAAGTAAGCCCTGCTATTTCATGTTGCTGTTCGAGAGTGTATTCAGAACAATTCCATTGTTTCCAAATCAAACCTGCCTGTTAGTGTGAGCAGAGAACCTTTTGATGTGGATTCTGAGGAGCTGAATATTCACAACACAGGAGAAAAATGGCTGGTTCCTATTAATCTTGTTATATAACATCTGAGAAGGTCCTAAAATATAGAAGGAGGTATGTCAAAAGAACCATTCGACTGAATTTTAAGCTGTCCTAGTTTTTGTTCTGTTGCTGTGATAAAAAAAAAAAATATTGTGGCAAGGGCTGGAGAGATGGCTCAGTGGTTAAGAACACTGACTGCTCTTCCAGAGGTTCTGAGTTCAAATCCCAGCAACCACATAGTAGCTCACAACCATCTGTAATGGGATCTAATGCCCTCTTCTGGTGTGTCTGAAGACAGCTACAGAGTATTCATGTATAATAATAATAAACAAATATTTCAAACATATTGTGGCAAAAAGTAAGTAACTCATGGAGAAAGGGAATTTACTTTAGATGATAATCAATGACAAATTACAGTCCATTATAAAAAAATGTTACAGCAGCAATAACTTGACACTGCTAGTCACACCAGAGCTATAGTCAAGAACAGAGAAATAAATGCATGCATGCTTACTGGTGCTCAGATCCTTCTCTGTACTTATACACTCCAGGATCTCCTACCTAGGGAATGGCAATGCCCACAGTGGGCTGGATTTTCCCACGTGTACTAATGTAATAAGACAATATCCTCGCAGGCAGTGCACACAGGTATCAAGAGATTTTCTCATTGAGATTCTTTTCTCAGGTGAGTCTAGTTCATGTCAAGTTGACAATCACACCAACTATAACAGAGACCAAGTATAAGAAAATGATGCTTGTTTAGAGACGGGTGTGTTTCAGTCAAATGTTAAGTTTGAGCTTGCAGGGCATGCCCACATCACCTCTGTGACCCAATGAGGATATAAACCAATAAATAAATAAATAAACAGACACTTTGCAGCTTGCGTATTACTTTAGGGTCATTCTGTTTGTGTCCCCCCATCTAGCATTAGATGGCATCAGGTTCTCTGTGATGACTCCAGTGGCCATAGCCCAGGCTAGGATCTTTCATGAGCCAGCTGAGCTTCTAATCAGGTAGATGTTCCCTCAGATGGGGATATGGAGGAGTCAGAAATTAGGCTTGCTTCTTCAGACTGCAAGTTCTTGCATGTTTTATCTAGTTATCTTTACCGTCACTCTTCTCTAGAGCAGAAGATGATGAGCTCAGCTTTCCACAATCCTGGGCACATAGGCTGTGTTTCAAAGAAAACTGGGCTGGTCTCTGGTTACACAACAGAGTTCACCTGCCGCTGGCTGATTAGTCAAGCCTAGCTACCATCTGCTTTTGCCTGTTTCACCACACATGGCTCCTCGATCAGTAACATGGGGGTAATGACCCCTTCTTAGTGCTTTTTTTTTCACTGAGGGCAAGTGACAGAGTATAGAAGGTTTCAGCGGAATGCCAGGGGCGGGGGTCACACAGACAGAAGAGAAATCGGTGCTGTAGATGTGTGGGGAGAACCACTGGCACCTGAAACCCTGGTGTCTTCCTGTCTGCTCAGCACACATGACTAAACCCAAGGGCAATGATGGTAAACTGAGCTGTTTGACACAAGCCTTCTCATCCATAGATAAAGGAATGACAACCAACAGTTAAAACACATTCAGATGACGGAACTGAACCCTCAATACAAAGCGCAGCATCTCCTACCTCGCTAATCCACTTTTCTTTACCATGTTCTTTTTCCACCATGCAGCTACTCTCCAAGAACACACCCCGACAAGGGACTAGAGGAGAATTACTGTAGGAACCCAGACAATGACGAGCAAGGGCCCTGGTGCTACACAACAGATCCGGACCAGAGATATGACTACTGTGACATCCCTGAATGCGAAGGTAGAGGTGGCTCTACAAAACCCTTCCTGTATGCTTGACACCTGGTATATGCCATTTCCTGGAGACATCACTTTGTGTTGTACACTACGAAACAAGAGTAATGGTGTCGCCTCTTGTGAAGGAGTCCCACTTCTGAACTATCTTTAGTAAAATGTTATTTCAACATGTGCGCATGTTTAGCCAGATCCAAAACTTGGATACAAATTTCTTTGGTTAAAACCCTACACAGTGTAAAACTCCGGAGGTGGTTGCTATTAAATAGCTAAATTAAAACCACGGAGCCAGTGAGATTCAAGCACACGGGAGGAATGGTTTCACGTGGGTGATTCTGTTGAGTTTGAAGTTGAGCAGCACGCCAGTTTGTGTGTTGACACGCCTTCTTCTGATAGGCCCATTAGCTTCTCAGAGAACCTCAAAGGTCAATGCTGAGACAGCACTAAAGCGTCACACTGGGAAAACACCTTGGCTTCGTATTTCTAGGTATGTTTATCAGAGCAAGAAAAATGAGCCAAGTGGTATTTATGAGGCAACGTGGGCATATTTCAGGGGCCACTTCCTTTTCTGATCACTTTCCCTTAGATAGAGGAGCTCCTGTATTTACTCCTGTACTTGGATCTGGATGCTTACAGGTTATTTGGTCTTTACATCCCATGAACACATGCTTCTTATATCAACTTCACAGCTGTTTTTTCTTTTTTTAAGGATACCATACAAATTCCAGTTGTTTGTTATTTCTCTACAACACAGGACTTTAACGATTCCAAATCAAAGTCTTAGCTTTTAAATAAATTAGAGAGCAAAAAAGAAAAAGAAAGAAAGAAAAGCAAATACAAATACAACACCCTCCCCATAAACACCCCAGATCAGTCATGTTGCTCAGTAATATGCAAACACATATACCTGTCAGTCATCAGGTGATCAGAATAAGTTCACTGAATTTTAGAAGACCATTCTAGAAATGATGCTTTCCACTACACAAAAGTTAAAGTGGAGAACCTACAGGCTTCTGAGAGCATGTGCCTTTCCCGTGGGCGTCTTCTAGTTTGAGGCTGTGTATCACAGAGTTTCTGACCACCATAGTTAAAGTGGCACAGACTCACAGAGCTCAAATAAATTGTCTCAGAAAAGGGACCCTAATTGCATCAGAACATTCCAAGTCTTTATTGCCAAGTGGCTCCTAGGAGTGAGGTATGAATGGGTGGCAGGAAGCACCAGAGACCTCTCTAGAGGGACTCCAGTCTATGTTCCACTGTACTTCACGTTGGTTTCTCTTTCTCCCCCTCTTCTCTTCCCACACTGCACAGAGGAATGCATGCACTGCAATGGCGAAAAGTATGAGGGCAAAATCTCCAAGACCATGTCTGGACTGGACTGCCAGGCTTGGGATTCCCAGAGCCCACATGCTCATGGATATATCCCTTCCAAGTAAGATCCTGCTGCTTGCTTGAAGCAAGCAGAAACATCTGAGGAACTGAAGGCTGGGTGGCTTTGACTTTTGAGATGGGCATCTTCCCTGCTAGGCTGCATATAAAGTATATGTTCTTGTTACTCATCACGTGGTTCAGAGGCATCATGGGTACTTGCTAGAAAGGTAGCAACTAAGCCTTATGAATAGAATTCGAGTTATAACCAAATCCACAGCCAATTTGTATTTCTGGTAAAACAGAAACACACTTGGCTTGTTTATGCTCCCTTGACTCCCTTCCTTTCTCTTTTGTACCAGTCTAGATGTTCTACCTGTGATCTTTAGGTATCAAGTATCTTACAGATCCCCAATATTCTGTGTAGTTACGCTGGGTCATTCACAACTACCATGTTCTCAAAGATGACTATGCGTTTAAGAACAGGACCAGGAGCTCCCTGCTCCAGAAGGCAGTGATGGCTTTCAGGGCAAGCACTTGTGAGGGTTCAAGGTCATAGCTTTTCACAGAAAAACATCTCCTCACAGGCATCCCGTGATGACCTGGTGTCATAACATGGCTACTAAGACTTTCAGTAGTGTGGCTAAGCTACAGCTGTCCCTGTAGATGCTGGCATCGCTGAGTTTTGCATCTTTCATTCCAAAGAGCTTAAAACATGGCTCCCACTACTGCCTTTCAAAGGCAAGCACAATAGTGTTCTCAAAGTATGACTAGGTCAAGCCAACTGTAGAAACCAGAAGAGGGGCAATAGACCATTCCTAGCTTTTCTCTTTGTCCTAAGCACCCAGTCTCAGAAAGGAACCAGGCACAGAGACAGTCTCCCAATTAAACTTCTGGGTCCTTGCCAAGGAGGACTCCTGGGCCAGGTGCTTGAAGAAACATAGTTACCAATCTTGGATTCTCTAAGCTTCCTGGTAGTGGGGTTGGAGCCTGGTAGACCAGTAGGATCAGTTTCCTGCCTGTACCATTTCACTGTCTGATGACAGTGAGCACTTTGTTCTTTGAAGACTGTTATTATTTGTAGCTGGATAACTGAAGTTTGCTTGCTTCAATATTCTGGATGGTTAGTTTCTTATCTTCTATAAGTCTGGCACATGGAAACTGCTAGAAATGTAGCCCTTGGAAGACTGAGCCTATCTTCCTTCCCGGGTTACCAGAAGAGGAATAACTCTAATTACAGGTGCTAAGTTGTTGCTCATTCTCAAGAATCTGTGTGAATGCTTATTACTACTAAAAAAAATTCATCTTCAATAGCATAAGCTGTCACTTGTGCTTTTGATCTCAGCCATTCTGATAGGCGTAGGATGGAATTTCAAAGTTGTTTTGATTTGCATTTCCCTGATAGCTAAGGATGTTGAACATTTCTTTAAGTCTTTCTCGGCCATTTAAGATTACTCTGTTTAGAACTCTGTTTAGATCTGTATTTCATTTTTAATTGGATTATTTAGTTTGTTGATGTCTAGTTTCTTGAGTTTCTCCTTTATCGTAAATATCTCTGTCAGATGTAGAGTTGGTGAAAATCTTTTTCCATCCACTGGGCTGCTATTTTGTCCTACTGACAGTTTTTCGCTTTGCAGAAGTTTTTCAATATCCCTGGGAGGCCTGCTCTTTTCTGAGGGGAGGTAAAGGGGGATTAGATCTGGGAGAGAAAAGAAGTAAGAGGGATAGACTGGCGGACGGGAGGAAAGAGAAACAGTTCAGATATAATATATAAGGGAACAATAAAGAACTTAGAACAGTAAAAAAGAAGCACATGCTGAATTATATGATTTTTCCCCTAAATTATTGGTATATTATCATGGCAAATGAAAAAAAAATGAAAGAAAATAGGGGTAAAAATATTCCTTTTGTCTGCTCAGATTTCCAAGCAAGAACCTGAAGATGAATTATTGCCGTAACCCTGATGCAGAGCTGCGGCCCTGGTGCTTCACCACAGATCCCAACAAACGCTGGGAATACTGTGACATCCCCCGCTGCAGTAAGTTCAGTTCATACCCAATACCCTGGGAGCTACCCCCACTCCACCTGCCCTTTTCTTGGAATGGTGTTGGCAGCTGAGTAGAGATCTTAAAGAGTCGTTCTACAGGTCTACAGGATGTTCTTAACCCTTTTTATCCAATTTATTAGCTATTTGGGTTAACTGGTAAGGCTATCCATTTATTGATGTTCCCCCACTCCCGAGATTTCTACCTTTTGTGAATATTATCAATTTAAAGGCAAAGCTGCAGCTCCAGGAGCCCCAATAGACTGGACTCGTCTGTCCATTAAAGATGGAGTAGGAAGGGGTCTTGGTTATTGGTAGGCGGTTGTATTATATCAGCTCTGCTTCTGCTGGGGAAGTTATTGTGGCTGTCATTGTTGTCATTGTCGTTGTTGATGTCATCATCATCATCATCATTATGCCACCACTAAAGGGAAGTAGTCTGGTTCCCAGGAGCTGACTGTTCACCTGTGATGTAGCCTCTCCATCATAGGTAACTTTCTTGGCTTGGAGATGATCTGTCTTGAAGGCTCAGTTTTTCTCTTTTTTCTTTTTAAAAAAGATTTATTTATTTATTATATATAAGTACACTGTAAGTATCATTAGACACACCAGAAGAGGGCATCAGATCTCATTACAGATAGTTGTGAGCCACCATGTGGTTTCTGGGATTTGAACTGGGGACCTCTGGAAGAGCAGTCAGTGTTCTTAACCATTGAGCCACCTCTTCAGCTCCACTCAGTGTTTCTTGAGTGAACTCTTTTGTCATAATCCAGAGGCAAATGAGATAGTTCAGTAGGCTAAGTGATTGCCCTACAAGCCTACTGCTCTGAGTTCAACCTTCAGAACTTACATCAAAAAAGAAAAAAAAAACCAGAAACAACTCACAGGCAATATGAAGTTCAAGAAAAATAAAAGCCAAAAAAATGAAAGTCTCAGTCCTTCTTAGGAAAAAAGTAAATGTATAGCACCCTCTCAGAGTGTGGTACACCTGGACCTTAAATCATTAATAATCCAAGAGCTAAGACTATATAGCCTTGTGGCAAATTTTGGTATTCGAAGATCATTATACTTAATCTATACTCACCAAGAAATCTGCTTCCGTGTTATGTTCTGTCCTACATGTACTTTTTGCTTATGTTAACTAGTGGGATTTCAATGCATGCTATGAAACCTCTAAAAGAATTAAGTACTGACAAAAAATATTCATATAGTGTTATGCCAAAATGCCTTAAAATATCTGTATATGTATCCCTCTTTTTTAAAATAAAGTTGTAAGAGACAAAAGAAAAAGAAAAAAGAAAAGAAAAGAAAAAGAAAAAAGAAACAAACAAACAAAGCCCAAAGGAACATGGTGGTATCATCAGTGGGAAGGTGGATGCAGGCCAAGGCAGGTGCAGGCAGGCCAAGGCAGGTGGGAACAAGTGGATTCCTACCTAGGTCTTGCTGCCCAGCCAGCCTAGCCTACTTGGTAACTTCCAAGTAAAAGATCCTGTCTCAAAAAGAAAAAGTAGAAATGTCTAGGGAGTGACAGTTGAGGTTGTCTTCTGGCCACCACATGAACATGTGCACACATGCACATCCATAAAGCTGTTTATCCATCCCTCCAGTCATTTCTCAAATCTAAGGTGGCTGTAGAACCACATGAGCCAGGAAAAAAGAGTCAGAGGCAAACGAGACAAAAGGACCACATGAAGTTAGTTGTGTCAGCATCCTTCTTCATAAGCATGCTCAAATGCAGATCTCTGGGCTATAGCTCTGCCGTTCCAGTTTTCCCTGAGTTGAAGGAGCCTGAAAACATGACTGCTCCACAAATTTCATTAACAGAGTTTTTTCCCCTAACTGTTGAGCTGTCAACACAGATGTCAGTGGGTACCGAGCTGTTTCAGCTGTCTGACTTGGGGGTGCTCAATATAAGTAGAGCTCATAAAAGTGGCACATGGGGAGAGCTGTTCCACACTGCTCCTTATTTGGTAACTGGAATGGAGAGTCTCAAGGGGTAGACAGGCCATGAGCAAATAAGTGATACAAAAGACATACGGGGACAGCCTCTCTCCTTTGCTCTGCCATCATTGAAAAGCAGAGATTTCTCAGTCTGTCTTCCTTCTTCCAACACCAGTTTCTCCTTGTGGGCAGTGCCCCACCCCCACAAAGTCTTAATTTCTAGTTGCATACTTTTTCTTAAAAAATATTTGGTTAGTGTTTTCTTTTCCTGTATTTTTATTTCATTGGTTATTGAGAGATTGGTGGTTATATATCCAGCTTTAACTGTAGATTAATCTATTTCCCTTAAGGTTTAACTGTTTGACTTCTGTATTTGAAGCTATGTTTGTAGGTGCCTATGTATCTAAGACATTCACCTTTTCCCATGGGCTCTTTCTCAGCTTGGTGCCCCTTTATGAAAGATGGGTGGTGGTCAGTTGTGTTTACCTAGTGAATCATGTACTGTTCTCAAAAGAACCTGGATCAAAGGAATATGTAAGGACTTGAGGTGGGAGAGGACCTACATGTTATTTTTTTTTTTGCCATGCTTGTTGAAGTAACAAAAACACTAGAGACACTAGGCTCCATCTTTAGAGACATTCCTGATGAATGGCAGTGTAGATGTATAGTATACCAAATAGAAAGTACTAAGCTGTCCCCAAGTGTAAAATCCTGAGAGGAGTAAGAGAAGGCATAGCAGAGAGAACCTGCCTTCATCCTTCCAAAACATGTGTCATTGCATTCTTACTGGAAAACCATCCACGATCACTTCTTTTTTCCTATTCAAGCAACACCCCCACCCTCACCTGGCCCAACCTACCAATGTCTGAAGGGAAGAGGCGAAAGTTACCGAGGTACTGTGTCTGTCACCGTGTCTGGGAAGACCTGTCAGCGCTGGAGTGAGCAAACCCCTCATAGGCACAACAGGACACCAGAAAATTTCTCCTGCAAGTATGTCTCTCCTATCTCCTTCCCCACCCCTGTCACTGTGGGCTGTTCACCTGGGTTGTAGTATAAAGAAAATTCAAGAATAAAGATTGATTAGGTCACATGTAAGAAGAAAGACATTCAGCAGTGTTTTACCTGATACAATCTTTCTCAAAGTGTGCCCCACCAATACCATGACATGTTTACAAGAAATGCAAATTCTAGGGCTCTACTCTGTCTACAGGTACCCCTCATGCCAAAATAGGATATCAGATCCCATTACAGATGGCTGTGAGCTACCATGTGGTTGCTGGGGATTGAACTCAGGACCTCTGGAAGAGCAGCCTGTGCTCTTAACTGCTGAACCATCTCTCCAGCCCAAGGAATATATTTTAGCCATTGATTCTTCTATGCCAGATTACTTGCCATGCCATGTGATGTCTCAGCCCAACTTAAGCTTCCTCCTGGTACCTGTCAATCATTCAGCATGCACGATTCTAGCACATTAGATATACACAGCACTCCCTCTAGCAGGCATGTTCACACCTTGCTCATTGAACGTCTTCGAAGAGCGGAAACTCATACTTCCTTTCTAGAAATCTGGAAGAGAACTACTGTCGTAACCCGGATGGAGAAACTGCTCCCTGGTGTTATACCACGGACAGCCAGGTGAGGTGGGAGTACTGTGAGATCCCATCCTGTGAGTCCTCAGCATCACCAGACCAGTCAGATTCCTCAGGTAAGCGTGGGTTGTGAAAGTTCACAGAGAGTGGCTCTGTTCAAGTTTGTCTCTAGTGACTTCTTCACAGTGTATCAGGGTGTGGCACCTTTGCTTCACTCAGTCTTGCTGTGGGTCAGAGGGGGGCTTGTATGACTTCATTTATAACATTATATTATAACATTTCACCTGTTGTTTGCCCCAGTGACTTGGGATACAGCCCTGGTGAGCAATTCCCAAGCTCTTGAAATCTTGACTTCTGTTGTGCTTAGGAGGTTTCTTTAAAAGTCAACTGGAACAAATTCTATGAGGTGTCTGTATTCCTACTGTATTGCTTACACATCCAACTTTAACTGCAGATTAGCCCATGTTCCATTTGCTTCTGTTTGCTTTCTGTGTTGTGAAGCTCTGTTGGTAGGCACGGACCTGTTGAAGACATCTTTACCTTCTTGATGGGATGTCTCTTTTGCTAAGCCACTGTTTCTGAAAACACTCCTTCTGTCTCTGAAACTCAGAAGTTTATTTTCAGTGATGTGAACAGAGACTTGGCAGCTCTGCCTACATGAGTGTTTGTATGATGTTTCTCCTTAGACTTCTGAGATATTTGCATTAATATAGCTACGTGTGCGTGGTTGGCTTTAAGACCATCATTAACATAGTTGTTCCATTCGTGGTCTCATAGCTACCATCTTTTCTTTACCTAAGTACGTTTCAGCTCACTGACTGCTTGCTTAACTGTGCCATCTGCTGATCAATCCCTTGAAGGAATTCTTCATCTCTGACACTGCGTGTTTATCCTTGAAGTTATATTTTGTTCTTATCTTTAGAAGTTCCTGCCTCTGCTAAAGCCCCACCCCCTTAATCCACATTAGTTGTCTTCACCAGAGGATTCATTCACAACTAACCAAGACTATTTTACAACCCCAACCTGCAAGTGTCCCACTGAGGTCATCTCTGAGAATCAATGGCCTTTTCCTGTGTCCTAGAGGCAGCACCGCCTCTACCCTGTCTCCAGAAGCTCAAGGCTTTGGTATCCTATCACCAAACAGAGTCTAGGGAAGTACACAAGGGCATCAGGTCTGGCCACATCCTGTCTGTTGCCTTCATTATGAAGCATCCTGGCCTCTTGTTCTCATAAACATCAGGTAGTAATTCATAAAAATAACTTGTACACAATGACATTTCCAGTTATCAACATTTTGGCCATTTTAATTCATCTTCCAAGGTGTTTTAAAATATGTTTTACAACACTATAGATGGTGTACTTGTTTTGTGAGAACACACACACACACACACACACACACACACACACAATGGGATTTCCCACAGACTTCTTTACTGCATGTGTCATAAATTAGTGCCCAGATCTTACTTGTCTCAATTTCTTCTGCTTTGATTTCAGTGCTACCAGATCAAACGCCTGTGGTCCAAGAATGCTACCAGGGCAATGGGCAGAGCTATCGGGGCACATCGTCCACTACCATCACAGGGAAGAAGTGCCAGTCCTGGACAGCTATGACTCCACACAGGCATTTGAAGACTCCAGAGAACTTCCCAAATGCGTATGTCTTTGATTCTAACCACAAGGAGATCAACAGCTAGCTTAGGTTTCCATGTGCCTCATGCTTTAGGCTAACTTGTCTGGACCAAATTTCTATGAGATTACTTACCACATGGGGCAGAATATGACAGAAACTTAGCTTTTGAGAAATGGATCTGAAAGAAGAGAAGCCATTAGCTGGCTCCCTTTCCTGAGAAATTTTGTAGAAGCAAGAATGATCTGTGGAGGTGGTAAGGTCCCATTGGTGAAATCCTTGTGAAAACAAGTCACCATAAAACTTAGAACTAGTACCACTGCTTCCCCATGCTAAAGATGATGCTGGCTCTTAGCACTGGGTTACTCCACTGCAAACCACCAGAGTGGAGTTTTGTGTTTGGTTCACAGGCTAATATTTCCAGTTGCATCCGCATTTTCTTTTCTTTTAGTAACCTCACCTAGGAAGCCTTATTAGCCAGAAGCATAGTGCTCTCAAGGGGTATGAGTTGTCAGAGTGAGAGTGTTGGGAGCCATTGTAGTAAGACAATGGAGGAAGCAAGAGAGTTAATTAAGGAGGGAGGAAGGGAGGGAAGCAAGGGAAGGAGAGAAGGAGGGAAGGAGGAAGGAAGAAAGAAAAGGAGAAGAGGGAGAGAAGGAAGAGAGGGAAAGCAGAGGATGAAGGGAAGGAAGGAATTGAGGATATGAGGGAGAGAGGAAAGGAAGAAGTAATAAAGGGAGGAACAGGAGGAGAAAGGGAAGGAGAAAGGAAAGAAAAATACGAAAGACAGAAGAAGGGAGGGGCTCACGTTCTGAAGTGAAGCACAGGCATCCTGGTTCAAAGGCACATGCCCAGTGGACACAGACGGTCATAATGACTGAGTGAACTTACACGTTCAAAGAGCAGCAGGTACTCATGAGATCAGCAGACAAGTCATTGTATAACCATACTAGGTACATGCAACTGAACCATACAGTTATAAACATCACTGGGAATTCTATAAAAACCATACACTGTTTGGCGAGGCCTACAGAGAGCAATCAAGACCATCAAGTGTCCTGGGTCAACAGGAAGGGGCACAGACAGGAAATGAGAACAGTCCAGGAACAAGCTTCGTGTTTCTAGTGCAGTCAGCAAAGCAGCTCAGTGCAGAAAGTTTCCCTCTTTCCAGGATGGTACAGGAATAGCAGATGCTGTATATAACACCCCAACCCCACCAACCCAAACCCAGCAAACTCAGAGTGCGCATTCCTGACATACACTTTCTCTATCAAACTAGATTTGCCATAGCTGTTAGACCTCAGGGTAAGAGCTATAACTAAAGCAGAAATGGGAAGCCTCTGGTGGTGGGGAAGAGGAAAATATTTTCATAACCTTGGGAAAGGCAAAACTTTTAAGCAAAACATTTTACAGAATAATAATTTATGATTTTATAAGATAGAAACTTTACAAGCGTCACTGTGAATACCAGAAAACAGATACCGGAGACTGGAGACTGGGAGAAAAATTCCTCTCAATTCATATGCGTAACAGATGCCTCACGTACAGATATATAAGCATTTTCCCCTGCCCATATTGCAAAAAATGGTAACAGGCACATGTAAGTATTTATCAGGGAAAGATACCCAAATAGCCAATAGCCCGAGAAACACTGAGAAAGTTCAGCATTGTAGGCCATCAGAGAACTAAGACTAATAGCTAGAGGGAGACCCAGCAGGCAGAGTAGACGTGGCTACTTGTAAAAAGATAGGAGTGAGGGGTGAGTAGGGCATGGAGAAAGATGTGTGAACTGGAAATCTTTGGATTCTTTGGAGACGCAGTTGTGTCATGTAATGTTTCTGAAACTGTCTTACGAGAGGATCTTTTTGCTGAAGCAGACATGTAAGAGGGGACAAATGACTATCAAACATCATGACACACTTACCTGCACATATGATATATGATATAAGATATATATATATACATATATACATTCAGGTATACATACATAAAATAATTCATTAATAATTAAAACATAAACTAGTAATCAAGATACCTGAGCTGTCCCATGCACTTACTGCAAGTCCAAGTTATTTAACTGATAGGTTGGGGGCTGGAGAGATAGCTCAGTGCTTAAGAACACTAGTTGCTTTCTCAGTGGTCCTACGTTCAATTCCCAGTACCCACTTGTTGGCTCATGCTTGGCTGTGACCACCGTCCCAGGTGAACTAGTCCTCTTCTGGTCTCTACAGGGACTGTATGCACATAGCACACTGACCTTCAGGCAAACAGTAATACAAATAAAACTAAAATAATCTTTCAAAAAAAAAAAAGGGTGACTGAGTAATTGATGTGGGATCAACGCACATACTTAAGGGTAAATGCCATAACCAACTACTCTGGAAATTTGCCTGTGGCTTCTCATTAGGTTAAACAGATGTGTGTTTACCCTCTAAATTTGAAGCTCTATTCCTGAATATTTACCTCACGAAATGGAATCACTATTCCTCAAGGAAATCTTTAAGAAAATGCATAGTGGGGCTGATGAGATATCTCAGTGGGCAAAGGCGCTTCCTATACAAACATTGCAACCTGAGTTAGCTCCCCTGAACGGGTGTCAAGGGAGAAGGATGGATTTCACTCAAAGTTGCTATCTAACCTCGCACGGGTGGTGTAGACTTGGCTAGCCTAGACCTGGCCTGGAACTCACAGACACTCACCTGCTTCTGTTTCCTAAGTGCTGCAATTAGGGAAACAAGCCACCACACCTGGATAGTTTTTTTAAAATAAAACTATTCATAGATTTGCTTATTTATAAAGATTATTATGAAGAATATTCATTTATTTATGATAGCCCAGACCTGAACAACACTAATGGCCGTCAATAGAAAAGTGTGAATTAATCCTTTCTTATGTAAGGAGATGAGATCGAATATTTTATATCAAGGAAAGAATCTATAAAAGGGCACATTCTGTGGGGAATCCTTTTATTGACAAGAGATGCTAAACTACTTGGGACAGAATAAACTGTGATGTTGGCCTTGGGGAGGAGGTGGAGGAGACAGAACTTCTGGGTTAGTGAAAATGCTATATGCCACAAGCATGTTTATCCAACACATCGATCTTTATTCAGATCTGTTTTTTCTCACACGGCAGACTAGTTACTTTGGTACCACTGCAACCAAAATACCAGACAGGCACAACTAAAACAGGAAAATTTTATTCTTGGCTCATGGTTTCAGAGAGGTCAATCTATAGATCACGTGACTTCACAGTTGCTGGAACATATGTTATTATACATAACTGTACACATAACATCAGACTGAGCAAGTGACAGGAAGTGGTCACAGGTGATAATGTATTATGTATTATACTGTATTAAGGACTTGTCTCAGTGACCTCCTTCTTCTAACTAGGCTCTGCCTGCTGAAATCACCAGAACCTCCTAATACAGCCCTGGGGGACCAAGTGTTTACAACATGATCCTATGGAAGACATTTCAGATTCAAACCCACAACAACAGAAGTACAGTGTATCTCAACTAAAACAAAGAAGGTGTCCACTAGCATATCTAGTGCCTTAGATTGGCTTCTAGATCCCATTGATTGGCTTCTTGTAGTTGTGGGCACAGGCTTAAGACAAAATCACTTGTCTTCGGTGTCTCCAGATGACACTGGCTTCCAGTTCCCACAGAGACTCTAAC
Organism: Micromys minutus; assembly: GCF_963924665.1. Taxonomy (NCBI): domain Eukaryota; kingdom Metazoa; phylum Chordata; class Mammalia; order Rodentia; family Muridae; genus Micromys; species Micromys minutus. The sequence continues at coordinate 20,137,381 of NC_137965.1, read as the reverse complement.
TTGATGGCAGAAAAGAGGATTCTGGGAGCTCAAGACAATGTTCTTGAATGGAGTTGGGGGACAGGAAGGTTGCTTTTAGACCCCCATAACATTTCAGGCCCTTTGGAGCCCCCAGAAGACTTTGCCATCTCCCCTATCTTTTCCCAGTTCGTTAACTCATCTTCTACTGTCTGGATCCGGCTTCTGCAGACAGAGGATGGATCTAAGACAGAGGATGGATCTAAGACAGAAGTTTCCTACTCATGACTGTATCTTACAGAAATGACATCCTGCCCAAGAACTCACTTTCCAGACCAACTTTTGTAAATCTTTCCATTGCAAATCAACGCTTACCATATGTACAGTGACATTGATTTTATAATCTCCATTTATTATAAATGCTTAGAAGTTTCATTATGTTAAGAACAGACAAAGTTAGGGAACTCTCCTCTTCATAAGCTATTGATTCCTTTGAGTAACATGTTTAGCTTCATGTTAAATAGCCCTGTGTGGGAATATGTAGAGAGATATTGATAGACTCATAATTGTTTCCTTAAAATCTAAAATTACATTTCAAGATCTAAATTTGGAAAAAAGTATATGTCAGAGTGTCAAAGAAGAATATTATGATGCTTCTTGCTTTTAAATTTATACAATGCATATATATATTTGTTATAACATCATATATGTGTTATATACAGTATAGATACAATATAATAATAGAATACATTGTAAACATATTATATTTACATTGTCTCCATTTTGGTTAAGAGGACCATTTGTTACTATGCATTGTTAATATCTTCAGCAGGTTGTTTCAAAGGCACTTTGCTAACATTTTTGCTGTAAACAAAATTGAGAAGAAGCTCAATTTTTCCACCACAGCTGACCACACTGCTTTGGGATTTACAGTGGCTTAGAGATGAACTACTGCAGAAACCCGGATGGTGACAAGGGTCCTTGGTGCTACACCACTGACCCGAGCGTCAGGTGGGAATACTGCAACCTAAAGCGATGCTCAGAGACGGGAGGGAGTGTTCCGGAATCACCCACAGCCCCGCAAGTTCCAAGTGTGTCCGGCACCTCTGAGACAGGTAGGGAACCAGTGGCCAGATGTTTGTGGGAAGCTGTGGACACTGGACACAAAAGAGGAAGTGTTACTGATGTAGAAGCTCCCACACTGCATGGGGCACCCCTAGGGACTGAGGCTGTGCTGAGGAGAATGAGCCTCAGCTCTATCTTGGGGCAGGCAGGGAGGTGGATGTTGATAGAATATGGGTAAACAGTTTCCCAAGGCGCCCCGTAAGCCCTCCACAGGTTGTAACTATTTACACTGTTGTAAAGCTGGGCTTTCCTATGTCCTCATCTGAGTTCCCATTCGAAAACGTCCTACCAAAGTTGGGATCATTTCCAAGCCTGTAAACATCTCTGGCAATTTCCAGAACCAGGTGGCATTTTTTGCTCATTATCAGCACCCCAGTGTTGGGTCACTGGGTCCGCCACTAGAGGGCAACCCAACAATAACACAATAGAGCAGTAGCTCTCAACCTGTGGGTCCAGATCCCTTTGCGGGTTGGGGTTGTCAAACGATCCTTTCAACAGGATGTCATATACCAGTCAACCTGCATATAGACATTAACATTATGACTCATAGCAGTAGCAAAATTACAGTTATGAAGTAGCAATGGAAATAGTCTTACGGTTGGGGGCCATCACAACATGAGGAACTGTATGAGGAAGGTTGAGAGCCAACGTATTAGTGCAAGCCATCAGATGCCTTTATATTGTATCATGCTTCAACTACCCGTGGGCACATAACTTTCCTCTTCCCTTCCTACAGACTGCATGTATGGGAGCGGTAAAGAATATCGGGGCAAAACGGCCGTCACGGCAGCTGGCACCCCCTGCCAGGAATGGGCTGCTCAGGAGCCCCACAGACACAGCATCTTCACCCCACAGACAAATCCAAGGGCAGGACTGGAAAAGAATGTAAGGCGCTCTGGATCGAGTTCTGTTATGTGTTTTCCTGACCAACCCCTGAACAGATTTAGTCTGGGGTTACACCAACCTGCCGGGACTGATCTTTGGTGTTGAGGGGAAGGGAAAGGAGGGGGAAACTCAAGTAGGATGGGGTAGAGAGGGGGCCACAGCTGGGTGGTTGTCTGTCCTGCAGTTGATGATTCTGACACTGTCTGGGAACAGACTTCTGGGCTCACTATTGTGAAGAGGCGTGGTAGACAGTGCTTGTGTGTGTGTTAGGGTGGGGGAGTGTGGACAGAGGAGGAGAGTCCTGTTTTCCCTGGGCACTCTCTAATGCTCCTGGGAAAATCTTGGAATCTTTTAAATGGAAACTTTGATAAGTTGATGTGATTGTTCATCATAGGTGTAAACCATTAGATCCCCTTCCTCCTGCCCGGGTCAGAGGATAGGGCTAACATTCTAACGCTATGCTCACAGTGAGTTCTGCTGAACACTCTCCACCCCCGCACCCTGAGCTCCTCTAGAAGATCTCTGGGTCACTTAATTAGAACAAAAGATGCTCTTGTAGCTCAGGATGCCACAGGCTTTAGGAGCTGTGCTTGATGTTGCTCAGGAAACAGCAGTCATAGAAGTCAGAGAACCCGGAGCAGAGACCACATTTGCACTAATTACATCACAGTATCAGAGAAAAAACAAAGCAAAGCAAAACAAAACAAAACCTGCCCTTCTCTCTTGACCCATGCAGGGTGCAAACATTAAATCAACAACAAGGCTTCCTGGGCTACAGGATTACTGAAGCCAACCAATGATAGACAGCCAGTAATGTCCACTGTCCCTGATGGTGGGCTCTCCCACATCTGTTCCAGGGAGTAGCTTTCTAGTTGGAACTTACTTGGAGCAGAGACAGCAACATTGGCATCCTGCAACCGTGGCTGTATAAGCACCTTAGACCAACTTACCATAAAAACGAGCACAGAAAGCATAGGGACTCTACATTCCATTCTGTATGAAGGCCTACCTCTCTACATCTGGTCCCCCCTCCGCCCCAGGGGAGCCTCCTCTCAAATGCCTGTCTCTTTTCAGTACTGCCGAAATCCCGATGGGGATGTAAATGGTCCTTGGTGTTATACAACGAACCCCAGGAAACTTTATGACTATTGTGATATCCCTCTGTGCGGTAAGTTTCTCCCTCTTTCCAGTCCCCCTTCTCCCCCACCCCGTTTTTGGTAAAGAAACTACTTTCCAATAAACGGAGTGAATGTCTTTTTCATGAGGACTTACACAAAACAACTAACCACCACAGAAAGGCTTTGGGCCTCTGAGGAGAAAAATGGCCGCCTCTTTCCATGAGCCCTTCCACACAGGGGCATCTTGAGCCTGGCCTGTTTTTGTCCTTGCCTCATATCAACTAAACTTAACACTAAATCCTCACAGCTGACTTGAGATGCTTGTCAAACACGTTTGGAGCCTCTGGGGCCGGGTGTGTATTAGCTACTTTGTTGCTCCTGCAATAAAATGCTTTGGCCAAAAGCCTCTTAAGGAAGCACTTGTGGCTTATGGTTCCAAGGAGCTAGGTATCCACACTGGCAGAGACTGAAGTGTAGCAGTAAGAGCAGCTGGTTGAGGCATCCCCTCAAGGGATCTGCACCCAAAGAAGCAGAGTGGGAACTACAAGTGGGCTGAGGTTAGAAACTCTCAAAGCCTTGCCCTAGTGATGGACGTCTTTAAGGAAGACATCACATCTCCAAAAGGTTCCATTACCTACCCAAACAGCTCCCTGGGGACCAAGTGTTCACATCCACCAGCCCTTGAGGAACACTTCCCATTTAAAGCACCTCAGAGATTTTCCTTTTTCAGCAGCAGAGAAGGGAACACACACACACACACACACACACACACGTAACAGAGAGAGAAAGAGGGGGGAGGGAGGGAGGGAGGGAGCCTGCAAACTATCATCCTAAAATTTTATAAAAAAAAAAATGCAGATATTTCTGTTACCCACATTCTCTGCCCCCTCCCTGGATTTTTTATTCACTATCCACCTAAGTTAGAGATAGCATGCCAGGTTCCTTCGTGGGGAGATTTGAGACTCTTTATTTGGAAAGAAGGGGCTTGGATCTGGGAAAGGAAGGTTGACATTGTCTTTGTTTGTTTGGATTGATTGATTGATTAATTGATTGATTGATTGAGATTGGGATGGGAAGCCAATGGCTGTTTGCAATGTGGGGTTGCAGGCATACTCACTGGTACCAACAGACATTCTAGTTAGTTTCTCTGTTGCCACAGTAAAATGCTATGACCCAGAGCAACCAGGAGAAGGAAAAGAGTTGTTTGGCTTACCTTTCCTATCACAGTCTATCACTGAGGGAAGCCAGGCAGCTGTTCAAGGTTGGAACCTGGAGGCGGGCAGAGACTATGGAGGAATGCTGTTACCAGCTTGCCCCTGACAACGGACTCAGCCTGCCTTTATATACCACTCAAGACCACCAGCCTAGGGAATGGCCCTGCCTACAGTGGGCGAGCCAAACTACATCAATCATTAATCAAGAAAATGCTCCCCCCCGCCCCGAACTTGGCCAAAGGCTTATCTGATGGAGGCAACTCCTCAGCTGAGGTTCCCTCTTCCCAGGTGAATGTACTTTCTGTCAAGATGACAAACACTAACCGGCCACATGCACATGCATGAAGCAATAGGCACTGAGCCAAGCTTTAGAGAGGACCGTCCCGCCACAACACGCAGCTTTCTTTGAAAAACCTTCCTTGCATAGTTTCTCAGAACAGGGCGTGGCAAATAGAGTGGACTCCCGCTACTCCAGAGTGTGGACTCTGGTTGACTAAGATGGAAGGAGTTTCTTTTAGAGAGTGCCATGAACAATGCTACGGTTACCTTTCTGAAGACTTTGGGACTTCAGGCCACAACAAACTATTTTTGAATAACTCCTGCATCTCTGTTAGTGGGAATTTCCAAAGATAAGATGCAGACCCTGCTCTCCAGTACAGTAGCAGGCTAGCTGATGAGAGGGCAACAGAGAGGAGGTGGCTGGGGCAAGTGGATTGATTGTTAGTGGTTGGTATAGTGTTAGGGGTGGTGTGCAGGGCAAAGCAGGGCAGGGGAGAGCAGGGGAGAGAAGGGGAGGGGAGGGGAGAGGAGGGAGAGGCAGGGCAGGGGAGGGGACAGAAGGGGAGGGAAGGGGAGGGAAAGGGAGAGAGAGGCAGAGAGAAGGGGAGGGGAGGGGAAAGGAGGGAGAGGCAGAGAGAAGGGGAGGGGAGGGGAAGGGAAGGGAGGGAGAGGCAGGGCAGGGGAGAGGAGGGGAGAAAAGGGGAGGGGAGGGAGAGGCAGGGCAGGGGAGAGGAGGGGAGGAAGAGTCAGGGCAGGGCAGGGGAGGGGAGAGAAGGGGAGGGGAGGGAGAGGCAGGGCAGGGCAGGGGAGAGGAAGGGAGGGGAGGGGAGGGAGAGGCAGAGCAGAGGAGGGATGGTTAGGTCTGTGCTGAAACCAGAGGAGAGAAGGTAAAACTGGGCACACAGTTGCACTTGCTGTCTACACAGATAGACACACAACCTGTACAGACTCACAAGAAAAAAACAAAACCATACTGTTGTCCAAGGAGATAAGAACTGTGATTTTCAGGAGACCTTCCACACCTCAGGAATGTTGACATCACAACATGCTAACATCGACAGATGTGTTGGGCCATGTTTATAGCTGTCCTGAGGTTCTCAAGGGCTGCAGGCTGGCCATGTCACACAGATGGTGTTGACAAGCAAGGCCTGGTGTTCAAGTATATTATGTTGAGTAACAGTTACGAATAACCACATCTGTCCATCCCGGCCCATCAAGGAAAGCTCTTATCTTTAATTCTGTGCTATTCCAGTTTAATGCAATGATTGGAGTTGATAGCCCCTCCTGAGGATAGGGTTCGGTGCTGGCTGCTGCCACATTTGAAATCTGGAGGAACTGTTCCAAAGGTCACCCGTGACCCTGGGAATGGAACAAACTCAGCTCCTGGCCATCAGCCATGAATTTATCAGGACTGAATGACAGAACCAGTACATGTGCTGCAGTGTGACCTCTCCTGTGTCCCTTTACAGCATCAGCATCGTCCTTTGAGTGCGGGAAGCCTCGGGTGGAGCCGAAGAAATGCCCCGGGAGGGTGGTGGGTGGCTGTGTGGCCAACCCTCACTCCTGGCCCTGGCAAGTCAGCCTTAGAACAAGGTAAGGATTTGCAGAAACATTTCTCACCTGTCTGTGTGAGCTTCACAAAGTCTTTATGCTAAGCCTGCACCACTGAGCCTCACTGATCTCGAACATAAGGAGTTAATACCACTGACATCTTTTACAACTTTGAAAGATGACCACAAATTGGTATTAAAGGAAAACAAAATAAAATAAAGCAAAACAAGTCTGGGATGCTGTCATTAAATTCTGTAAATATAACCAACTGTGTAAAGTGATGACATCCCCAGAAAACATGGAAGGTTTTAGGGGTCCATACACTCAATGGCTGTTGTAAAACGAAAGAAACATTTTCACAAATGTGACGCTATCCAGCTTGGGGCTCACAGAGGAGCTGGCCTGTCAGAGGTGTCTAAGATTCCCTTGCACTTTTTTTTTTTTTTGGTGGCCCCTTGAATTTAACACAGAGACTGCTTGTCCATTCACAAACACACAAACAAGCCAGCATGTGGCTGCCCTAGTTTAAGAGACACATCTGAGCCTGCAGAAGCTGGACCACATGTGGCAGAGCACATCTGCAATTCTTTATTCCCGTTTCCTGGGCATGACTTATAAAGTACACGTATGGGGCGGGCTCATCGTAGGCTTGCCCTGGCTCATTCCCACAGCACTGTGCTTGCTCCACTGCTGTTCACAGTCCCCTCTGTGAGCTTGTAGTAAGCCACTAACAGTTGTAGGCATGAACTGTCTCCGTTACTGAGCTTGTTTTTAAGATTTATTTTTATTTTTATTTATATGGGTGCTTACCTGCATGTACAAATGTGCACCGTGTGAGTGCCTGTTGCCCTTGGAGACCAGATCCCTTGGAACTGGATCTACATGGTTGTGAGCCATCATGTAAGTGCCGGGAGCCAAACTTGGATCCTCTGGAGAACAATCAGTGTTCTTAACCTCTGAACCATCTCTCCAGCCACAGAATTGTTTATTTATTTGAGTACACTGTAGCTGTCTTCAGACACACCAGAGGAGGGCATCAGATCCCATTACAGATGGTTGTGAATCACCATGTGGGTGCTGGGAATTGAACTCAGGACCTCTGGAAGAGCAGTCAGTACCTCTTAACTGCCAAGCCATCTCTCCAGCCCCAGAACTGCTTTTTTTTTGTTGTTGTTGACTTAACTAGTTAATAACTCCTTGCTGTATGATCTTTACCTGCCAAATAGATTTTTTTTTCCTTCTGAAATTGAACAGCAGTTTATTTTATGGCTGTTTTTTTCTCTTTCTTTTTCTGGACCTACATACTAAGTTATTTGCATTTGAGTTATAACATCCTGGTTGGGAGTTGGTGAGCTCATTAGCATGGTTACTGCTATTGGGGTCACATTTGGCTCCACAAAGGATGATTCGTAGGTTTGGGCTGGTGGTTTATGTTGGGGTCCAAGGACAAAGTACACATACAGCACTTTGAGCTGGAGTCATTGCCACTGCTCCACGGGGACAGATGGCATCCAAGCTCTTCCAGACATCTCAAGAATGGTGTGGCTAGAGGGTACTGTGTCTCTACCATCCTGCACATGGGCTGGCAGCCCTTTCCACTGGGAATATAAACAGAAAAAAAAAAAAAAAAGAGCAAATGAACACTTCTTTCTGGTTTTCTGTGCAACCGAATAGGGCAAAGCATCTGGCCTAAATGAAAGTTCTTGTTTTTCGTTGTTCCCCAGATTTACCGGACAGCACTTCTGCGGCGGGACTTTAATATCCCCAGAGTGGGTGCTGACTGCTGCCCACTGCTTGGAGAAGTACGTTCCATGGGTAACTGGCATGAAGTCTCCTTCTAAAGACCAACCTCTCTCCTCTTCCCCACCCTCCTCCCCTCCCTCCTCTTCCCTTCCCTTTTCTTCCCCTCTTTCCTCCTCTTCCCCTTTCTCCTCCTTCCCTCCCTCTTCTTCCCCTCTCTCCTCCTCCTCCCCTCCCTCCTCCTCCCCTCTCTCCTCCTCCCCCCTTTCCCCTATCTCCTTCTCCTCTCCTCCTCCTCCCCTCCTTCCTCCTCCCCTATCTCCTCCTCCCCTCCCTCCTCCTCCCCTCTCTCCTTCTCCACCCTTTCCCCTATCTCCTTCTCCTCTCCTCCTCCTCCCCTCCTTCCTCCTCCCCTATCTCCTCCTCCCCTCCCTCCTCCTCCCCTCTCTCCTCCTCCACCCTTTCCCCTATCTCCTTCTCCTCTCCTCCTCCTCCTCTCCTCCCTCCTCCTCCCCTCTCTCCTCCTCTTCTTCCTCTTCCTCCCTACCCTCCTCCTCCCTTTCCTCCTCTCTACCCTCCTCCCTTCCCTTCTCCCTATCCTCCTCCCCTCCCTCCTCCTCCCCTCCCACTTTCCCTGCCTGCCCTCCATGGTAATAACATCAGGGACTAGGAAGAGCCACTGGGTCAACAGGCAAGAGGGAAGGAGTTCTAAAGAAAATCTGAGGACACAGAGTAGGGTCTGGGTGTGGGGAAACAGATCTGCTCAATGGCAGGTATTGGTTCGCTCAAGGTCAAGAGCATTCCAGGGTCAGACAAATCTAGGATTTTGTCTCTTGCCAAAGATTTTGATGGCTACATGTGTTGGGAGACCTTGTGTGCATGACACAGGAAGGCACCAGGGAAGGGTCTGGACTATGTTTTACTACTGATGTCACCATCCTTTCTAGATCTTCGAGACCTGAATTCTACAAGGTTGTTCTGGGCGCGCACGAAGAACAGATCCGTGGGTCGGATGTTCAGCAAATATCAGTAACTAAACTGATCTTGGGGCCCAACAAAGCTGACATTGCCCTGCTGAAGCTAAGCCGGTATGGGTGCCCCTGGGTTTGTATCCCAAGCTGAGTCAGCTTCATGGCAGGGTTTTATGAGCCACAGCCATGGGGCAGAACTGTCTAGGATGCAAAAACATGGGAGTTTAGAAAAACATGGGGGTAAATTTCATCAGAAAACCAGGATTCAGCCCAGGTCTGCATTCCTTAATAAAAGAAATCCAGGAATCCAGATTCAGTTTCCTCATAGAGAGGAAGAATTAAAATAGAAGGTGCAGAATTACCTCCATGTCTCCATCACCTAACACTCACCAGCTAATAATATGTATCCATTGACAATTACTCCAGTCTGACAAAGCTACTCCATCAGTTACTCCAGGCTGACAAAGCTACTCCATCAGTTACTCCAGGCTGACAAAGCTACTCTATTAGTTAATCCAGGCTGACAAGGCTTTTCCATCAGTTACTTCAGGCTGACAAAGCTTCTCTATCAGTTACTTCAGGCTGACAAAGCTACTCCATCAGTTACTCCAGGCTGACAAAGCTACTCCATCAGTTATTCCAGGCTGACAAAGCTACTCCATCAGTTATTCCAGGCTGACAAAGCTTTTCCATCAGTTACTCCAGGCTAACAAGGCTTTTCCATTAGTTACTCCATGCTGACAAAGCTTCTCCATCAGTTACTCCAGGCTGACAAAGCTCCTCTTAATATAATGAGAGAATCAAATGAGATTATTTGATTGCTTCAAAGCACTTTTTAAAAACTACAGACACGTGTCCAGCATGGTTGCACATGCCTTTGATCCCAGCACTTGGGAGACAGAAGTAGGTGGATCTCTCTAAATTTGAGGCTAGCCTGGTCTACATAGTGAGTTCCAGTAAGCCAGGGCTAAATAGAGAGACCTTAGCTCAAAAAACCAAACCCCCAAACAAAAACAAGAGTAAAACCCCACAAATATAGGGGAGAGGAGAAAGAGAGAGTGAGTGAAGGGGGAGAGGAGAGGAGAGGAGAGAGAGAGAGAGAGAGAGAGAGAGAGAGAGAGAGAGAGAGAGAGAGAGAGAGAGAGATAGAGAGAGAGAGATTAGCAGTTAAGAGAGCTTGCTACTTTTTCAGAGGACTAGAGTTTGGTTCCCAGAATCTATATCAAGTAGTTCAGGACTACTTGTAATTTCAGCTGAAAGTGATCTAACAATGTATTCAGGCCTCTGTTGGCACACACACACACACACACACACAAAGAAGAGAAAAGCAAAAAAAAAAAAAAAAAAAAAAAAAAAAAAAAACAACCAACCAACCAACCAAACCGAGGTAGAAAGAGCAGAAACAATTCACAAACACAAGTTCCCCCAGAGTCCTTCTCTTTGTCCTTATTTTCCCTGCTGATTTTTTTTTTAAAGCCAGACACTGGGTAATTAGGCTTGTTCCACAGAGTTAGGAATGTTTGGAAACAAGTCCATCCCGGTGGACACAGCTCACAAACGGTCAGCTATTTTGAGAAATACACATTTGGGACAAGCAACAGGCACTCGGAGCACGTTAGCCATGCCTGATGGCTTCCACATGGCGGGGAGATGGTTCTGGCAGAGACAAGGGCTGGTGCAGCCAGTGCAGGCTGCCAGAGGGAGGTCTGGTCTCAAACACTGGACCCAGTTACTGGGCTGTAAACAGAGAGGTGATGTCTTGGGGCATTTTGATGTGCTGGAAGGAAGGAAGGAAGGGGAGTTATTCTACCTGTAAATTATCTGATCTCCCTCGTGTTTCCAGAACCTTCCTTGCATCCCAGCAAATGAGCAAATACAAGACCTCCTGTCCGCGTGTGGTTCCCTTGGATTCATTAGGGTGATCTAATGGCTTGAACAAGTCATTCAGCAAACAGGAGGACCCTGTTCTCTGACCGTCTAACATATGTGGGCTTTTACCACATCATCTTCACACCCCACAGACCTTGGTGTCCCATAAAAGAACCTATGTATGACAAAAGCTGGGTCTGTTTTGGCCATTCTCCAAAAACATGTCTGCCGCAAAGCTGGAGACAGTGTGAACTTTCGATAAAAATAGGACAGTTCTCATTTCCGGTCTTCTCTCTCTCTCTCTCTCTCTCTCTCTCTCTCTCTCTCTCTCTCTCTCTCTCTCTCCTCTCTCTCTCTCTCTCTTTCTTTAATCTTTTGAATGCACTAAGGCTTTGGGTCTGAACAATCAAAGTCAGAAATGTGTGTGAATCTGTGGAGCTCTGTACAGGTGCAGGTTCTTTGAAAACAGGGCTGTTTCACTTCTGTGAAGAGCTCAGTTTCAAATCACCCTCTCTCTGTGTACACTGTTTGCCCAGATTCTTGTAACCATTTTAGTGTTTTTTTCAGATGAGAAGATCTGGGACCCATAAAGGTAGAATAATTAGGCCTTTTGGTCTTAGTGTAGCTGGATGGCATCTGGATGGTCCACCCACAGAATGGCAATTTCTTACAGTGAATAGTGAATCCTACATCATAGGGCAGGCCTCAGTTGATAAAATGCTTGCCACACAAGCATAGAGACCCAAGCTCAGTGTTATGTCAAAAGCTTAACATGAAGGTATGCACCTCTAACCCCAACACTGGGGCTAGGGGTGCGGAGGGAGAGATAGGAGGACTCCTAGAGCTTACTGGCAGCTAGTGTTGCTAACTCAGAGAAGTCCAGATTCTGTGACAGACCCTGAGGAGATGAGCAATTGAGGAAGACACCTAATATTGATCTCCGGCTTCTATCTGCATATGCACATGCGTGCATTGTTCCTGCGCAGACACATGCACACAAACACACACCCTCTCCCATACAATCGGTCCCTTAGCTCACAGGACACTGTAGGACGCTGTGAGAATGAAGGGTTTTCCATACCATTCTACGTCAGTGAAGTAAAGAGATAACAGTTGAGGGAATTCAATGCTGGGGCATTGGGGTGGACACACTTGGCTGTGGGTGATCTGCAAGTGAAGGGTGGGAGTATCCTGCAGAGTAGTTGATGTAACATGTGATGCGTTCCTTTCAGCCCAGCCACCATCACAGATAAAGTCATTCCAGCTTGTCTGCCAACTCCAAATTATGTGGTTGCTGACCGGACACTATGTTACATCACTGGCTGGGGAGATACTCAAGGTGAGACGAACTGGCATTGACTACAGATGTTATGGCGAAAGGAACCATTTGAGTGAGTTGTAGCAAGTCCTGCATGTGAGTGTGGTCCAGCCCCTTTCTGGATTTGTCTGGGCACTTTCTACATCTACATAATTGCTCACCAAGACTTGAGGAGGATGCCAGGGACTGTCCTTAGACTCTTCTGGCCTTCTGTTGCAATACGAATATCTTTACCAGGACTTCGGCACAACCCACAGATTACCCTAGACTTATCATGTGACTTTACTATTTTAAGCTCTCAACAACAAAAGCTGCAGCTAAACCAGTCTTTCCAAATACTCGTATAATTTCTATGTGTGAGACGCTGTTAATGCAGGACAATCTGATGACCAGGAGAGGAGAGAAAGGTCCCAAGTGTCCTGGTACAGCTGAGGAGGTAAGGGGTAGGAAGGGGAGCTCCATGCAGACTTCCCTATCACAATCCATGCTTGCTCTGAGGACTCCTTCTCTCCTTGCATATGCCTGATAATAATGAAATCCAGCAAGTTGGATGCCTCAGTTGTGGGAACAGTAAGAATACCTTACAAGCACGGTCTCCCTTTCAGGAGTGTTGAGTACTGTGCTGGCTCTGTCCTCTTTGAAAGACACATACACACATGTACACACACACACACACACACACACACACACACACACCACAGAGTGAGAGAGAAAGAGAGAGAGAGAGAGAGAGAGAGAGAGAGAGAGAGAGAGAGAGAGAGAGAGAGAAAGAGAGAATGGCTAGTCTAGATCATTCCAATCTTGATTTCTCCCATTTCCCTGATTTCCTGTCTCCCTTTCCCACACTTCAGATTCTGCAGCTCTGAGGTCCTGGAAGGGGAATTTCTGAACCTATGGAAATGTTAGGTCATTCTTAAGTGTTTTGCACTTAAGAAAAAAAAATCTGCTTGCTACAAACTCATAGGAGTTAGATGTTCCTTTGTGCAGATGAAGATCCTAATGCCCAGAGACATGGGCTGGTACGGCAGGGGCAGCGTGCCTGCGGCTGGCTGCAGAGGCCTGAGGAGAAGCCCAGGTTCCCGCTCACCAGCTGTGGATAGTTAGGGAGGTCCCACTAATGGTCTCCTAGGCTAGAGGCCTGCCGTAGGGCTGTGGTGGGAGAAGCAATAATAGAATGACGTATCATGTGTGTTCCATACATCACAGTTGTCTCCAGTGTGACTCTTCTCTGTAAGTGACAGAAAATCCAACTCCAGTTGAATTAAGAAGAACAAGAGAACTTTCTAGTGATCTAGAAAGTCAGTCCTCTCTAGTGCTGGCCCGGGGCCACAGACTCTGTCCGGCCACCATCTGGGTGCCATTAAGGTCACACGAGGATCGCCTTCCTTGTGGCTGCAGATGCTGTGTTAATTTTGGCTCTGTCCATGGGAAGAAAGGCTGTCACTTCCCACAGGGGGGACATTAACCTGCCTAGCTTGGGAAGCTCAGACTCTGGTTATGAGCCACTTCCAAAACAGTTATGCCTGGCTCAGACTACATGGTCTGCTCTGGAGTTGGGGGCAAGGCCCATGAAGTTCTTGGGATGTAGAGTGAAAGGCTTCTAAGCCCCCCACGCCACCCCCAATCAACTTTGTGATCGGTCTTCATTGTCAACGGGACTAGACTCACCTAGGAGCTCTGGCCATATTGTGGGCATTTATGGGGGGAGGAGAGGGCTTAACTGAGGAGGAAAGAGCCACCCACAGCTAGAAGCTTGGATTAAATAAAGGGGGGGGGGATAACCCAAAACGAGCACCAGAACCCCCTTTTACTGTTTCCCGGTCCATGAATCCGGAAGATGTGAGTGAGCCTCCTTCTGCCACGTGCTAGACTAGACCAAAACCAGAAACCAGAAGAAACCCAGCTTTCTGGTTTCTGAGTCCATCTTTCTCCAGAGTTTGTAGCACGCCTTTGCTTTGCTAGGACAGAGAAGCCCAGAAATAACAGTTTCTTCTCCAGACACTGTGACTACACTGTCTCTGTCGCCAACATCAGCATCACCAACATCTCCATCATCACAGTCAACCCCATCGCCATCATCAACATTTCCACTTCACCATCCCTAGATGCCAATAATGACATCTAGTCATCAGCGTCCTTAGCTTCCTAGAGAAAATTCTCTCTTCACTTCATTCCCCAGGCTTTCTCGGGTTTTCAAATTCCAATGGCAAGTTGGTGTTGAGGCTGAGGACTCTTCCAGGTTGGCTCTTTGCTGCCCTTCTGAATTTTCAGGGGGGGGGGCTGGCTACTGCTAGACTTAGGGGTGGTCCCCTCACCCCAGGGCTTTTGCCCCTGGGGCACTGAGAAGTGGCCCTCAGGCCTCTAGAGATGCCTTCTCTCTTTTGGCCACCAGATGGCAGCATATCTTCATAGACCACATAAATATCCTGTGGTGGTTTCCTCAGGGCTCAGCAAGTGGGGCTTGCCAGATTGGAAAATGGGATTTTCTATGAAAAAAAATGGAGGAGTCTCAGATGTGTCCATCTGGAAAACAGCACTTGATCCCACGTAAAATAAAATGATCTGGACATGGCATTCCCATTGTAATGCCAGTGTTGGGGAGGTAGAGACAGGGGTAGTTAGTCCCAAGGGGCTTGATGGCCAGTCAGCCTAGCCTATGCAGCGAGTTCTAGGCCAGAGAGAGACCTTGCCTCAAAAGGAAGGTGGGCCATACCTGAGGAATGAATACACCTTAGTTGTTGTCTGCACGCCCCCCATTCCCTTGTATGATATAATGGGCAGGTGGGAGAGGGGCTTGAAATGGAGCAATATTATATAGGTGGTAAACATCGTATAGAAAGCCTGAAAAAGAACAGATTATGATAGTAGCAATTGAATTTTTTAAAGCCCTCTCTTTTTAAATGTGTGTGTGTGTGTGTGTGTGTGTGTGTAATTTGTTTTGTTTTGTTTTAAACTGGAAATAGTATGTGGACAAATAGCAAATTAAGGGCTCAAAAGTGTTAACAGTGCTTCCCTGTGCCACACAACCACACACAAGAGATCTATACCCGCAGCTCTGTTGTTCTGGAGGTTTCCTGGGGACCCTGTTTGGGATTTTTTAACCGAATCTCTACTGGTCATCACAGGGACTCCCGGTGCCGGCCGTCTCAAGGAGGCCCAGCTGCCTGTGATTGAAAACAAGGTGTGCAACCGCTATGAGTATCTAAACAACAGAGTCAGATCCACCGAGCTCTGTGCCGGGCATCTGGCTGGTGGCATCGACAGCTGCCAGGTAAGAAGCTGAGATGGTCTTGGGTTGACTCATATCTACCCCTTGGACTTCCAGTCCAAGAGGATTTGATGACCACATGGCCCGGAGAGGAATAGGCACAAAGATGGCATCCCTTAATATCACGGTGTAGCTCACTTGTCCTGTGGACTCTTCCTTCCTTCGTCTAGGGCGACAGCGGAGGACCTCTGGTTTGCTTCGAGAAGGACAAGTACATTTTACAAGGAGTCACTTCTTGGGGTCTTGGCTGTGCTCGTCCCAACAAGCCTGGAGTCTACGTCCGTGTGTCACGGTTTGTTAATTGGATCGAAGCGGAGATGAGGAGTGGCTAATTAGGTAGGAGACAGAGCAAAACATCTACTTACCAAAACTTGCTACATATGGGGAGGGGCTTAGGGTGCTTGGAAAAAATGGACAGTGATCAAACCAAGACAGTACACTGAACCTCCACTTCCTGTTACCCCTCAGCCCAATCCCCTTTTTGTATTATGGTGGGTAAAATCTTCCTGACCATTGACTTCTGGATTTTGTGACAATAGACCATCACTGCTGTGACCTCTGTTGAAAATAAATTTGATCCTTACTTTGACTTGAGTCGATTTTGGAGGGAAGGGGAGATCGTCGATATTTTCATATTCTCCATTGACCTAATGATGTAAAAGCAACCGACTGAAGTATCTCAGTTTGTTTTCCCAAGGGCCGGCTGCACAAAGGGTTAATCAGACAGCAGGGTCACCAAGAGGAGAACTGAACGTCCTGGCGAGTCACTCGAGACAGCCTGGCAGACATCTTCAGTGCCTCCCTTTCTGACACTGAGAGTATTGGAAGCTGGGGACTGAGTTCTACTCTACTAGTACTGACAAGCGGGCTTTAGCGCAGATCCAGGGTGTGAAGCTGTATCGAACAGCTGACTTGTGGCATAGGCTAATGTAAGACCAGCGAGTCTGGATTTTATTGTGGGTCGAATCTCAGTGCACAAACAGGGAGGGCCAGGGGCCCATAAAGGAACAATAAACCACCACAGAAGCCATGTTCTTTCCCAGTTTGGAGACAGTAAGCAACACACGCGTGTTATGTGGGATGGCGTTTGACTGTGGCACGTGTTCAGAGGGAGGAGAAAGGATCGATATTTTTAAAAACAGTTTAAAAATTGTTTATTGTTATGAAACAGAACTAGCAACTTGAAATGCAATCCAAAGGCAGCGGAATGGGCAAGAGCTGTGCTACAGCCATGAAACACGCAGGAAACCAGGCCACAAACATGTGCACGCGGAGAGAGTGATGATGAATAGGCTGTCGGGAAACTGAACACTCGAATTCCGTTCTCACGGGCTTCAGAATTAAACTGTTTGTTTTACAGCCACACATATCTTCTCTAGTGTCACAAATATGCACTAAATTCTCTACATATGTATTTTTCCCCACATTGGTAAGGTTTCCCTTCGATGCTAATTTTGCCTGTCCACACTGAGTTTGAAGTTAAAGAAACACTCGGCCTCACAGACACACTGAATCTGAAAATACGGCAGGAACTAACTGTACACTGTAGAACACTGTGTTTACATTTGGCTCTTTGCTTGAGGAGCCGTGACCAAAAAAAAAAAAAAAAAAAAAAAAAAAAAAAAAAAAAAAGAAGAAGTCTCATTAGTATCTCTCACATTACTTATAAATTGGCTGCTAATTCTTTTATTTATGAATACAATTGACCTTCTAAGTGGCCACAAATGTATTTATATTTGGTTTTGGTGTTTTGTTTTCCCTCTCAAGACAAGTCAAAAGTGCTGAGACGGAATGAAAAAAGTCAGTCACATGCACCATTGGAACGGAATTCACAAATACAACTTAATTATCCTTTTACTTTTCTAATTCTAAGACCCTGGGAATCAAAATCTACGTTTTTTTTCTCAGTAAAAAAATAAAATAAAATCTGTGATTACAGCAGCCCATTGAAGGAGGGGACAAAATATTGGGGTCTAGGGACCGCAGAGGACATATTGCATTTTGGGAACTGCGCCTAATCTGGGGCCTGGAACCTCAGCGGCTGCAGGAGACAGGAGGGGGAGGGGCGCCGGCCATGTAGGCTCAGGCTCGGTGAAGGCATGTATTCAGAGCTCAAGGAAAACAGAAATAGCAGTTCTCAAACTCTTCGGAACACTCCTCACTGCTCTGTCCTGATCGGATCAGCTGGGCACACTTCTGTGCACGTGCCAGGCCTTGGTTTGTTCATCCGGCTTCCTGGATGGGACTGTCCCGAGAACTGAAGAGCTCATGTCTCCTTACCCAATGGGCCGGAGACATTGCCCCCAATGAAAGAGAACCTAGGCAGAATCTGTGCGCCTACTGCGTCTTCGCTAAACAGGTAAAAGATTATACGTTCCCAGCAGCTTGGGTAGCATAATAAATCTTCATCTTATACCATATAAAAAATACTCTGGAATCTTATAATTCCTCGAAAGGGCGCCACCTAGAGGAGGTGAAGCACGCTGCACAGGCATATTCCAGGCTCGGCTCTTCTGGTCCTCCAGGCAGACACAGGGGCCTCAGACATCAGAAGTGGAAACCTGGGTTTTCTTTTTTCTGCCACACTCAAGCAGCTGTGAACTGGTGGGACAAAGGCAAACGGGAAAAGGTCTCGTGAAAGACTGCACAATGACTTAGGATCACAGCGGTTCTCAACCTATGCATCCTGATCCCTTTGGGGGAGGGGGTGGATCGGGGTCAGGTCGACTCTTTCATTGGGATCTCCGAAGAGCATCTGCATACATGCATTTAAATTTCGATTTATAACAGTAGCCAGATTACATGTATGAAGTAGCAATGAAATAATGTATGGTTAGGGGTCACCACACCACGAGGAACCGTATTAAAGGGCTACAGCATCAGGAAGGTTAAGAACCGCTAGAAGAAGGCTTCCCAGTATGTCTCTTGTCTTATAAAACACACCCCTGCAGCCTCCTAACTTTCCCACTGCAAAAATAAGAAACAGTTCTATGTCCACACGAAGTCCGCACAAGTTCCTTAAAAATTCCTATTAAGCGACACGGTTTGTTGAACTGTCGATGGGTCGAGAAGACAGATCCTGCGCTAACAGGATTAGTAACCGGTGCTAAGTGGTTTCAGTTTATAGCACATAGCTATGGGCCACGTGTGCTTAACCTGGAGAACTGTAAATTCCACCTGACTTTTCTCTGTGCGAAGAGCTTAGACTTATTTTATGTGTATTTTATGTGTATGAGTGTTTCGTCTCCATGTATATAGGTGTACAGAGATTCCTGGAGCCCGAGGAAGTAAGAAAAGGAAACTGGAGGTGGTGGGACTGGAGATCACTGAAGTGTTATCATAGGGGAGCTGGAAACCAGACCCAGGTCCCCCACAAGAGCAATAAGTGCTCTTAACTGCTGATCCATCTCTCTAGCCTCATAATGTTGTTTTTCAAAGAGTGGAGACCAGATATAATTAGTTTACTTTATGTTAGGAAATTTATGAGCATAAGAAGTGAGAATTTTCCCAGTTAATTTTTTTGTTGATACATATATATAACCAATAATATATAAATATATATATCAACAAAATATATAGTTTATATGTATTGTTCAACATGCTTTATATACATAATTCAAAGGTTTTCTCAGAAACTTGTTAGGTCCTTCTAGTCCCTAAAATCTCACTCAATCTTTTGTACTTAACCGAATGTTAGTATAAAGGAGCTGGTGGAAGGGTCCTCAACTCAAATCATCTTCTCTTACAGTTCTCCAGAGATCCCTGCTTAGAAAGCCTGACCCCTGGTGGTCTGGTGTCAGGAACAAGTGCTTTGCCCTGTCATTAAGTAGGCAAATATTAAGTAGGCTGTCTCACAGGGAAGAATGTAGAGCACAGAGTGCAGGATGTCTCACAGGGAAGAATGTAGAGCACAGAGTGCAGGATATATCACAGGGAAGAATGTAGAGCACAGAGTGCAGGATGTCTCACAGGGAAGAATGTAGAGCACAGAGTGCAGGATGTCTCACAGGGAAGAATGTAGAGCACAGAGTTCTTTCTTACTGTTGACCTATCATAACCCTGGCCTAAGTGAAGCACACATAAGCCCAGCAGCTATATGTTGTAAAGCCTTTCTGATTTCCCAGTGGGGATAAAAACAGTTCTACTTCACAAAATTGTTTTGCGTATTCAGTGAAAGAACATATGTTAAAACCATGAAGCACATAGATATTTTAAAATATTAGTGTCTACATTCTTCCCCTTCTATGAGAAAAAAAAAAACCCTCTTGAGATGACCACAATGCAGTCCTTTAAAAATACGTGCTTGATAACTTTTAAAATTTAGATGCCTACCCTTAATTTCTGACTCATTAAGTTTATTTGCCTTCAAAAATTTTTACTTGAATATAGTACTAAATTATTTTTAATTATGCAAAAAACATCAAACCACGTCATCTAATTGAGACCGATCAAACACTACAGAATTATGTAGACAGAAAGAGGCAGGCCTTCCCAACCATGCCCTTCCCTCCTAAATCTCTCTCCACTGGGGAGTGGGGGGTTACTGATTACTTTTCATCACTTAAAAAGAAATCATCCCAAATTTTGTTTCAATCTTTCTAATAAGAGAGATTTTGGAAGAAATGATTAAAAAAGTATATGTGAAAAATCTTTTGTAGATATAACTCTTTAAATTTATGTATTAATTGGAAATTAATCAGTGTTTGAGCAGAAAACATATTCCCTCCAAAACTTCATCTCTCTCTTCCTCTCCTGTTGTCTGTGTATCAACTACTTATTTATCATGTATGTATCATGTATGTATCCATCATGTCTTTCTCTATTTACAACCTACATACTTATCTAGTAATCATTTATCCATTGTCTTATCTCTTCATCGAATTTTGGCGTGTCATGATTTCTCTCACTTTGTTCCTATCTGTCGATAGCCCAGCTCCTTTGTCACACATATCCCCGTGTAGCTACAGAGACAGATTTCTGCTGGGGTCTTCTGAACTCACACTACAGTCCTGTGCTTTTGTTTCCCTTTGCAATGAACCTTGGGCAGCATCTGTGTCATTCAGTGGAGACAGGGGCCACTCCTTTTCATTTTGGAGGGCAGTTCATATCCTGACGCACTGCCGTCTCTCTGGTACCCATTCAAGCTTCGTCATGTCTCATCCCCAGCCCCTGGTTTAAATCACTTCTGAGTTTTAACACCTTACTAGGAAATGCTCCTCAATCACATTTTAAAAACAGCCCACATTCTTTTTATAGCTCTAAGTTCTTTTTATGTTAACTCATTCAGTCTTTCAACTGTTTTAAGGTACTAACGGAAGACTTAATGTCATTTCCCCCGTGGATAAGCAATGCCCCGTGGCTTAACAAGATGCTTCTGTGTAGGGAGTGTTAAATCTCATGCAATACCTGCCAAGCTTTTCTACGTCTTCCACCGTCTCCGGCAAGGCGATGCCCTTAGTTTCGGGCAGAAGCATCACGAGGACACCACAGACAGATGCCAGGATCCCTGCGGGATGAAGGAGAGCCATGACTACCCAGGCACACACCCTTCCTGCTTTGATGCTCACTCTAACCTTGCCTGCCGCCAACAACGTCATTCCATGGTGGCTCACCATAACCAGATTGCCCCGCCATCTCCATCTTCCCCAGACCATTCTCCATCTTCCCCAGTCCTGCAGAGCTCACGGTCCCTGTGCTCTTGGTGTATCGAGGGTCAGTCAGGTATCATACGGTGGTAGGGACATGTGCGATATCATTGTGTCGCCACCATGATGTGGATGCAGAAAAACAGACAGCAATGCCATCGCTAGGCAATACAACCTTATAGGTGCCACTGTGGTGGCTGCAAGGCTGTCTGTGATATGTGGCTGAGCCAACAGAGCACCTGGCAAGTGACAGCCACTCCAGGCCTCTTCTACTCACTGGGAAGACAGTGGCTAAGAACCTCCTCTGCCTCTGTTTCCCAGCCTTGGAACTCAGCTGGATTCCCTACCTGTGACCTTCCTGTCACATTATACTTAAGATCACTCTCACCTCAAGGTAAAGCCTTATCTATGGCTGTCTTTGGGGATTCCTCACAGAGTGCTTAATCCACACCCCAGGCACCTTCAGTCTGTCCTCAGAAGCACTCAAACACATTTATTGTCTTCTTCTGTGAGCTCCTGGCCCCAGGCCACCCTCTGATAAATCCCCCTCCCCATGTTTTGCTGTTCTTTACATCCTACTCTGGAAAGAGCATTGGCTACTATTTCTTCTCCATCCTCACAGGCCAACAACTGGCTCCTGAAAACAAAGAGCTAACATTGCTTTGCTCATTTGCATGGTGTCAATGCTCCCACGTACGCATTTCAAGCCACCTAACCTTTTTGTTACATAATGTGCTAAACAAGATAGATGGGCAGCAGGTCTCCATCTCCACATCCCCACACAGGAGACACAAGGGACAGAGATGATCAGGGTGTGTGTGGAAAGCAATCTCCTGTCATCTGTTATTTTCTAACACACCATTTGTAGCATCAAAAGTGAATTTATATACTGGATATTTTAAGAGCTATAAGTCTTTAGGCCCACCTTTAAACAGAAGACAATGGAGTCTCAAAATTTGGTCCCTAGAAACTGATGTTTTCATTTCCCAATATCTTAGAAGAATTTCAGTGTTTGATTTTTCACCCAGACCCTAACAAGGGGAGCTG
Organism: Micromys minutus; assembly: GCF_963924665.1. NCBI lineage: Eukaryota > Metazoa > Chordata > Mammalia > Rodentia > Muridae > Micromys > Micromys minutus. The sequence goes on along the minus strand of NC_137965.1, from coordinate 20,115,393 downwards.
ACGTGGACACTGTTTTTCCCACCTGTTGATACAAAGTGACTTTAAAGCCATTTAGCATGTAGGGTGATCTGACTGGCTCTTTAAAACCGAAATAGTCACAGGAGGATGGAACAGATACCATGGGTATCAAATGCAGTGGCCATTACAGGCTCCGAGTAAGTAAGTGAGATGAACTGAGGCTGGCCTGTAAAATAAGGTACCAAATATCTACCACACGAGCATGGGGGCCTGAGGTCTAGCTGCAGAATCCAAGTAAAAAAGCTGAGCATGAACTCATAAAACCAGTGTTGTGAACCAGAGACGGGTAGATCTCTGAGACTTACCAGCCAGCTAGCCTAGCTAATCAGTAAGCCCCACATTCCAAGGAGAAACATTGTCTTGATAAATAAGGTAGATAGCTCCCAAGAGACAAGCTCCAGGTTGATCTCTGGCCCCTGCAACCATGCACACACACATGACCATGCACCTACATACACACGTAGCACCCACTCGCTCATCTACATGTGGACATCCTCCCTCCCATACAAACGGATTCTTACCAAAGATGATCAGAGGCAGCTCTAGCCATATAGCTGCTAGTCGAAAGAGCAGGAAAGGAGCTATGATCCCCCCAAAGTCACACAAACCGGAGCAGAGTGAAACCCCAAAGTTCCTAAAGATTAAAACACAGTTTCAGATAAAGGGTTTTTAAAAACAAAATCAGAATAATAAAAACACTCAGACATTCTAAATTGCAGAAGCTGTGTCAATCCTTTCTATTTCTATCATTTTTAGCTTGGACAGTTACTACTGCCTCATGCTGTGAGCAAGCCATTTCTATTCTACATTGTTTGAAGGTATGATTCATGAGGGAGCTCCCAGTGTTGGTGAAGAGATGTTTCTCCATCAGCAGCTCGATAGCCCTGCCAATCCAGACACTCACAGGCTACTTTGGTACCTGTAGAGGGTGGTTCTGATGCTAAGGTCCTGTTCCCCAGCTGGTTTGTGATTGATCAATAAAGATACCAGAGGCTAATTGCTGGGCTGAAGAAAAGAGGTGGGACTTTCAGGTTCCCAGAGGCAGGCTAAGAGATGCAGGGGAGGAAGGGAGATTTCACCATGCTTCAGAGGAAGAAAAGGTGACCAGCCATGTGAGAGCTTGGGCACACCAGCTGTAGGCCACTTCTCCAGGTGGGAGGTTAGAAACATAACTAAGCTAAGGGCAGATTTAGGGTGTTGAGCTGGGACTAAAGGTAACTGAACAATTGAAGCTGAGGGCAGATCAAGAGGTGTTGAGCTGAGAGTATTGGGAAGGACACACTAGCTGTGGGAGATTAGAAACCCAGCAATTGAGCCAATAAGGCAGGTTGAAAACAAGTTAGTGTGTGTGTGTGTGTGTGTGTGTGTGTGTGTGTTTCATCCTGGATCAGAGGGAACCTGTGAGGGGCTGGTAGCATGGTCTTCCCAGAGTTTAGGGCAAGGCAGCAAAAGCTACATGCAACAGGTTTGCTGCAAGGGACACTCCTAGGAATATTGCATCAGGCAAAAAAAGCCAGAGTCCAGGAACCCACCAACACTTCTTGTATAACCAGCTGCTTACAAAGCTAAATAGGACACTGTGTGTGTGTGTGTGTGTGTGTGTGTGTGTGTGTATGTGTGTGTGTGTGTGTGTGTGTGTGTGTGTGTGTGTGTGTGAGAGAGAGAGAGAGAGAGAGAGAGAGAGAGAGAGAGAGAGAGAGAGAGAGAGAGAGACAGGGGGTGGTGGTGCAGAGAAGGCTTTAGGATTTTTATTCCCTAATTCGCACCATTTTACCAATCACAGCTCTAGCTAAGTCAGATAATAATGTCACAAGACTTTTGTCACCAAATGTATCAGGTAACAGACAGAAGCTACAACTCAAAGCCCATTGTCTTTAGGGACTGAACTGAGCCCCCTTTACTATGTCACCAAGCTTGGAAACATTTGGCTACAGTTACTTAGAAGAAATGGAAATATATAGGTCAGAATTACCGTAATGTCGTTGGGTACAACTCTGAATTTACCAAGTAAACAATTTCAAAGGCCATGGTTATCCCTAGCCTTCCCAAGGTAGCGACTGTGGTCCTCAGCCACGGTATCCCTGTGAATAGAATGTTTGGAAGAGAAGAGTTAGGGGTCTGATCTCACCAATGTTTTACAAAACAATAAAAAATACTCATCGGGTTCTTCCAACTTAACTCTTGGTAATTTAAGCACAAATGGTAAGATGTTTTTCTATTTTAGACAGGTTTCACTAACGTCAACTGGAAAGCAAAAAAAAAAAAAAAAAAAAAAAAAAAAAAAAGCAGGTGTTTTTGAGTGGGGAAAGGTTGTAAAAATACAACTAAAGACCAGGTTGCTGAACAGTCACTGCACCAAAATAATGTCCCAAAAAGTGCCTTCCTAGAGAGCCCAAGCCCACTGGCCTTGATCCAAAAGGCTGTCTCCCTCTATCACCTGGAAAACCATAGCTACAGTCAGATGTCCATCTTTATTCCGAGCAGGCCCGGAAGGCTATTCTCCTCCGCTAAGGTGGGTTTCCCATGATAAGCAAGGTGCTGTGAAAGAGACCTCAGTTCTGTGTTCTCCCCACATCGTGTGCCAATCATTGCCTTTATCCTCAGACACACTACCTCCTCTAGGAAGTTATGGGAAAGAGCCTGATTCTGACACACAGACTGGCTCACTTTAAAAAAAATAGACTGCTTAAGGACCAACTGTTCTTGTTGGATCAAGAAGACTCCCCTCCTCTGCAGTAATGGGACATGGCAAATGCTCTCCAGGAAGCATTTTCTTTCTTTTTGTTTCAAGGGAAGATAGAGTTCATCATTTTATTTCTAAAAGACCATGCCTCTGAATATCTTAAGAGTTATGCAAGGAGACAGGTGTGGCAGCTCACACCTTTAAGACCAACACTTGGGAAGCAGAGGCAGGCAGTTCTCTGTGAGTTAGACAGAGCAAGTTCCGGGACAACCAGGGCTACAGAAAGATACTCTGTCTCAAAAACAAAAGAAAGCAACAAAAGAGATATGCAACTATGTCATCCTATCCTAGAGGACCTGTAGGAGGTCAAGGGGCCAGGGAGACTGTATCTGCTAGTCAAGGGACAGCTAGGGGTACCAGCATCTCTGGATGTAGAAATTCACACAGCACTACATCATTCTCTCCTCTCCCAGGCAAACAATGCACCTTCCTAAAGGTATAATTAGGCATTATATTATCTTGTTTAGCTAAGGGTTGAACCCAGGACCTTATACATGGCAAGTAAGTGTTTACCACTGAGTTATATAGTAGCCCTTGGTTTTTTGACACAATGTCAAGTTCAAGCTGGTCTTGGATTCCCAATCCTGTGTCATCTTTCTGAGTGCTGGATTCTAGGAATGTACCACCACACAAGGCAAAATTCATTTGTTAGGAAAGTAGCCATGAATGAAGATGATAAAAGAAAAAAAATAGGCTCAGCAATGTGTGTTCACTCCAGAGAATATTTGACAGATTAAAGAGTAAACTGCAAACAACTGTCAGAAAGACAAGCAGAGATAAGAGGTTTCAGGAGCCCAGATCATTGCTGGGAAGCTCTAGTTAGTTAAGATTTAGTAGCAAGCTGGCTGAGAACTTCCCGGCGCTCTTGATGTATTCAAGAATAGGAGACCCAGCAGTAGTTAAATCAAGGGAAGATGTAGGTCAGAGTTCAGCTCATGCACTGGGCAGCCCACTTGCTTTGGCACACAGCAGCTGTAAACATGTGTTTTATTTAGGCTTTGTTTTTTCATGCGAGCCAGAAAGGGACTAGGAAATGTGTTCTATCCTTGTCTGTCAGTGAGCAGGTGCTGCTAGAGATGGAAAATGGGGGCTCAGCCAGATGCCCTGGGTCACAGAGGAGGCTGTCTGCTTCCACGGAAACCACTATCCAGGGCAGGTGCATCGGGCAGGGTTTGTTTTTAACCGTAGCATGGTGTCCATTGTGAGTCCCACCAATACGTTCAGTGTCTTTTTAGGCTTACAACTGAGGCTTATATTGTTCACTGGGAAAAATTAAAATTAAGAAACCAAATTAAACCATATACATATTCTTCCAAACACACACACACACACAAACACACACACACACACAAACACACACACACACACACACACACAGAGAGAGAGAGAGAGAGAGAGAGAGAGAGAGAGAGAGAGAGAGAGACCACTACTACTACTATCATCATTAAAAATGTATATAGTTAACTCAAAAATAACTAGTCAATTCAGTAAATAAGGAAGTTTTATCAGTTTGACATCCTGGTAGGAGAAATGGTCTGCTCTGCCCTACATACGAGCCATATAAGCAGCTGACCTTAAAGACTTTTAGCTGGGACAGAGCTTTGGGGGGGGAGGGAGGGAGACAGAGACAGAGAGAGAGAGAGAGAGAGAGAGAGAGAGAGAGAGAGAGAGAGATGCCCTAAAGGTATTAAGCTACATTAACTTGAAAATAGTTCATTAACAGATGTAATTTATGTGTAGTTATGTATGGAGAAAAAAACCATTGGTCATCCTGATAATAGACATGCGGTTTTTGGGTTTTTTTTTTTTTTTTTTTTTTTTTTTTTTTTTGACCAAACCAAATATAAAAACTATATCACAGATGGCAAATGCAGCTCGGCTAGTAAAGCATTTGCCAAGTATGCACAAAGCCCCGGGTTCTATCCAAAACACATATAAACTGGACATAGTGGTAAGCATCTGACATCCCAGCACTCAGGAGGTGAAGGGATTGAAAAGTTAAGGTCACACTCAGCTATATAGCATGTTTGAGAGGCTAGCTTGAACTATAAAAGACACACATACACACAATCCTTTCTCTCTCTCTCCTCTCCTTTCCCCCTCCCCCTTTTCTCTCCTCTCTACCCCTCTTTGTCTCTCTCTCCCTCTCCTCTCTTCTCTCTTTCCATCTCCTCTCCTCTCTCCCTCTCCCCTCCCTCTCCCATTTTCTCCCCTCCCCTCTTCTCCTCTTTGTCTCTGTCTCTCTCCTTTCTTCCCACACATGCTCATATAGATGAAAAATGACCCCTACAGTAAAAGGAATTTCCCACAGTCATGTCAGAGAACAATGAGAAATGATCTTCCTCCATGAATGAGGACTTGCTCAGGCAGCTAGAGTCTTAAAGCTCAGTTTTTAAAAGAAAAGATGCAGATTTTAAAAATATGTAGCTTTCACTTTCCCCTGGATACACCATCTGCTCTAAAAGTTTAGAGAGAAGTCCTAATAAGGATATGTAAATTAGAACATTCAGATTTTTCACTTAGAAATAAAAGTAAAAAGTAATCTTGTCTGGAAGGAAGACTTGCTCTACTTCTAGTTCTGTAGCCACGCTGAGCAGACACAACTGAAGATGAGTGTGCATAAAGAAAGTGCTTACTTCCTAGGCTCTGGAGTCCAGAAGTTTCCTTTCTAGACCATGAATCCTAAAAGAAGAAGTGGTCAGGAAGATCCTTTCTTTTACTGAGTTCATCCTCAGACCATAAAAAGAAAGGCTTCCGGAGAAGTGATTTTCAGAGCTGACTTCGCCAAAAGGCTCTTCAGCATTTCAGCCAGGGACAGATGGTGACATCAAGTCCAGCTGAGAGGCAGTTTTCCTAATGTTAACCTCACAGTCTGTCCCCAGAGTCAAGGACAAGAGCCATTTAAATTGGTGCTCAAGGGAGAGGCCTCTATTCATATATAGAATTCAGTTAGGAAATTTGAAACTTATTCTGGCCCATCCAATCATAACAGGCCCATGAGTAGAAAGGCATGAAGACCTGGGTTTGACCCCTAGAGCCCACACAGAAGAGCCAAGTGTGGTGGCGGGAATGGAAAGCCCAGCCCTGGGAAAGTACAGACCGGGAGTCCGGGGCTCATGCCCAGGCAGCCTTGCCTTCTTAGCAAACTGCAAGATAAGTGAGAGACCCTGTCCTAAGAAACAGGTGGATGCCCATGTCAACCTTTGGTCTGCATGTGGATGTGACTACCCACATGTGTACCTACATAAATACACACATAGAATGAGAAGGAGGGAGGGAAGAAGGGAGGAAAGAAAAGAGGGAGGGAGGAAGGGAAGGAGGGAGAATTCTGAAGCACAGAATTCTTAAACTTTCAACTTTTAAATAAAATTGCATACCTCAGAGAGAAGCAATTATGTTCCTATTGTTCCTCTCTATCCCTTTCCCTGTTTAGTGGCCAGCAAATAATTAATCAATATTAAATAGATATACATGGATGGATATCTATTATTCAGCTTCCGTAGCTCCTTTATTAAAGGTTTCTCTCTCTTTCTCCCTCCCTTCCTCCTTCCCTCCCTTCCTCTCTCCCTCTCTCCCCTTCTCTCCTCCTTTCTCTCTCTCTCTCTCTCTCTCTCTGTGTGTGTGTGTGTGTGTGTGCGTGCGCATGCGCACACTCTCGCATACACAGATTCTAGCAATGACACAAAAGGCTTAGTTCCTAAACTCATGAAAGGTCCCATGACTTGGGGAAACTAATGGGTAGAAAGAAGTGGCTCCGAGTTAAGAGCTCTGACTCCTCCCCTCGGCCTCCACAGTGCTTTTCTCTCCTCCCTCCTTTCCCTCTCCCTCCTCTTCCTTCCCCCTTTGTCAATTCTATTAATTTACCACATTATTGCGGTGACATTATTTAAATGTCCATGTCTCTTAATAGGCTATGAACAATATGAAGCCAAGAGTCACACTTTCCTTCTGTCCCTAACCTGGGGCCCAGCTTGGTATCTGTAGGATGGTAGGTGCTTGGGAAATATGTTAGACCCTGTCAGCTGCATCACACCACCATGTCCCAGATCTAGCATAATCACATTTTTTATCAATAAACAAACTGAACATTTCAGTAAAGAGAGGGAGGCATCAATGTGAAGATCTTGTCCACCTTTATAGTCATGAGATAGAAAATAGAACTACATTACCCAGCATGCTTTTGAAGGACTAGCACACACAGCTCATAAAGATGAGTAACTCCTACCCTCTCCACCATATGTAATCATTAACATTTTTGGTCAAGTTCTTTGGGAGCTGTCAACTAAATGTGAGGGAAGATTACCTTCTGGTAAAAATGCAGTGACCAGACACGACACCCCAGCCACTATATTGCTTGCTGCAAAAGGAAGGCGCCGTCCAATGCGCTCAATAGTCAGAAGGATCAAGAGAGCTCCAGGCAGCTCCACAAGCCCCGAGAGAAAGAAGTCCATGTAGAGGTTGCCTCCGATGAGTCCCAGGCGCATGACAAGTCCTTGATATACCACGGCACTTGTGAACCTGCAGGACATCGGGACACCAGGGAAGCAAGGTGAGGGGAAGCAGGAAAGCCTGTCCACAAAAACAAAGGACAAGCGTGCACCTGATGCCAGCTCTGAAATCCAGCCCGGGTCAACTTACCAAGCAAACATAAGGATGAGTGTGCATTTCCTCATTTGCGGAGTTCTCACAAGGTCTAAACAGGATGGGTTACTAACTTCTTCATCTGTAACTGAGATCTAGACAAGAAAGGCAGATCTCAGTTGCATTATATAGCAGTGTAAACTTATTAGCTGTAAAACATTAAAAAGATCTTCCAGAACATCTGGGCCCTTCACATTTTCATCTTCAGACCTGGATAGGAGTTTGTCTTCCAGCATTTTCTATACACCAGGTCCACAAAGATGCTGTTAAACTCAGGTAAACGTCTGAGGATGAACCCGGGACTAAGTTAAACTGCTTCAGACCATATTTCCTAAAATCACTGTACATCTCTCCGGCCAGCACCCTTGCTAGCACAACACCTTTCCTCTAAAAAACCCAACCAAACCAAAACCAAAACCTTCTAGACTTAAATGTGCTGTGCTGTTTAGGGCAGCTGTCAATTTGGTAGGACCTAGGTAGCCGAGGACAAAGCAAGGACACATATATTCTATCTTCTCTTGACTGTGGATATGATGTGACCAGCTGCTTGAGGCCCTGTCCTGGCTTCCCAAGATTGATGTGTCCTATCTCTTTGTCTCTTTGCTATAAATAAAATTACCTTGCTTCTTTTGCAAATCTATGTGAGCCCTTATTTCTAATTCTTTGAATAAGAGATCAAGAAACCCCAAAAGCAGCCAGCCCAATTCCTGACAGCTAGAAACATCCACATTAAAAATGACCAATATGTGAGAAGGGAGATATATCTCTATTAAATTCTGGACTAAGCACATGGAGGATTTCATTTAGTTATCATCAAAGCATTTTTTTTATGAATTCAAATTGATAAAACAAACAAACAAATGAACGAACACCGAGCTCAGGACCACAAGGGTTAAACAGCAGGACTCAATATTTCTCTCAGGTCAGACTTCCCAGACTTCCCTGTCAGGCTTTACCATCTCCACATCTGCACAGTGAAGACAGTTTTTTCATAGGCAATATGCATGAGCCCTTTTTATTTCTTCTCTGGCCTTCTTATATGCTGCCCACAACTAGGATTCCTGTCCACCATATTTATTTTATTTTATTTTATTTTGCTCAGGCCCAACACTAGCATCTGAGAGTTAAAGGAGATCCACACACCATAGATTGCACACATCTGGATCAGCCATCCACAATCCATAATTGTCTCTAACTGGTAACAATGGGGAATCTCTCCCCTGGATGTCTTCAGCTCTGTAGATGTCTATTTCTTCTGGACAGACAGCATGCGAGCAAAGAATGATGACATTAGGTGGTGAAAGACAGTAGGGGTCAGAAATATTCCTTAGCAAAGGGTCGCAGAGTGACCTGGGAGTTGTAGGGTTAATGCTGTAAGAACTTCCACAGACCAACTTAACTAGCATCAATGAAGAAACAGTTGAGAATCTGACCCCAGGGGAATACCTAGGCAGTGAGTACATGAATCTTGAGGCTGAAGCCCAAACTCTGCACTGTAATTGCTTATATTCTGCAGTATATAGAATACCCTTATATCTCTTCAATTGAAAGAGACTGGTCATCTCATTCATAGTTCTTATGAACTAGTGGGACTAGAGTGAATTTTCTGCCTTCCCCCTCCTCCTCTTCCTCTTCGACTACTATAAATATTCTCTTAAAAATAGCTAGGTGTGGGGAGATAGTTCATTTGGTGATCGTTCATGGTGAGCAGGAGAATCTGAACTCCATTCCCCAGAATCCACATTAAAAAGCTGGATATGGTGATGTTTGTGATTCCAGTGTTGGGAGGCCTATGCTTGAGCTCCAGGTCAATAGAAGACCCTGTCTCAAAAAAAAAAAAAAAAAAAAAGGTGGGTGGTGGTGGTGGTTGGTGGTGGTTGTTGGTGGTGGTTGGTGGTGGTGGTGGTGGTGGTAGTGAATGATTCCTGAGGAATGACATCCAGGGTTAATTTTTGGCCTCCAGAAAAATGTGCATACACATTCACATACATACACAAGAATAAAAATTTTAAAACATATTAATTTTGTGACGAGATATTATATTTATAACTGATGGGTTTAAATTAAATTAAATTAAATACCACTGTACCTGCCTATCTCATAACAGACCCCCTGTGTACATAGATGCTCATGTACACACACACACACACACACACACACACACACACACACACACACACACCATTTTCTCAGTGGAGCTGTCTCTGCTTCTGGTTACAGGGGAAACATGCTTTTCTCAAGGTAACTCTATCCTCTGACCGGGCATATATCCCAATTGAACCAATGAGAAATGGGCGTGTTACCCAACCTGGGCCAATTAAGAAACCTGAGTCTTAATTTGAATAAATTAGCAATGGGCGCATGTCCCAATCTGAGGCAGTGAGAGAATGAGCCCATGGCTCAGTTTGGACCAATGATCAAAGCATTCTGGAAAGTTTCCTCCACTTCCCTTAATTCAGAGATACAAAAAGGAACCTCCTCTCTCTCTCTCACCTCAAAAAAAAAAAAAAAAATTAGTGACAAAATAGTAAGCCCAAATAGATTTTAGCAGACACTTATATCCACAAGGATCCAGGCTGAGAATGCAGACAGCTGCTCAGGGACAAGCAGCTTTGAAGACTTGCTCAGACCCTGGCTAGGCCACCTTTGAATGCTGCTGAGCCTAGAACTACAGATGTGCAAGCCAGCGACTATCCCTATTGTGCAAGTGCATTGAAGTTGGCTTTTTGTTATGTGATGCCCAACTCCAGTTCATAAAAATCCCTTGTGTTTTGATCACTGTTTTAGGCCAAATTGTTTTATTGTTAAAATAATTGCTTCAACATTCCGGTTCGCGCCGATCGCAACTCACTGTAAACATCCTTGACTCAACATCAAAATTCTTGAGATTTGGGACAAAGCTGTGACCCAACTCTGCTTTTCCAAAGCATAAGTTTAATGTGCCAGCTACGTAAACACCTGCCAGAAGAAAGGGAAGTCCTGACAACAAGACCGGCAAGCAGGACCACACCACCTCCCTCCTTCCCTGCTCAGTGAGCGGAGGACTAACAGTACTGCCAAGCAGGTGGGTATTCCGTTACAGTGCAGATGAACCCAGCTGGTCTTTGATTTACTAGCTCCGTCTCCGCAGTGACGCAGGTCTTCTGAAAGATGACCCACTTTCTGGGTGTCCAAAGACCTCGAGAGACAGAGAGCCCTATCGCAGATGGAATGCATCGAGCTGAGTCCTGCCAGCTCATACACATGGTGTCTGTGGCTACTGTTCTTTTATGTAACTTCTCGCTCTGTAGCTGAGTTTCTTTCCTACTGCCAGAGGTTATCAGACTTTCGCCTAGTCTGAGTCAGAAACAAAAGGTCTGAAATGCTATTTCAGATTGTTACGTGCTTTAAAAAAAAACTACTCTTTAATAAAATACAGCCTCTACACAATAAAACCCAAGTTTTAATAAGTTCTGATATGACTACAATCATATATCAATTTACTGCACCCAGAACATGGCACATGCCCAAATGCTCTCCACTTTGGGTGAGGGTAGCCTTCATCTGCTCTATGTTGGGACAGAGTTTCTTTAGAACTTGAATGGACACAGAATCTGGAGCGGTCCCTTCTTCCACACCTCCCTTGTCATTCTACTTTGTCATCTTTCTATATGATACAAATGTGAAAGGCCCTGATTTAGGAAGTTGCCTGTATAACGATTTGTCTCTTTAGAGGCCTGGTGCCTAGTAATGTTCTCATCAAAATAGGTATCAGCTATGAGCACTGGACTCCTTGCTTCCCCCCAAGCTGAAGTGCTACTTGCCCTAACCATCTCTCTATCCTTCCACTCTGCCAAGACCTTATTGGCCATCCACAGGCAGGCAGGCTATGTTAAGAGTTCTCTCTGATGAGCTATACTTTGCTGCCTTTACAAGTCTTCCTCGTATTTTTCTGATATATTTCTTCAGATGAACACCCAGCAGGGTCATGGTATTTTGCTCTCTCTCTCTCTCTCTCTCTCTCTCTCTTATATATATATATATATATATATATATATATATATATATATATATATATATATATATATATATGTGTGTGTGTGTGTGTGTGTGTGTGTGTGTGTGTGTGTGTGTGTATCACTCAATGTGTTATTGAACAATTATGACACTTAGAATTTTCTTCAGCAGTACAAGGATACTAACACTCATTATTATTTCTAAGATCCAGTTAGATGCTATATATATATAGATGTGCACATGTAAGCATTTGATGCTGGGTGCTGTTAGTGTTGGGATATATGTATGATATACATATCCACATACATATACATATATAAATGTATATGGGGAGATGATTGGGATACATACATATGTGTGTACACACACACACACACACACACATTTAAGAGGCATTTACTTGTAAGGGATCATTCACTCACCCCTTACTCATAGCTACTGATGTCACACATAGATGCCTTTCCAATGTGAACTGCCACCATTCATTTTAAAACCTCACATTTCTATGCAGGGTTTTGAATATAACAACTATACTTCATATCACTTGATCACTGTTGACATCTGAGGCTGAAATAGGTTCAATTATTTTAAAACATAGACACAAGCTAATGGGTTCAAGAGACTTGGCATAAGGAGTCTATCAGCAGTTCATTATACCGGGGATTCAATGAGTACACCCTGCCCTAGGCCTTGGGTCGGAATCCTTCTTTCAGGTTCCTCAGGGAACTAGCAGAAGAAACTGACTCAGTGGACAGTCCCAGTTCTGAGCCCCCGTGTGCCGATTCTCGGGTGTGAGCATCCACAGCCCAGTTCATTGTTCTCTGCTCTTGACTGTGGCTGTGAAGTGACCAGCTCTCTTGTGTGGCCGGGACTTCTCTACAGTGGTGGACTGCAGTCTGGACTTGTGAGTCAAATAAACCCTGTTCCCTTAAGTTGCTTCTATTCAGGCCTTTTTTCCACTGCGACAGAAAAAAGCTAAGACAGGTACCATCCTCCCCCCCACCCCCGTAACTCCTGCAGCCCGTCAGTGGCCCAAATGACTCTCATTGAGAATTAAATCCTGGAAACAAGCAGCAGATCATAGTTTATAAACTATGTTTGACTCAGAAACGGGAAAGATACAGCACCGAGTCTGCTTACTAACTGGTCTTCAAACTAGCTCAGTTATGGGACAGTTGGGAGTATCTGTTCTTCACCCTCAGCGTAGGTTCAGAGAGGCAACGACTAACTCCATCTGTTTCCGAGAACAAGCCACTAGATACCCTCACAGGAACCCCCAGAGGTCTGCTCAGGATCACCTCCATTTTCAGTGTTTCATTTGGGAATGCTGAGAAATTACCCAAGGCATTCTAGTATGATGGAGGAGCGTGGAGATCAGTTTACATGCTCCACAATGGATGTCCCAATCCTTTGATGAGGTCTGAGACTGGCCAGCTGCTCCTCTTCCTGGTCTCAGTCATTTTGCCAGTGTGTTCCTTGTTGCTTACAGCAAAACCTTCTCTAGGGAAAGAGGCGATGCTCTTATGTGGGAGCCATGAGCAGGGGGTGACACTCCATCCTAGAGATTCCAGAAGTGTAACCACCATTTAGCTAGGATCGGCACCATGGTAATGTGTGTTGGTGTTGTGCTGTGCCTATTCCTGACTTTCTGAGCTGTGACATGACATATTGTAGTCCAACAAATATGTAGGTTAGTTTTCATAATTAGTACTTGTACTGGCCTGGATTTCAATTAGTATCCTCTCTCTCTCCCTCCCCCCCCCCCTCTCTCTCTCTGTGTGTGTGTGTGTGTGTGTGTGTGTTCTCATGTATGTATGCAAGTGGAGGCCAGAGTTTGATAGCAGGTGTCTTTCTAAATTGTTCGCCACCTTATTTTATAAGACAGAATCTCTCACTAAATCTTTAGATCACCCACTGGCAAGATTGGTTGCCCAGTAAGCCCCAGAGATCAACCTGTCCCCTGACCCCCAATGCTGAAGTTGCAGATTGTGATATCACACATAGGTATTAGGATCTGAACTCAGGTCCTCAAGTCCACACAGCAGGTATGTTACTGACTGAGCCAGGCCCCAACCCCTCAAAAGCCTTTGATGATTCACAAATAAAGGGACAAGCTTAGATTTGGCTCTTTTAAACATATCTATAGGAGGAACAAAATCAGAATTGCATGAAGAACAGATATCGGAAGACAGGAGAGATGTGCTCAGCATTAGAGGAGCTGCTCAGTCATGAGATCAGACTCCAGGACCCAGTAACAAGCTGGGCTTCTTGCCCATACCTTATTCCAAACAGAGTAGGACAGGACAACAACTTAGCTGGCTGAGTTTCAGCCTAACCAATAACATCCAAGCCCAGGATCAAGGAGAGATCTTTTCTCAAAGGAACAAGTGGGCAGAGATGCAGGGGAGCACTGATTCTCTTTATCTGGTCTCCAAATGCGCGGGTGGGTGCATACCCCTCCTCCCACGCATATACCACACAGTTCACAATACAGAAACAATCAACTAAATCTTAAAGAAAAGAGTAATTACTGATGAGACAGAGAACAGAGTTTGCAAAGAGGATAAGAATAAATAATGAACAAAGGCAGCTGACAACTGAGCAGCCTGCTCTGAACTGCAGAGTAGGTAGTAAACTGGCTCCTAGTGAGCTGCCTAGGTCAGGTCTTAGGGACATGTTTAAGCCTTGAGTCTTATGTATGCTCCTGGAAACACACAAGTAAGTGCTTAATCTCTACTTTAGTCTATTCGGCAAAAATGGTCAAGGGCAATACCCGTTTGATAAACGCACACAATTAGTATGTGCTTCCAGATGGCCTGTATGTGCTAACAGGTGCTCTGTCTGTGCCTACTCATGTCCTATATGTGACCACAGGTGCCCTGTGTGCTTTCATGTGCCTTATGTGTAACCACAGGTGCCCAGCGGGTGCTACCAGGTCAGCAATTTCAATCCTACCTGAATATGAGGCTTTAATGTCAAAACATTTAAAGGTTGGTAGGAGCTAGGTTCTAATTTCTGGTCACTGAGAGCATGTAAAGATACAAAATCACACCCAGTTTCTTAGTAATTATTTACTACAACAGCGTTTACCTGCATCGGAAGAAATAGACATTTATGATAGACACCAGTTCACTACACAGACAAGGCATGGATGTAAATGACTTGTGGACCATGTGGTACCTCTGTAGCATCTAAGGGTCCATACCACTGGGCCAGAGTAGCTACATGACTCTTCTAGAGACCCTGCAGCTGAGTTACAGCTACTAGGAGACAAGTGAAGAGAAAAAATCTTGAACCACTCACCCAGGTGTCCCTCTTAGACTACTTTCCATGGCTGCCCCTGGGGAGGGTGACAAAGATTTGCTGTTTTATGAACAATGTCTTTAATAGAATAAAAGCCCTTGGTTCTGGCTACTATTCTTAAGAGTCCCTAAGACCTTTTTCTGACAAAGGATTTAGAGATCTTTTAAAGTTTTCTTTATTCAGATCTTTGAAACAAGGCAAGTTTATCATGAGGAAAAGGAAGGCTTGGTCTCCCTTTCTACGCATGTGTTAAATTATATCTTTCTCCTTCCACTAACACTGAATCCAAATGAAGAACACACGGTGTGGTCCATTATTACTTGTTTCTGATTCCAAGCCAAGTATTAAACCAGGTCCTGTTGTCATGGGCAGGAAGGACCATGATTAGTGCCCACATGCTGCTATGCAAGTAATTCAGTTATTTATTACAGGACTCTTGAGCTTAAGTATTCTCTGAGAAGAGTGAATTTTTCCCCCAGGAAAATTCAGCACCCGGAACCTTGTTTGCTATCTTCCTGATGGGACTTTGAGAGGTTAGATTTGGCCATGCTCATCCCTTGTAGTATAATTCCCACTGCTGTGTGTGCATGGGGCGGGGGGGACATACCCTCATGGATCAATGTCCCCTTCTAGCTCTGTGGAGTACAGTGCATTTTGCCTGCTCCCAGGACACACAACTTAGCAAGAGTTCATGGAGAAAGGCACTGTCCTGATGAGCCCATCAGAGAGGGACCAAACAGTGCTGTCAGGGTAACTGAAGCCGGAGATTATGAATACCATGGATCACCTGCCAGGGACAGGGCAGTACAGTGCCATGGAGACTGTGTTCATCCCTCACCTCCACTGGACAACGCATTCACAGAGAGGCACCTACTCTCATTTCCTTCACAGGAGGAAGTACAATGATTTCGTTGCAGAAAGTGATTTGGCAGAAAGGGACTTTGCAGAAAAACATAAAGGCTGACCAAATGGCACAGGAACAAGACCCTTGAAAAAAGCCAACTGTCTTTCTCTCTCACAGTATGAGTATGAAGAATCAAAGACAGGATTAGAGTGCTCAAAAGCAGACAAGGGGAAAGGCAAACAAACCCCCTTCTATCCCATTAGGCAGAGACCCAGATACAAAGATGTTGGGAGTAAAAGGAACTCCTGCTCATGAAGGACAAAGCCAGGTCAGCTATTGAGGAGGAACAAAGGGTGACCCCTGACCCCCAGATTATGTAACTAATGAATGACTGACTACCAAGTGTACTGTCGTGGCGTGGAGCTTAGAACTTAGTCCACTTGCCTGCCAGTGAGCGTCCCCAGAGCAGAGGAAGTGAGAAGAAAAACTTCATTCTCTAGTTCTTCCAAGTGGAAACTGCTGTCTACAGCCAGAACTTCTCTGGAGAGTGAGTATTTGTGGTGGTTTCAGTGAAAATGGCTCCCATAGGTTCATACATTGTCAATGAGCTTGGGGGTTTCAAAATCTCAGTTTCCTTCTTCCCTTTACCTGTGGATCAGGATGTAAAACTCTCAGCCATTGGTCCAGTGCTACGCCTGTTTGTTTCCTGCCATGATGACAATGGACTAACCCTTTGAAATGGTAACTGAGCCCCTAATTGTGGTAGTTTGAATATGCTTAGCCCAGGGAGTGGCACTATTAGGAGGTGTGGCCTTGGAGTGGGTGTGGTCTTGTTGGAGGAAGTGTGTTATTGTGGGTATGGGCTTAAGACCGTTGTCCTAGCTGCCTGGAAGTCAGTCTTCTCCTAGTGGCCTTCAGATGAAGATGTAGAGCTCTCAGCTCCTCCTATACCATGCCTGCCTGGATGTTGCCATGTTCCTGCTTTGATGATAATGGACTGAACCTCTGAACCTGTAAGTCAATTAAATGTTGTCTTTATAAAAGTTGCCTAGATCATGGTATCTATTCACAGCAATATTACTATAACTAAGACAGTATTCAACAACAGTGGTCTTTAGAAAGGACAGATTGTAGGGTGGAAAGGTAGCTCAGATAAAGTGTTAACCAAGAAAGCATGAGGATCTGAGTTACATCCCCAGTACCCTCAAAAAAAGAGCCAGTCATGGAGACACACACTTGAATCCCCATTGTATTCCCATTGCCGATCAGGAGGAAACAAGTGGATCCATGGGGTTTGGTAGCCACCAGTCTAAGTAGCAAACATAGGCCAATGAGGGACTCTGAAAAATGAAACAAAACAAAACAAGGTGGTCCAGCACCTGAAGCATGATGCCCAAGGTGAACCTCTGATCTCCATATGTATACACACACACAAAGACCCACATATGTGCATGTGGTTGACTCTCCTTAGATCCAAGATCTACCCAGATCCAAGAATAGCCCAATTCTAGAAAGAGTGGGGGGATTGGTGGTGACTACTATATACCCCCAGTTATGGGCTTATTCCCTGTCTTGGGCCCTGTTAAAAGTTGGCAGAGGCAAGATCTTGTAGCGAGATTTTTGGTTTCTCTGAAAAACACAGAAATATTGTGGGGGTATGTTTTGTTTTAGTCCCAGGTGTCGCATACGGGGCTGCTTTAGATTGTCCACAGCAGCTGACTGTGATTTGCCTCGTGCTCTAGCAGAGGTGCAGTCTTGCCAGCTGCAGATAGTTTCTGCAATTGTGTGGTAGTTATAATTCTGGGGACTTTTCAGAGGGTATATAAATGCTAGGACCCTGAGAATTGTTCATTGTTGTTGCAGTTAATAGGTTGTTGTTGGTTAGTTCATTAAGTAGTCATGTGCAAAGAAGTAACAAGAAGGAATTAGATATCCTGATGGTGAAGATCAAACTGGCTGAAAGGAACTTGATGGCCCTGGCCAGCAGAAATTCTAGTGATAAATATTGCCCCCTTTCTCCTCTGTTCTTTTTTCTCCTATCCTGTATTATGGGGGTTGAAAGGGTAGAAGAAAATGGATGGAGAAGGATGGAAGAAAGAACACACAAAGTAGCTCAAGTCTAGCTACAGGATCCAGTTACTTCCAGATGATAAAGGAGTTTGAATTGTAGAGAGGGACCATGCTACTTGACTGCAACTCACAACACTATGCCTTTTCGAGACATCCCAGAAGCCTTCTCTAACTTCTTCAACTTTGACCATACATTTCTAATTCAATGAAAGCCACAGGATACTCTTCTTGCTCCATTGTCTAGAAGCTATTGGGCAGGACCCCCCAAACTTAAAGTTATTGTTTGTCATGCAATTCAGCTGGTATGGCCACACCTCAAAGTGTGACTCTGACCCTTCTGAGACTCTTGGTTCAGGGACAGCACTGGTCCAGTATGGGCTGTCCTGGTAGATGGAGGAGAAAGAGAGCAGCTGAAACTCATGTCGGGCAGACCCCAATCAAGTCATACAGCTGAGGCTGACATAGGCTGTATTCATTGCCTCCTGACCTGCACTAATGTCATACTTCCGCAGCCCGTGCCAGACTCAGCTATTTCTTCAACAAAGCCAAAGCCAGCCAGGAGCCTGGGGGCCATGAGCTGAGTGGTATTCATCTGAGGTATAACTGAAGGCAGTTATGTGAATATAGTCAAACTACATGATACACTGGAACACACGAGTCATGATGAAACCCGTCATTGTGTACAGCAAATATATACTAATGAAAAACTAAACAACAATTAAGAAAATACTTCCAGACAAAGAGATAACACATTAGATGATTCCCTGAACAGCCCACCCATATTACATACATATCCCCTTGGCTGAGTGGGTTAAATTGGATCCAAACTAGCCATTTTCTTTCATTTTTTTTGTGCATTGGCTAATGTTTTGGGACTGGGGTGAAC
Organism: Micromys minutus; assembly: GCF_963924665.1. Lineage (NCBI taxonomy): Eukaryota > Metazoa > Chordata > Mammalia > Rodentia > Muridae > Micromys > Micromys minutus. Next base: position 20,096,892 of record NC_137965.1, on the reverse strand, counting down.
TTTGTTTGTACTGAATTTAGGTTATCTTCTGTAATCTAGAGCATGCATGGGGAGCCCCAAGCAAGGCTTGAAGGAACCCTGCTGTCAACAGAGGGATTGTCTGGACTGGGCAGGCAGGCGGCCAAGGCAGTTTCAAAGCATACAGAGCTGCCAAAGTGCCTCTACATGCTCTGAACCCAGCCAGCCTTTCCTCAGTCTTCCAACCTTTCTCTGCTCCCCACGGCAGCCACCTGAGGATGAGGCAGGAAATAGAGAGGTCTCTAAGAACAAGGCAGTTTACAAAATGATACCTTAAAAGAATCGGGATTCTTGGAAAAAAAGACACCCCCCCCCCGACAGGAAAATCCTATCCTGTCCTGGCTCTGAATGTCCTTGAGTTTATATGCTGAGTGTGAAATGCGGGCCAACAGCAACGTGTGAGGTAACTGTGTAAATATAAGGCTTCAAGGCGGTCCTAATATTGACACTTCCTTGAGGGGCTGATAGCTGAATAACTGTTGGGGCATGCTTATCATGGAATGCAAACTACCACAGGGTCCTGCTTTGATCTCGGTGTCAGAGCTCACCTGTGCTGCCGACACGGGGAAACACCCGTGTTGCTGCTCATTACTTCCGGGATATTGTGAGATGCATTTTGCAAACTATTAAGTTTCATGGGCATCGGAGAACCGATTGACAAGGAGACTAAAGAACGCCCCTCAGTGAACATGTTTGGAGGACGTTGGGGACCAATTCGCTTAGGGGGAAAGGAAGAGTTAAACATGCAGCCTCCTTTCCTAGACAACCCTATGCAGGGGTAACCAAAAATTGGTAAGAAACCTGAGTATCTATATAAATACCCCAAGAATAGATGTAGCAAGCAGGGAGAGATGGAAATAATTTATTTGTAACTCCTGATGAATTCGTCTACCCAGGCAGTGACTGTCATTCCCAGCAACATCCCCAAAGAGGCAAGCAGGCAGCAGGTAGCTCCGCTGGGAATGTACTGAGCCACTTAAGAAGTAGGCTTGCCAAAAATATCAAACCTGAACTCGATTAAACTCTAGCTCTGACTACTGAACTTAAAGGAGACACAAAGGCAGAGGATCGTGTTAATGGGTTCTTAGAAACGGAACCAATAAGCTGTGTTCGACCTTGTGACAGCATGGCAGGAGGTTATCACCCACAGAGAACGGGACAATCGGGTTACAAAAGAAAAACCACACACCTAGCTCATAATATTTAAGTGAGTTCATAATTTTTCTGTCAGAGGTATTCATAGTTCTCCTTTGGCCACAGGCAGCCCACGGGATAGCTACATGCCAGACAGGTCTGCTTAAATTAAAAAAAAAAAAAAACTGCTTAAGATTCTTCATTCTCAGAGCTGTTAGAAAAAGCAGCAGAAGAGACACTTAAAGAGAACTCAGATCAACTATCACAGCATATCAATTCCACGAGGCTGCTATGGCAGCCCAGAGAGAGCTACAAGCCGTTGTAAGACAGTCAGGGAATGGAAAATGCCACCTTGCTGGTTGATGCTAGACATCCTAGTTTCTTCCCCATTGCTAGATGAAATACCCTAGGGAAAAAGCAGCTTAAGGGAGGAAAGGGTTGGCTTAACTTAGAGCTCCAGGTTGCAGCCTATCATGGGGGGAAGTCACAGCAGCTGAAGCTCAAGGGAACTGACCACATGACATCCACCGTGGAAAGCAGACAGCAACGAATTCTTGTATGCACTCGACTTACTCTTCTCATTTTATATAGTCAGGGATGTCCACACAGAGCGCAGTTCACAATTAAGATAGTCTTCCCACATCAAGACAATCCCTCACAGATATTCCTAGAGGCTAATCTTAATCTAGACAACCTGGGCGTCCCGTTGGTGTCTAGGAAGCAGGTTCAGTCGGTTATCCTTACGGTGACGATACTGAGGTTCTATTCTAGATGCCACCGCTCTCCTCATTAGCTCTCCCCATAGCTATCATCCCCAGAAGCTCTGATTATTTGCATCTTTCTCAATGTTCATTCTGCAGTGTCCTGAGGACAGCACTATGACCCCAGAGTTGAATCAACATGTTTATGCTCCTACGTCAGAGAGAAATGCCACAAGATGCAGGACCCGAGAGCTGGAATAGTTAAGACGTTTGGAAATTTGTTCTTCCAAAGGACTCAGGTCCAATCCCCAGTACCCAGGTGGCAGCTCACAGTCATCTGCAACTCCAGTCCCAGAGGATCTGATGCCCTTTTCTGGCCTCTGTGGGCACTGCATACATGTGATGCACAGACATATATGTAGGCAAAACATCTATACATACAAACCTTTGTTTTTATTAAAACAAAGTTGGATGAAAACCATCAGTAAAGAAAACCATCTTTAGACAGAAACAAAAACAACAGATGCAGCTTTGGTAGCAAAGCGCTGGCCAATATAGCGAGGAATCTACAGTAAATTCCTCGGGTGTCAGGTCTAGCGTTGCATGGAAACCTCTTGCCTATTGGTTTCAGCAACTGTGATGACTCAGAGTTCAGGATCTTTTAAGCCCAGTCATGTAGGACGCTGAGCTCTCCCTGCTAGCATGAGCTTTACTGTGTGTCTCTGAGAGTGCTGTAAATGAAATAGCACATCTGACTGCCCTTAGATGGCTGCAGCATTATTTCGTTTGCCACCAGCAGGCAGCTGTTGCTTTTACATTCTCACAAACCTAGATCTAGATCATACACCCCTGGGACTACATGTGCAATGTCTTCAGCATCCTGCATAAGAGGATGGAAAACTATTTACTTGACCATTAAAACTAGAGGGCTAGAGAGGTGGCTCAGTCAGTCAAGTTCTTGGACCTGAGTTTGGGTCTGAGTTTCATCCCCAGAACTCAGGTAGAAAAAAAGTAGGGCCTGTGATTCTAGCTTTGGAGAGGCTGAAGAGAGTGGATCCCTGGGGGTTTTCTGGACAGCCAACATAACCTCTTTGGAAACCTTCGGGTCAGTCAGAGACTTTGTTTCAAAAAGAAGAGCATCAGGTGCTATAGGGACAACATCTAAAGTTGTCTCATCTGATTTCAACATGCACTCATATTCATCCATATATATGTGCACCCATGTATACATACATACACACACACACACACACACACACACACACACCCTAAGCACATATAATCATCACCTTGATCCAACTGTGAGGACCTACAGTGAGATCAAAGGAGGTTGGGAGAGTGGTGGACCATTTCTTCCCTATGAGGAATGTTCCCCAGAAGAGTAACAAGAGTGAAGACACATTAGTGGTTCCAAAAGGCGACACACACTGTGCCCTTGCTAAGTATTTCAGATCTGTACCTATGTTAAACATTTGAGATGAATAGACCTGAAGACTCATTCCTAACCAGTGCACAACACTGAAAGTCAGGCTATTGAAACATTGATAAAGCGCAGCAGCTATGGCTTGCTGCCTCCTCTGAGAAGGGCGGAGTCAGGGATCTGAGCATGCCTCCGAAGCTCCTGAGTCTCCAGGGAGGATGATGAACCAACCAATCCCATTTTTCTTAGAAGATTAAAAAAAAAATCAATGTTCTTATCAAAACAAGCGCAGCACTATATTAACAATTGTGTTAACAGGCCAACATCCTTCGAGATTTAAGTTAAGACCCATGCCTTCTAAAATCGTTCTCCACTATTCCTTTAGTGATGAATTTTTTTACCCTGGACTCCCTTGGTCTTCACTTTACTGTGGAGAGGTTATTTTAAATGTGTGCTGTATCTTTAGCTATTTCTCACACCCTCCAATGGGCAGTGATCTGATCACTTTCTCTGTTTAGTTCTGGAGTGTAGAGGTGAGGAGGTTAGGGGTGGGGGTGGAGGGTGGGACAAAGGCATCCAAAGGTTTTTGCTGGGGAAGAGAGAGAAAGAAAGTAAAGGGGTGTGGGATAAGGGGAGAAAGGGAGAAAGAAAGGGAGGGACAAAAGGAGGGAAGAAAATGTTAAGTCTAAAATTAAAATATCATCTCGCTCAAGATCTTCTGAGACCAATCTTTAGGGTCTCTGGCTCTGCAGGGCTCAGTGGTAGAGAGCGTGTTCAATCCCAAACACTGGGCACAGCGGGAAAGAAGAAAGAAACACAGCAGTAACATCAGCAGCAGAACCAGATTCACTGGAAAGACCCAGATATGGAGAAAAGACCCAGAGCATGTAATGGATGTGAATGAAGAGACACCACACATCTACAGTAAAGAATACTAGTTCAAGCACCTCAGAGAAAGTATTAAAATGTGGCCTGAAATGATCAATCAACCTCAACTAAAAAATGGTTCGGTCAGATGTTTAAAACCTATCATTATGTATACTTTTAAGGAGTATTAAGCACAGGGGTCGTAAATAATTAATTCACCCAACTTAAGTTTACTACCCGTGATGATTACCTCTGAGTAACTTGATGAGAGGTGTTTCCCATTGCACTTAGCCACACGCCTCAGGATCTGCAAGGCTTTCTCTCCTTGCTTCCGGGTGATCAGCCAGCGGGGAGACTCGGGGACCACCCTGATGAGAGAAACAATTCTTGAATTAGGTTAGAAACCCAGAATCCCAGAAGCCTGGGAGTTTTTCTAGCCAAAGAGATCTCGCAGCGATTAGCTTACAAGTGAGGATAAGTCCCAGAATTGAAAACAGGCTTTCAAAAATTAATTTGTTTGTAAATTTATAAGAAATGGCAAAAAACGATAACTTGGCCATAAAAAAAAAAAAAAGATTCTCTGTGGTACATCGGTTTTGCAAGAGCAGGGAACTCTCCAGTCCTGTGTCTCTGATTACAAATATGAAATCGATTAGGGACTAGTCAGCATTTAGGAAAAAACAAAGTCTTTATTTATGGAGCCTGGCTTGCCCATACATTAAAATTCAATGAAAGGAATAAATTATATCCCCCACCCCCACGGTAAGGGTTAAATCTGGAACATCTTGATAATTTAATTCTCTGATGTTCTTAACATCTCATTCATCAAAGAATGTTAATTTGCCTAATGGGTCTTTATATTCTTTAACCTGCAAGTTGAAACACAGAGTTTGCTACCTCATAGTTCTGATGAAAGCGTTGCAAAGGGATAAATCCTAACTCAGCCACTTCATCTAGAAGTCAGTATTGGGGCTGTTTACTGTTTGTAGTGACAACTGTCAATCAAGCAGATAATCTCTCTAGGTTGTGAGAATTCTAGGGAGATTTAGAAAATCCCTTCCGTTGACTTCTTTTGCATGCCTGCTGATTCGGACTCTAAGTTCATGTGCAATAGGGCAATAGGATAAATACGGTAATAACCAAAATCGCGTTACCAGTAATAAAGGAGGAAGAAAAAGTTGGGCAGAGAGATGGCTAACTGGAGGCCCTGCCAGCTGGGGATGATGTAGGCAATTCCGGGAAGAATGATGATTCCCAGGGTGAAGAACATCTGAATCACTATTCCCACAATCCTCCTTTGCTTTGAACCAACTATTTCTGTCACTGGAAGAAAACAGACGAGAGATTAGGGGAGTTCTCAGCATCAAAGCAAACATACTCGACACCCATTAAAAATCGGTCAGCATCCCTGGAATGTTCTAGAAAATGAGAAAATGGTGGAAGTACTGGAGCTGGCTTTCCAAAGTTCCTTACACATATGCACTTTCCTTTGCTCCTTTCCTTAGGTATCTAAGCCACCCTCTGGGTACGAATGAGAAGTGTGATAAGCCTATGCTGGTTTCAGGACAACTCAACATGGCTGTTGTGAGGGTCATTGTAAGTATTAAAATAAACAGCAAGTTAGCTCGATGTTGTCACTGGAGCTCTAAAGATTTGTATGTTATAGAATCCACCTGAGAAATTTTGTTGCGGGAATCCTGACACCCGCCCCCTGCTCCTTCCTACTAGCTGCATTGTTCTCAGCACCCTGAGGCACACTCATTGCCTTTCGACTGCCTTAACATTACAAATTCAAACATCCAGATAGACTCCCTCGTGTTAAAATTGCTACCAACCATATCCCCTAGAGCTCCCAGAGACTAAACCACCAACCAAAGAGTACACATGGAGGGACCCATGGTTCCAGACACATATGTAGTGGAGGATGGTCTTATTGGGCATCAATGAGAGGAGAGGATCTTGGTCCTGTGAAGGCTTCATGCCCCAGTATAGGGGAATGCCAGGGTGGGGAGGTGGGAGGGAGTGGGTAGGTTGGTGGGTGAACACTCTCATAGAGGCAGGAGGAAGGAGGGTGGGATAGGGAGATTCCAGAGGAGAAACTGGAAAAGGGGATAACATTTGAAATGTAAGTAAAGAAAATATCCAATTTAAACAAAAAAAGAAAAAAGACATTTAAATTATTAAAGTCAAAATAGTTCTATGAAATATCAGTATGCTGAGCTCAAACTATATATTAGTTTGAAGTAGAAAACCATATCAGAGGGGGGGGTATAAAATAAGATTGAATTAAATGTTTTTAAAAAAGCCCACACACTTCAGCAATCTCTCTGTTCCAGCCAGTGATTCTCAGTCCCTCCTTGTACCCTATTTTCTTTTCCCACCATAAAAAAAAAATCTTCGGATGTCTAAGACGACCCTGCTCAGGACAGTTGTCATGGGAAGGATTGGAAGTCTGAACATCTGGGACAATGACATCAGATGATCTCCCTCATCCCCTTGCTCATGAATCCTCCACCACTTGAAGTAGGTGGCTGGTTTGGACTTGAATTAGAGCCAAAGGGAACAGCTTGGACCAAAGACACATAAGTGAGGGACAGTTTTATAGTCTGTATCTGGTTCCCAATTTTAATCAGCATTCCAGTGTCTGACAGAACCAGAATCCCACCCTAAATCCTTGTCCTAAGTGTGGAATTGCTGTGAGGAGGTGTCCAAGACTTAGTGTTAGGGAACGCTGAGCTAGACCCCTCCCCTTCACGCTAATTTTCACACAGGAGTGGTCGCAGTGGCGCAAGCCTTACCAATCACGAAGCAAGTCATCCAGGCTCCCTTTCCAAACACTCCTTGCAGGAAGCGGAAGATCACAAACACAGAAAAATTTGGTGCAAATGCCACCACGACTCCCGTGACCGCAACGCCGAAACAGGATATTAAGTAAATGATGAGCCTGCCATATCTTAGAGAGAGAGAGAGAGAGAGAGAGAGAGAGAGAGAGGGAGGGAGGGAGGGAGGGAGGGAGGGAGGGAGGGAGGGAGGGAGGGAGGGAGGGAGGGAGAGGACTTAAACACCATTATCAACATAACAGATATAGAATTAGACAGCGTGCAAAAATGAGCCAAATGTTCAAAGAAAAAATGTCCCCTGTAACTTACCATTGCGGTTAACAATATTGACAACATTACCTATGAAACCAGAGAAAATGGAGCTCGTCTCCAGAGTGACGTGATAAAATTAACAGCCCACAACATGTCTTTGAGATTCTCCAGTGGTGACCTCTGCAACACTGCTCTGGAATACAGTTTCCCTGCTGGCCTGGTCCTGACAGCTGCTGTTATTTTTGTGGGTGGAGTCTCGGGGAGGGGACAGAGACAGGATGAAGCATCCCTGGCATGGTATAGATGCCTCCATTTCAGCCCTGTCTCATCCAGTTGCCAGTCATGACCTTGTGCAAACTCCTGAGCTCTCTAAGACCCTCATTCTGTCTAACTCTCCCTCCCCACTTTTCTAGCTCAAATGGTAAATTAATTAAAGTTTCTAATGTGAAAACTCTCTAAGGTTTCTAACCAATGTGTGTTGGTATTGATTTTTTTCAAGAGTTATAGAACTATAGTTTAGTAGCTCAAACAAAGCCTAGGGCATGTGGTCGGTTTCCCCAATCTGGCACAAATATATTTCCTGTAGTTGTGACAGTTGACTGACTTATAGGAGCTCATTGTCAGTGATCTGTGTGAGCCATTTTATTCTCTACCATTTTCTTTACAAATATCTACAACAACAGTCCAACTTCTGCGTTTTTGCATCAATGGCAGAGACTGGAAGCAACCTTAATTTACCAATATGTTTTAAAAGTCCACTTTATTGTGTGGTTTATCCCTCACCACCACTGAGTGATTCACCTATAATAATTAATAAGCTAAAGGTGACATCATTACAGAATTAATACCCAAGTCTACAGTCCACACTAAGGTTTCAGGTCATAGACATTCCCACTGTCCCCATAGTTGGAAACCTTCTAGAATGTTCTGTAGACAGAATCTTACAACATGTACTCTTTTCAAACTGGCTTCTTGAACTTAGCAATAAAAGCTTATGTTTCTTTGATACTTTTTCAGGGCTCCTAACTTGTATCTTTTTAGTATGGAGGAATAGCCCATTGTCTAGATCATAAGTCCACTCACCTACTGCAGAACATCTGCTCTTCTCCAGATGCTGGTAACTATACATAAATCTGCTGTAAGGTCCACACAAGAGTTTATGTGTGGTCGTATATTTTCAGCTTTGTCGGGTAAATACCAAAACTGTAATTTCTAGTCTTGAGCATTTAGTTTTGCAAGAAACTGACAAACTTGCTTTCCCCCTTATGTGCCATTATGTGTCCCACCAGCAACGAACAACAGTTTCTGCGGTTCTACATACTTGCTAACATATTGTCCTGTATTTATTTGGTTTTAAAATTGTTATATGTATGAGTGTTTTGTCTGAATGTATCTCTGAATTGTGTGTGTGCAGCACCCCCAGAAGCCAGAAGAGGACATCTGATCCCTCTAGAGCTGGAGTTACAGATGATTGTGAGCTGCCTCATGTGAACTAGAAATCGAATGTAGGTCCTCTGGAAGAGCAGCCAGTGCTGTTAACCACTGAGCCATTTCTCCAAGCCTGTGCTTTCACATCTATGTTTTTGAAAGCTAATGTTTTATTTTTTCTCCTAATATTATAACTGGTTTTGGGAGTAAGGTAAGGCTGACTTCACAAAATAAATCAGGATGTGCTTCCTTTATCATCCGAAAGAGAAGCAACTGGGTATAATTTATTGTCTATGTGGTAGAATTTACCTGCCCCAAATCTCAACCTGGCACTTCCTGTTTGGGAAGGTAAATTATTAACTCTATTTATTTAATAGACATAGACCTATGAAAACCATCTACTTCTTATGTGAATTTGGGTGGGTTATGTCTTTCCAGCAGAAGGCCCTCTTGATCTTGGCTGTCAAATCTGTGGCCATAGGTAATTTCTATTGTTTCTTTAGTATCTTTTTAAAGTCTATGGGATTTAAAGCCACTTTTAAGGCATTGTTAACTTAAATCCTATTTTCATCTCTTACTTGACTTAGCTAGAAGGTTACTAAGGCTTTTTAAAGATGCAAACTTCCGACTCTATTAATGTTCTTGATTTGACTCTATTAATGACTTACTGTTTTCAACTTGATTTCTTTTGTTCTGGTTTGTATTATTAATTTTCTTCTGTTTACTTTAGATTTAATTTGGTCATCTTTGCTGTTGTTGTTACTTAGTGAAAAAACTTAAATGGTGAGTTTTAGATAAATCTTATGTTCTAGTAACATATTAAGGTTATAACATCCCTTCTGCATTGTTTTTCTGTGCCCATAAAGTCTGGTACGTTGTATTTTTATCTTCACTGGGTCTAAAATACTTTACATTTCTCTTGAGATCTCTTCTCTGTGTTAGCAGATGTTCAATGCTTAATTTTTAAGTATTTTGGGGTTTCCAGTTTTCTTTACTGATCTATGGTTTAATTCTTTGAAGACAGTGATCAAGTGTGGTATGACTTTCTATTTCTCTAATTTCATTAAAATTATTTTATAGCCCAGAATATTGACTTTATTAAGGTCTGTTATGTATTTAAGAAAAACCTGTTGAATTCAGTTGTATCTTGGTTGTAATATTCTCTTGGTTGGATACATTGTTAGATACAAAGTATCAGAGTCTCCATAATGAGGAACTCATCTCTTTCTCCTTTGGTGCTATCAATTTTTTGCACCCTGCATTTTGATACTCTGTTGTTAAAGATCGTTGTGTGTTGTTGAATAATTATAATTAACTCTGTGTATTCCTTGTGAATTAAGTCTTCCCTGCCTGGTATTAACAGTTCTACTTTGATTATTAGTATGGTATATGTTTCTCTATTCGTTTACCTGTTTATTTATGTGCTCAGCTTTATATGTAAAGTGAGTTTCTTGTAGACAACTTATTGTTGGGTCTTCTTTTGATCCATTCTAAAAATTGTTTGCTCTGTTGACAGTGGGTCTTGGGCTGGATGTAGCTCAGGTAATAAAGTTCTTGTCTAAAATGCATGAAACCCTACAAGGGTGGAATGTGTCATTCTAGCAGTTAGTAGGTAGGCATAGGACACTCAGAAGCTCAAAGTCATTTTTGACTAAATAGTAGTTAAGCTAACCTGAGCTACATAAGGCATTGTGTTGGGGCAAGGGGGAGCCTAATTGAAACTAGAATTTGCCAGGTCATCTAGGTTGACTAGCAGGTATCAGTAAGCCCCTTCCCTCTCTGTCCTACCTTCCAGCACTGGAGTTACAAGTATGCACCACTTTTTCTATGTGTGCTGAGGATCCAAATTGAGTCCTTATACTTGGACAACAAACACTACGCACTGGACCATCTCCGTGGCCCCTGTGTCTGGTCTTCTAATAAACCCATTAATGACATTCTTCCTTTCACAGTGTGCTTGGCCCAGGGAGTGACAGTGTTAGGAGGCGTAACCTTTTTGGATTTGGTGTGTCACTGTGAGCCTGGGCTTTGAGACCCTTGTCCTAGTTGCCTGGAAACCGTTCTTCCCGGTGGCCTTCCGTGTATTCCTTGTGAAGTTTGCTCTGCCTGGTATTCATAAAATGAGTTCTACTTTGGTTATTAGCACAGCATACATTTCTCTCTCTGTTTACCATGAGTAGACACATGGAGGGATTTCTCTTGATAGAATGAAAACCAGGCAGACATCTAACAACACCGGGGCTAAAAAGATGGCTCCACAGTGATGGGAACCTGCTGTCTTTCCAGGGGATCTGGGTTTGATTTCCAGCACCCACACCAGAGATCACAACCATCTGTAACTGCAGTTCCAGGAAGTGTGATGACTAAAGTCCCCTTAGGTTTTGATTTTTCCTTCTGTACATCCCCCAGCCTTCCTCCCTCCCTTCTTCCCTTTGCTTCTCCCTCCCTCCTCTCCTTCTTTTTCCATACAATTGCCCCATACCCTGGTCACCTAGGGTTTTCACTCTCAGAGCCATTCACATGCTAATGCCTCCAACTTCCCAACAATTCAGTCAGGTTTTCCTTACCCAGGAGCCTCTGCCCCACTAAGTGCTAGTTACAGCACTGATTACTTGTGTCTGCCTAGCTCTCCAGCTTGGGGAGCAGCAGTTTGCCCTGTGACCTCCTATGTGGGAAGGGCTACTGACTTTTCAGCTTGCTCAGCCTCATGCTGGTTAGGTCTGAGTGAGGACAGTGTAAACTTGGAAGTTGGAAGTCCTGATGCAGTTCCTTACTCTCAAGCTCAGCCCCCATCACGGACTCCTGATGGGTATATGCCTATTAAAGTACCTTTCATCCTCTCCTTAAGGAATGTAAATCACAGACAGGCTTGAAGGGAGGGAAGACACACAAAGTCAGTCAGTAGGAGGCAGGGTTGCTCAGAGCTCTCTCTCTCAAGTCTGGCTCATTCACTCTAAAAGACTAACTCAGCTACACGGGAAGTTTCCCATCCCCTGACTAGAGCTGGGGTCTTCTCCTTCGAGGAGTTATTTTAGGAGATATGTTTATTGATCATGCAGGATAAAGTATATAAGCAAAAACCAATTTTAAAAGAATGAAGTAACAGTAAATGTAGCTGGCATGATGTTGGATGCCTACAATCTCAGCACCCAGGACACAGAGGCAGGGGGATTGTGAGTTTGAGTCTCATCTAATAAACACAGTGAGATCATGTCTAAAACTAAAGAAAGACAGACTAGAAACTGAAAAGTAACATAAATAAAATTTGAAAGAATGTGACCCAGTTCCAAACTGGAGCCACTGAGAAAAAAATTGAAATGTGAATTAAAAAATGTCTCCTAATAATTCTGATTCTGAAATAGAGTTTTGATTTAAAAAAATCTTTTTCAGAGTTTTAACACAATCTGCAGAATAAAATACAAGAATTAAAGAAAAAGAAAAAAACAAGTGAGAAATATGGTGGACTCCATGACTGAATTAGCCAAACCCTAAGTACTGGGCTGCTTTGAGCATCCTAACTCCACCTCCTCACTTGTAACCTGAGCCATGATGTCACTGACCTTTCATAGCTTTCACTGGGGTGCTTTCTGACCCACAAGGGTACCTTCCCTACTGAGGAACAAGGAGAGGGAGTTTGAGAAAAAAAGAATGTCGTGGGTGGTGGAATAAGAAGTTGAATGTAGTTGATGAAAAGCGTTTCTCTCCCCACACACAGGTAGCACCTTATGATAAACTAATTGGTTATCTTACACCTACCTGTCCGCTGCATAGCCCAAGGTAAAAGCCCCAGCCAGGAAGCCAAGGTTCAGGATGGCTTGGGTGAGGTCCAACATCCAGGCATTGCCGCAGACAAGGTCAAACTGGGGAAACAAAAAAAAAATATGAATGGCATGAAGATACTCAGAGAGGTTCATCTTTAAAATACCGACTCTAGTATATCAACAACCTTTCCAAGGGTTTAGTTAATATATACCTCCCACAAAATTAGAAAATGGATCGCGTGCATGTTTATATACATTGGTGTATATTTGTGTGTATTTTCATAGAAGTTTTCAGTGCCTGCAGGGGATTGAATTCCTAGTATGCTATGGAACTGACATTTTACAATCAATGCTGTTAGGTTAATCTATTGTGTGTGAGTACGGCATGTCAGTGCTGTAATGATCACTTGCCAATCATCAAGAAGAGTGAGTGCTCTGCTTGCAGTGGGCTGTAGAGAAATCAACGTTTAAATATTTAAAAGTTTTCTGGGACAATATGACCCTGACGTGTCGGAGAATTTTTATCATTAATTCAAAGTTCTCAAAAGCATGATTCTAATTCTATAAGCATATGTGCGGTTATCTGGAGTTAGCTGGGTAACAGACACAGCTAGAGAAATTTCTCAGAAAGGAACTCAGAAAGCAAGCCGTTTGTGACCAGAAGAGCCAACGTTTTGCTTTAGAAAAGAAGCAAGCAGTGTCAGACATAAAATCCCACACAGTAGGATTTGCTTCAAACCGCTGAGCTTTACATAGCTGAGTTAGGCAGAGAAGAACAGGCACATGGTCCCTGACAGGAGCGGCCCTCTTGGTACAGGGTCTTCCGTTATGTTGTATAAATTTAAATGCCTCCAATTGTCTTTAACTCCTCATATTTTCTTGATTATAGAACTGGTTCTTTTTCTCACTCCTCCATAAGATGAGGAGTCAGAGAAGATTGTTTTTATATCCGGTATTTATATGACATTAATTAAAAATAGATGCCTGCCTATTCACATCTTCTAAACTTCTCGGGATGCTGTCTAGGCCACATAATGTCTGCTTCTCTGTGCTTTCTGCACACCAGGGACCGGTGATAGCTGCTGCGTTTCTCAGGCTTCCTTGCCAGTGCGGAGCTGCTTGCGTCCGGGGGAGCTAACGTGAGATCAGAAGGAAGGGCTCTGCTTCTGGTCTTGATACAGCTTCTGCTCCCTTTCTGGCTGTGACAGTGGTGGCTGGTGGCTAGTGGCTGGAGGTTGCTGTCTGGAGGTGCCATTCAGTGCTTACTGCCCTGACCTATCCACATGTGGCCAAGGGATCTCTGACCCCATTGACCGAGGTGGGATGATTCACCTTAAATCTGGGCCACTCCCTCTGGTGGTTCCTTATATAAAGGACATGGAAGAAGGTGCTTTCTCTCTGCCGGCTTGCCCTCACACCCACTGGAAAGTCCACTTCTTTCCTGGCCTTAGAGCCTACCTCTTTGGGGTTCCAATATGCACTATACTGATGGGGGATGTTGGCCATCAGTCTGGGTAGAAGCTCACTACCAAGACTGCAGTGCTTAACTCCCTGCCCCCCATTTTTCTAGTCTTTCCAAATTAGTTTAATATAGTTCTTTTGTTAGGTCTAACCCAGCCTAAGACATCTAGCCTGGTTTCTATTCTTAAGACTGGGACCACGATGGCTTGCCAAGGAACAAAATAAGTGTCAACAACACATGTATTTAAACAAGTACACAGATGGACTTCTGTGTTTGTTAGATCAGAGACCCTCTAGTTGCCCAGAAATCAGGCCCCAACCCTTCAGTTCCTGGACACTTGTCAAGGACGCCTCCTGCACTGTGGCTTTCCAGTTGTTTCCTACTTGTTTACAGCTCTCCCACGATAACCCAGCCTGAGAGAACCTTCTATTGTAAATGTATTCTCCTGTCTTCAGCCTTCCTCCATGTCAGAGGCCACACAGGCTATGTCACATGGAACATCTTCCCTCCCTCCTCTGAAAACCTGCAAGAGGCAGAAACTCCCTTTGTGCTAGGATTCGGAAGGTTGTCCATGCAAGACATCATCATGGTACTGTGAGGAGGTGCTTGCTCTCTGTGGTGGCTGTTCTTGGCTGTCAAAATTAACTACATCTGGGATTAACTAAAATCCAAGCACCTAGGTACACGCCAGTGAGGAATCCTTCTTGACTGACTCATTTGAGTGGGAAGACTTACCCTAAATATGGATCTTTGCAGGTAGGAAGATCCACCTTAAATCTGGGCCACACCTTCTGGTGGTAGACTATATAATGAACATGCAAGAAGGAGGCATTTGCTCTGCCTGCCTGTCCTCACTCTCACTGGCAAGTTTATCCCTTCACTGGCATTAGAGCCCACTTCTTTGGGGTTCCAATACAATAATGTAAGACCAGTTGAGACATCCAGCCTCGTGGACTGAATTACTACCGGATTCTTGGACTTTTCACCAAGAGATAGCCATTGTTGGAAGAGTTGGACCACAGAATGTAAGCTTCTCTAATAAATCATTGTAGGAATAATATATATATGTGTATGTATATATATATGTGTGTGTGTGTGTGTGTATACATACACATATATATTATTCCTACAATGATTTATCCCATATATATATATATATATATATATATGGGAAATGGGATATATATATGATAAATCTATATATGTATGTATATATGTGTGTGTGTGCGTGTGTGTGTGTGTGTATTCATTCTATCAGTTCTGTTCCTCTAGAGAATCCTGATTAATAACACTCTCCAAATTCTCTCCCCAAGGGACTTATCATGGCTGTCTATGGTTTGAGCCTACAGATCTCCCAATTGAAATCTTCTGAAGGCCAATTCATTTTAGCCTTCCTTTCTATGAACTGCTTTCATTCTTATATTTAAAAAACTTACTGGTGTGTGGGAAGGGGTATTGCACGCATGTTGGGGGCACATACATGCCAGGTGGAGGTCAGAGGACAATGCCATGGAGTCAGTTCTTTCGTTTGATCTTGGTGAGGGTTCCAGGGCTCAAACTCAGGCCGTTGGGCTTGCACGGTGTTGCATCTCTGCCTGTTGAGCCATCTCATCAGCTGAATCTACTCTGTTTTATAAATTGTAACGTACTGGTGGCAAACCTGAGGACTGAAGCTCTCTTTGCATTCAAGAATATACTGCCCCCAGTAGGTTGAACTCTCCTAATCCTGGGACTGAAGGGTGCCTCCCTTCAGGACCCCTATCACACATTTCTAATTCTCTTCTACTGGTCACTCTTGGGTGCCTGTGGTCAGGATAGAGTCTTTCCTAATGAGGCACATGTGAAAGTAACCTCTTAATAGCCTCATCCCGAAAGGCTGATTTCTTTTGTTAAGTGTCAGTAGATTCCGATATGGGGAGCACTTGAGACTCAAGTTCTCTGTGTGACTGCTCACTGTGAGTAGCACACTTCAGCATCCTCGGGTGGCCACTCCAAGCCTCCGAATCCTCTCTGCATTTCCTACACACTACTGTAATAGACAGCTAGGCTATTTTTACTGTGTTTAAAGAAAGCTCAGCAGATAGCGACACCAGGGGGGCTGCCTAGGCTAAGCCCCTGCCCCAATAAAGCACCAGCTGCATTTGACAGTCTCTCAGGAGACTTAAACCAGACACTGATCATACCTCATGTTAGATCACCAAGTTACTGACATTGTCATCAGAGACCAGAAACGTGTACATCTGTCCCTTACGACAACCAATGCAGAGCAAACAAACCATAGTCAATTTTACAAAATGTATATATCAAAAACATTTAAATATTCTTACCACTCACATATCTATGTGTGACTGTCCCGCTACTTACTAATCTTCAAAACTGTTTTGTGCTAATAGAGTAGCTCTCCTTGGCATGGGCAGAAAGTCAGTCTGAAAAAAACTCCCAGGCAGCCCTGAAGAAGGCCAGAAGGACTACATATACCTCGATCTGCAGAAAGCATTGGGCAACTTTAGGGAAATTAAATATTTCTGAAGGATTTCCAATTAAGGTCTTTTTCTTTGAACGTCCCTGCTAAATAGACATTATGTTGCTTTGAGCTTAATGGTACAATGCCTGGATAAGTTATTGGTTGGTATATGTAAAAGTTGCAAATCTCCAAGTTTTCTAGAAGCTAAAGCAACCAAAGTTTTCTGGTACACACAGGTCAAATGTAAGGTTATAAACAGCACCATTATTCAGAAGGCCTTTCTTGGTCCCCAAACCATGGGGGATGGGCCTCTGATCATCAGCTGGGCTTTCCACAGAGGCCTAACTTAGCTATCTTGACCAAAGTCTCATGTCAGAGACAGTAGAGTCAAAGGATGTCAGTCACAAGTCATGAGAAACAGCCCATTGTTCAGATGCATTTGAAAGGGGGAGGAGAAGATCTCCAAAGTCAAGCCACATTGTCTAAGTACCTCCTTCTTAACTGAGCAGTGTTAGCCTTCAGACATAGCTCCTTTGGAGGCTGGTCTCTAGTGTGGTGATGAAATTTTTAAGAGCAGTGTCTGCTGGGAGATGGTTGGATACTCAGGGGGAGGGAGGAACAGCTCCCTCCAGAGTGGGTTGCTATAAAAGGAAATGAGGTGATCTCTGGCTCCCTCTCTTGCCAATCACTTCCCATGCATGCCTTTGTGGTGCTGTCAGAAGCCAATCAGATGGGGTCATCAGATCTGAGCATGTCAACCTCTAATTCTGCAAGCTAAATAAACCTTTTATTTTCTTCATAAGCACCAAGTTTCAGGAATTCTGTTCTAGTAACAACAACAACCACGTTATAAATGGAACCACTCCTAATCAGCACTGGGCCCAAAGGCAGGAACCACCAAACTCTTAATCATTGCCAACAATGGCAGCTTGAGAGTCATCGTTGGGTGCAGTATGCCCCTGCTATGTCTGGCACAGACCAAAGCAGTCGCACATCGATTTGCACAGACAAGTTCCATTCTAAATCAATAGCAAGGCACCAAAAACAGAACTTTGCAATGGTGAAAATATAATAATGAAGAAAAAACACTTTGGGTTGAAACTCCAACTCTTATGGTCATAATAAATACATCATTTTAAATTTTTAGTTTTATTGGATATATTTTATTTGCATTTCAAATGTTATCCCCTTTCCAGGATTCCCTTCTATAAACCCCCTATCCCACTCCCACCCCCTGCTTCTAAGAAGGTACCTCCCCACTCTCCCACCTCCTTTTGCCTCCCCACCATGACATTTCTGTACACTGGAGCATCAAGTCTTGGCAGGACCAAGGGCTTGCTCTTCCCATTGATGCCCAAGGCCATCCTCTGCTACATATGCAGCTGGAGCCATGGGTCCATCCATTTTTACTCTTTGGATAGTGGTTTAGTCCCTGGGAGCTCTGGTTGGTTGATATTGTTGTTCTTGTGGGGTTGCAAACCCCATCAGCTTTTTCAACCCTTTCTCTAACTCCTCCATTGGAGACCCAGTTCTCAGTTCAATGGTTGGCTGTGAGCATCGCCTCTGTATTTGTCATGATCTGGCAGAGGCTCTCCGGAGACAGCTATTCCAGTCCAGCATGTACTTCCTGTTATCAGAAATATTTTCTGGGTTTGGTGGGTGTATATGGGCTGGATCTCCAGGTAGGGAAGTCTTTGAATGGTATTTGTTTCAGTCTTTGCTTCAAACTTTGTCTTCATATTTGCTCCTGTGAATATTTTTGTTCCCCCTTCTAAGAAGGACTAAAGCATCTGCACATTGGTCTTTTTTCTTGAGCTTCATGTGGTCTGTGAATTGTATCTTGGGTATTCCAAGTCTTTGGGCTAATATCCACTTATCAATGAGTGCATACCATGGGTGGTTGTTTTTGTTTGTTTATTTTGTGTGTGTGTGTGTGTGTGTGTGTGTGTGAGAGAGAGAGAGAGAGAGAGAGAGAGAGAGAGAGACAGAGACAGAGACAGAGATACAGAGAGGGAGAGAGATTGGGTTGCCTCACTCAGGATAATATTTTTTAGTTCCATACAATTTACCTGAGAATTTCATGAAGTCATTGTTTTTAATAGATGAGTAGTACTCCATTGTGTAAATGTATTTACCACATTTTCTGTATCCATTCCTCTGTTGAAGAACATCTGGGTTCTTTCCAGTTTCTTGGCTATTATAAATAAGGCTGCTCTGAACATGGTGGAACATGTGTCCTTGTTATATGTTGGAGCGTCTTTTGGAAATATGCCCAGGAGTGGTATAGCTGTGTCCTCAGGTAGGACAATGTCCAATTTTCTGAGGAACCTCCAGACTGATTTCTGGAATGGTTGTGCCAGCTTGCAATCCAACCAACAAAGGAGGAGTGTTCCTCTTTCTCCACATCCTTGCCAGCATCTGCTGTCACCTGAATTTTTGATTTAGTCATTCTGACTGGTGTGAGGCGAAATCTCAGGGTTGTTTTGATTTGCATTTTCCTGAGGACTAAGGATATTGAATGCTTAAAGACCCCACAAAGAAAGAAAAACAATTTTCCTTATGAAAATAGGGCAAAAAGTCTCAATAAAATTCTTGCAAACTGAATCAAAGAACACATCAAAATGATCATCCATCATGATCAAGTAGGCTTTATCCCAATAATATTTCAATATATGGAAATTCATCAACATAATCCACTATATAAACAAACTCAAAGAAAAAAAAAAAAACATGATCATCTCATTAGATGCCGAGAAAGCATTTGACAAAATTTAACATCCCTTCATGTTAAAAGCCTTGGGAAGATCAGGAATTCAAGGCCCATACCTAAATATAGTAAAAGCAATATACAGTAAACCAGTATCCAACATCAAAATTAATGGAAAGAAATGTGAAGCAATCCCACTAAAATCAGGGACTAGACAAGGCTGCCCACTCTCTCTACCTATTCAATATAGTACTCAAAGTCCTAGCCAGAACAATTAGACAACAAAAGAAGGTCAAAGAGGTATATATTGGAAAGGAAGGAGTCAAAATATTACTATTTCCAGGTGATATGATAGTATACTTAAGTTACCCCAGAAATTCTACCAGAGAACTCCTACAGCTGATAAACAACTTCAGCAAAGTGGCTAGATATAAAATTAACTCAAATCAATCAGTAGCCTTTCTCTACTCAAAGGATAAACAGTCTGAGAAAGAAATTAGGGAATCAACACCCTTCACAATAGTCACAAATAATATAAAATACCTTGATGTGACTCTAATCAAGCATGTGAAAGATCTGTATGAAAGAACTTTAAGTATCTGAAGAGAGTAATTGACAAAGATCTCAAAAGATGAAAAGATCTCCCAGGCTCATAGGTTGGCAGGATTAATATAGTAAAAATGGCCATCTTGCCAAAAGCAGTCTACAGATTCAATGCAATCCCCATCAAAATTCCAATTCAATTCTTCATAGAGTTAGAAAGAGCAATTTGCAAATTCATTTGGAATGACAAAAATCCCAGGAAAGTAACAACTATACTCAACAATAAAAGAACTTCAGGGGAATCACCATTCCTGACTTCAAGCTGTATTACAGAGCAATAGTGATAAAACTGCATGGTATTGGTACAGAGACAGGAAGGTAGATCAATGGAATAGAATTAAAGATCTAGAAATGAACCCACACACCTATGGTCACTTGATCTTTGACAAAGGAGCTAAAATCATCCAGTGGCAAAAAGATAACATTTTCAACAAATGGTGCTAGTCCAGCTGACAATCAGCATGTAGAAGAATGCAAAGTGATCCATTTTTATTGCCCTGTACAAACCTCAAGTCCAAGTGGATAAAGTATCTCTACATAAAACAAGATACACTGAAACTAAAAGAAGAGAGAGTGGGAAAGAGCCTTGAACACATAGGCACTGGGGAAACTTTCTTAAACAGAACACCAATGGGTTATGCTCCAAGATCAAGAATCCACAAATGGGACCTCATAAAATCGCAAAGCTTCTGAAAGGCAAAGGACACTATCATTAGGACAAAAGGGCAACCAACAGAATGGGAAACGATCTTTGCCAATCCTTCAGTTGGTAGAGGGCTAATATCCAGTATATACAAAGAACTCAAGTAGTTAGACTCCAGAGAATCAAATAACCCTATTAAAAATTGGAGACAGAGCTAAACAAAGAACTCTCAACTGAGGAATATCAAATGGGTGAGAAGCACCGAAATACATCTTTAATAAGATCTGGTGGAACTATGTGGAGATCATCATTTAATAATAGCAAGTTAATGCTTTCTTGTATAAGGTATGAACCAGTATGACTGCAGGCATAAAAATGAGTCACAGGTATTTCTAGCTAACTTGATGTTGGC
Source organism: Micromys minutus (assembly GCF_963924665.1). Classification (NCBI taxonomy): domain Eukaryota; kingdom Metazoa; phylum Chordata; class Mammalia; order Rodentia; family Muridae; genus Micromys; species Micromys minutus. The sequence continues at coordinate 20,076,180 of NC_137965.1, read as the reverse complement.
GACTTGCCTTGATGCATTAAGCAGCCGAGGCTTGGGAGGCGCATCATGGATGTTCAGATCTACCTTCTGTCTTTGTGAGAAGCCTGTTAAATGTTTGAAAGCCAAGGTCAACTTATGTGAGACAAAAATACACCAACTGAGATCTAAACGGAGCAACTAAATGGGAGAGATTCAGAGGAATGACTGGTGGGCACAGGAGCCAGGTTTACACCAAACTGGATTTAGATGAAAATAAATGCCACTTGGAACAGAAGTGCAGGCAGCAAGGTGGGCATCACCAGGGAGGGTTTGCACACACTCAGGGCTGGCAAGTCTGGTGCTGAACCTAAAGTGAACTTGCCTGGCTTGCAGCTAGAAGGGCCTGTGGTAACTGCCCAGAGCCCAGTGACAAAACTCAGTGCAAAGAGACTCTGAGAGACAGGTTCATAGAGCCTGCTAGTCCCCAATCTCTTCTCCAAATCTTATCACAGGCATAGTCAACACATTATTAACAATATGAAATGGTAATGTGGAGATGTCTCAAATGTGCGGCTTTTCGCCTGAGCTGGTGACACTGGAGGAAATTTAACTATCAGCCCAATCTGACAACTGGCATACCCTCTGGCAGTCTAACCTGTGCCTTCCCACATGGGGGGCATACCGCTCATCCCTCTGCTTTATTTCTTGGCAGTGAAGACATGCAGTTACTCATCTTGACATGTTTATAATTTCTCTAAATAGCAGGCTTTAAGGATGAAAAATGAAAGGCTCTCAGTTCCTGCTGGGGCTGGAAGAGGTAGGTAATGGTGCTGGGGTCCAATGACCTGGAAGACTTGTCTCTATCCTCTCTTCCAGCTCTGCATCCTCTGGCAAATTTTGTTAACCCTTGGTGCCCTATCATGTGCTGAGGGGACGAGATGAACAGAGGGTTTACTCCAGTGCCTGAGATTCGAGAAGCCTTCAATAAAGGATGCTAATTACACCGTGATCAGTGAACGTGGTGCTGATAACAAATGACGTTACTGATGGTTTCACTAAGAGGATTTTGACACTGGAGGTGCCCTATGGTTACTTAGATTAACAGAAAAATGCATGAGCCCCACTACAGACCGGCTAAATCAGAATCTCAGCCAGTATGTAACAGATGTGCAAAATCTACTAACTACTGCACTGACACTGTCCTCACACTTCAGCTAGAATCTCAGAATATCTGCAGATGTAGTTTAATCATAATGAAGCAATGCTAGACCGTGACTGGCCCTAATCTAGGCACAGTTGTGCTTATAAACAAAAGTGGCAATATATATGTCCACCAGCTAAGAAAAGCCACGAACTGAGAAAACCCACAGGAGCCAGAAGAAAGACTTGAAATAAAGCCTTTTGTGAGGGCTGCAGTCAGGAAGCACAGAGCATTTCTGCAGGGACACAATGGCCCTGCACACCTGCACACACAGCATGTCCTTTCACACCTGCACACACAGCATGGCCCTCACACCTGCACACACAGCATGGCCCTCACACCTGCACACACAGCATGGCCCTCACACCTGCACACACAGCATGGCCCTCACACCTGCACACACAGCATGACCCACACACCTGTACACACAGCATGTCCCCACAAAGCTGCACACACAGCATGACCCCTCCTATCTGCTAACAGCACGCTCTGCACTTCTTCACACATCATGTCTACTGTAGTCCTAGATACCATGGTCCTATAGATACCCTGACTGTGGACCTTTAGTGACCTAGTTTATTGTAAATTATTAGGACAATCTAAACTTCAGCCTGTCATTTCTATTCTTTTTTTTTTTTTTCTGGAAAACTCCTTTTCCTTCCATTAGTGAGAACTGAGGGGCTGGGAGAGGAAATGGTCCAGCCTGTCCTGTAGTAGGGGCTGGTGAGCAATCCAGTGTCTGGTGAAGGAAAGACACCCACACCTGACTGGCTCATGAAGACCCTGGACCCCTCCCAGCATTCTGAGCAGGGATCTGCTGCCCTGATGGGTGCTCCGAGGGAGGCTTGTAACCTCTCTCAGCATCAGGGAGTGTTAAGATGGGGGCCAAGAAACAGTGGGCAGAAAAGTTCTAGATAAATTGCTCTGAATCATCAATAGACTTCTTTCCATTGGATGCTTCAAAGCTTCCAGGACAGAACACTTTGTAAAGTGGCTGCCACCCCTGGACCTCTGTCTTCTCAAAGAGCAGGGTTCTTGGCTTTACATGGCTGTACAGCAGGGTCCTCAGGGTCTGTGATTTCCTACAGGAAGGGTACCCATCTTCCCACCCTCTGCTCTTCCCCCAATACATCCCACCTCCTTGTGCCAAAACTCTCTTGCTCCTTTATCAGTTGTCAGGCTGTGGGGGGGGGGGCGCTGTGGAACAACATCATTAGAATCAGAACAAGGTTTAAAAGTAATCACACTTAAGGGAGAGCCTGAAGACAGCATTAGCTGAAAGTTCAGTTTGAGAGCAGAGCCATAAATACCCTTCCACACTGTGCCCTCTTGTCTCATAAATTCTTCTCTTTTTATTTTCCCTTCCCAAAATTCCTCAGGGTTCACCTCTGAAGGGGGAAAGGGCAGGTCTTATTGAAAATAAAAGAAAAAAATTATGGGGTAAAAGGGCTGAAGGGCAAGGCCCAGAAGGCAGAAAACAAAACACACCACCAAGAAACGCAAGAATCTCTAGGAATTGGTCCACTGTTTGATTCTGTCCACGCAGGCACCCGTATGGAGATACCTGTGTCAGTAGTCAGGATGCAGAGCATAGCGGGCAGTGTGAACTTTCAGGTACCTGGTTTAATGATCTGAGAAACACTGATGTACTCACCTAGAAACATGACAAGGATGATTAATGCGACAGTGACAATTGTCAACTCTACTGGAGTCATCTAGGAGATATATCCCCAGACAGGTCTGTGGAGGTATTTACTGAGAAAATTGACTGAGGATGGCAAGTCTACCCTGAACGTGGGCAGTGCCATCTGATGGGCTTGGATCTCGAACTGAATAGAGAGAAATAATGGAGAAATCCAACTGAGAACCGGCACTCACCTTTCCCTGCCTCCTGACTTCAGATGCCGTGGGACCAGGATGCAAACTGATCAGTTACATCACACTCTTCCCCTCTCTGTGCCTCTCCATACACTACAGATTCTTTCTTCTTAAACCGTGAGCCAAAGTAAATCCTTCCTCCTTTGTTGCTTTTCTATCAGGATTTGTCACAGCCAAAAGCAATTAGTACACTATCCAGAGAAATAAATACTGACTGCTAGGACCTGCAAGATGGCTCAGTGGATGAGGGCACTTGCTGAGTCAGCCTGACAATCTCAGGTGGGTTCTCAGACCCCTCCCCCCACATACCAATAAAAAGAAGAAACTAAAATCTTTTAATTAAGAAAAAAAAAAGAGGTTAGCTTCTAATACCTAAGCGTCTCAGAGTAACAAATTTATGGGGTTCTTTCTTTCCCAATTTCCAGATAAAAGACCACAATGAAGAAATGATGAAAATTCAGAAGCACAGCAGGAAATGGGTCCTCCATCCACGGGACAGCAGAGCATGTGTGAGCAGAGCCAGGGGGACACCGCCCTGCTGCCACCCAACCTGTATGACATGAGGACCCCCACTGGGGAACTGAGCACAGGGATTCTTCCAGTCCTTGTCTAGTCTCTCTTCAATGTCAACCCCTGGGCTAATTTCCTGTTGGTCTATAAGCTAACTTCCTGTTGTTCTCTCAGCTAACTTCCTGTTGTTCTCTCAGATAATTTCCTGTTGATCTATCAGCTAATTTCCTGTTGGTCTATCAGAGAACTTCCTGTTGGTCTCTCAGCTAATTTCCTGTTGTTCAACCAATTTATGGTTCTGTTCTAGTACCTCTAGCTCAAACCTGCTTTCTGATCCTATATTGTCCTTGTGCTAGGGGCACGCACTCTGTGTCAGTCTGAATAAAGACTTCCTTTTTTCCTAAGACAAATCAATGTGGATGGAAATGCATACTTTGGTTTTTGTAAAATTATACCTACATGATAATATTACTTTGTTCCATACTTGAATGTCACATGAAAAATACTTTTAGACTAAAGAATCATTTAAAAATAAATGTTCTGTATGTTTTTTTTTAAAAAAAATGGAATAACTCCTGACATTATAAGTACATACTTTGAGAATTTCAACTTTTGTCGATTTTACAGAATTGATCAAAAACATTATTGAATAAAATGTTATTGTCAACAGGGTGAATATGGAATTATGGAGGTAAGAGTAGTGTTCTAGAACTCTCTTTGCATCCAAGGCCAGTACATCATGCTAGGTAGGGTTTGGCTTCAGCGTTCCAGATTGGTGGAAAAATGATGACTGTTTTTTTTTTTCTAATAAAGAACCTATTATTTTTCAAAGTTGTAAAGTATATTTAAGAAAAAAAGGTGAATAAATTACATTAAAGCATTTTTTGAGGTTTGACCATGTTAGTATACCAATAGGTTTGTATATAAACTCTCAAAACAGTGTAGGATAACTCAAGCCTTAGGGTTTGAGGTAATATAGTCTATCTAAGTTCTCTTTAACACATTCATGAGCTGTCACCCATCCTGGGTTGGGCTCAGTAATGTGACTACATTTGGGTCACCCACACTTCTGTAAATACATCTGATGAACTCATTGGTTCTCCAAGCAAGAATTGGGCAGAGCTGTTCCCCTTTTTCTAATTTTGGTGGCCTCTTTGAAAAGATAGACATTTTCATGTCTCCTCAGGGGACCATGTAACACCATAATAATATATTTGCCTACATGGCGGCAACATTTGATACTTCTCACATGACTTATAAATGAGATAAAATTGTGTAATCATCTAGAAAATATTAGCATCTGGCCACAGTGTTATTTACATGAGTTTTGGAAATATTAATAAATTTTGGCCCAGTGTAGAAAGTTTCAGTAAGCGCAGACATTTCAGGATAATTTACTGACACGTCATACCAGGCTCAGAGTTTGGTCGAACACAGATGGAGGGGTACTGGATGGACAGCAAGCAACAGAAAAGTGAAATCGTCAGCACAGAAACCCCAGAGGACATATACGTTTGCATAACAGTTACCAAAACTTCCTTCCACATCTTACTAAACAGAGCCCTCTTTGAAGGCAATCTCTAGATTCTGGGTGGTTCCCAGATCCTTCCTGGGCAGTGGAAGGGCTGAAGCCTGGCCAGTGGTATCCACCTGTGTAGATGTGTTTTTTAGACTGTCTGGGAAGGGAGGCTTGGAGGGAAACACAGGATGAGCAAAGATGACACAGGTCGGTGGATGCACAGCCTGGGTGGCCGCAGTATTCCCTGAGCTTGGCTCCTATTCTTCTCTCTCGGAAGACCAAGAATGAGGAGGGGCACGAAGAACAGTGAAGCTAACCAGAGCCCTGGACGTGGCTGATGCTCTGGAGGAGGCCGTACGGGGTTGAGGCAGGTGTGTGGAAGGTTGACTAGGCTGTGAGAGAATACTGAGAACAAAGCAAGTCACCACAGGGGAGAAGGCGGCAAGCATGGTGCCTCTTGGAAGCAGGGGCAGTCTTCTTCCAGAATGATCTTTATGCATCTTCCTCCAAAAAGTGAAGATGAGGACTGAAGTCAGGTGCCAGCCTAAGGGGCCGGTACTGGCCAAGGACGATGGCTCACAACACGGCCTCTAGGGTGACTAGGAAGCCTCTAGTGATACAGCTCAGAACACTGAGCAGAAACTTGGCCTGGTAGGCAGAGAGACCTCTGTTGATCAGAGGAGACTTCAACTACATTCAGATTCCACATACAGGGAGAAGAAACCATTGCCCCGTTTGGGGCCCATAGTGCTTACCCAAGAAGCTCCAAAAGCATAGATCTGGAATGGAAGGGGAGAGATGCTACCAGGAACAGCCACTCAAGTGCAGGAATAGCCAGCTAGTCATTGCCGCTATGAAAACTGTCTGAAGCATTCCTACTTCTGGGCTAGTCGGCTGCCAGACCTGCAGATCCTCAGACCCTATCCAGACCTGATGAGTCCCAACCTTCTAGGGAAGCCCCAAGGTGATCCTGCAGTCAGGGCGGTGGTCTGGGATGAAATAGGGATTTGAGAAGAAAATACTGGGGGGGGGGGCACACCAGTTCTTATGTTGTATTGCATTATGGAGGCCACACAAACTGTTCCCAGCAACACTAATAATGTACTTTCCTTGCCATTAGCTATGTCTCTCTCTCTCTCTCTCTCTCTCTCTCTCTCTCTCTCTGTGTGTGTGTGTGTGTGTATGTGTGTATGTGTGTGTGTACTTGTCCATGTGAGAGGCATATTGAGGTAGAGGCCCATGTAAAATGTCCTTCTTAGGTATTTTCTATCTTATTTCTTTTTAGGCAGGGATGCTCATGCCTAGTCCATTATGGGTGGAGCCATCCCTGGGCTGGTAGACCTGGGTTCTATAAGAAAGCAAGCTGAGCAAGCCAGGAGATGCAAGTCAGTAAGCACCATCCCTCCATGGCCTCTGCATCAGCTCCTGCTTCCTGACCTGCTTGAGTTCCAGTCCTGACTTCCTCTGGTGATGAACAGCGATATGGAAGTGTAAGCTGAATAAACTCTTTCCTCCCCAACTTGCTTTTGTCATGATACTTGTGCAGGAATAGAAACCCCTGACTAAGACAACAGTTTTAAAAAAAAAAAACCCTACTGATAATAAATCTGTATAAACTTGGAATACAACACATGCCCAGCATGGGTGAGACTCTATATTCCAATATTCCATCTCCAGCCATCAAAAACAAATACACGAAATGAAAGAAAACATAATGTAATCGGGGCATTTAAAAATTATTAATAACTATATATAGTTATTAAAAACTATAGGTCATATTAAAAACGCTAATTTCTGGTAAATGACACAGATTCCTTTTCAATTTTGAGGGAAATAATTTTAGTTGTGTGTTAACCTGCCTTTCCTTTCTACCATAAAAATATCTGAAGCCTAGACAATTCTGTGAGGAAACCCTGACTCATAGCTGGAGAGGTGGCTCAGTTGGGAGGGAGGGAAAGAGGGAGGAGGGCAGGGAGATGATCAGGACTATTTTGTTCCCAATTCTAGTGAGTCAAGGGCCCATATCTTGCTATGGTTTTTTGTCACCAGAGTCCCCAGAAGACACAGGGTATCACATGGCAAGAGCAGGGAATGTGTATATGTATGTGTGCACAAACCCATCTTTTGGCATTCTTTTTTTTTTTAAACAAAGCCCACCAGGATTGAATCATTGGGCTTACCCAGATGACCTTAGCTAATCCAATGACCACAAAGCCCCACCCCTCAATGCCAACATCAGATTACGTTCCAAGCCTTTTACTGCCTCCCAGAAGGGACTCCATTTCAGTGCACAAACCCGGGGGCAACACTCACATCCCTCTAGCATGGCTACCTGTGCTATTTTGTGATCTGCCACCAGCAATGATGTCCTCTTATTACCTTGTAATAATTTCCAAGTGAGGCCTGGGGTTGTCAGATCCTTGGTCCTAAATCCGTTCACTGGACTGCCCCTGTAGATAACCTTCTCCTTCATGGGAGCATATTGTAAGGTCATCTGCAGATGGTCTGCAGAGCCTCTGAGAAGGAACTGAGGGACCTCTGTATGCTTCAGGGAAGACATCTTCAACTCACTGCTCAGAAACTCCACAGGCTGAACAGAGCGGCACTGACTGTTGCCCAGCCTCGAACTGTGTTCAGTGAGCTGCCAAACACAGAGCTAGAGAAGGCATGCAGCAGTCACGTGGCCATGATGAGCAGCTCACTGAACATGGTCAGCTTCAGAACAAAAGCTACAAGCCACAGAACCAATAACTGTCCCCCTCAAGGCCTCCTCTCAGGCAGACAGTGTCTCCTTCTCCTCAATCTACCATACAGTTGAAGTGTGCTTGACATCACGTGAGACGTACAAATTTCCGTCCCAGCTTCTCTTTTATAACTTGATGGAATGTCATCGGCATTTTCAAATTGTTATTTTTATAAATTCTATACCATTTCTGTAGTAAGCACGCCCAATGGCCGCCTATAATATCTGAACCTTCTTCTCTGTTAAGCACTCATGCTGTTTGTGTGAATAAGCTTTATTATTTTATATCTTGTGAATCTTTTTTATATCTGTGTGGTCAATGCGGTTTACAACTGTCTTCAATTGCCAGGGACTTTCCTAGTTCTAACATGGATGGATCCTTGTCAGGAAACTCCCTCAATTCTGAAAAAATCAGGGTAGCTGGCCTGTCACCTTAGGAAATTCTCAGATGGAGGCAACAGAAGAAATTGGGGTCCAGATGCTGGGTACAGCATCCTATGGGAAAGTTCTGCAAAAAAGGCCATTCAAAGGCCAGGGGCAGAGAGCAAGTAGGAAGTCTGTGAAGCTGCCCACTGATGTAGACAAAGGATGGTGAGAGGAAACCCATGAAGAGGAGGAGTTTGGAGGCAGAAAGCCAAGAGCTTGGGAATACAGAACCAGTCAGACTTGGGGCAGATTTGCCTACTATCTATCCTGCAGGGAACAGGCAAGGATTCTGGCTGCCTCGCTTACCTGCAAGCCCAGCCCTGTGGGAACCCCCAGTACCTTTATTAGCCAGCAGCTCCAGGCCCTTTACCCACCTTGTACCTCTGGCTCCCACACTGTTGCTGCGTGTGTTGCCCTGGGCACCCATGTTTAGGCCATCTGCCAGCACGAGGAAACTAATGCCTGGGGAGAACATTTGATCCCCAGGAGAGAAAAGCCTTTGGGAGTCCCATGGGTCTCCATCTACCCACTACCCTGAGCAGCAGCTGCCAGACAAGCAGAGGAAGGGCTCCCCTTTCTTAGCTTCCACTTTTCGACCCCCCAAGATTTCCATGACCTAGTAAGTGAGCTCACAGGTCACCCCTGCCCAAGATCCTGCTTTCTGGGGCCACAACACCAAGAAGATGGTGGAAAGAGCAAGTACATGGTGGGGGTAGAGTATGGGTTGGGTGAGGGAAGGCATGCTGAGCCAGCACATCTTGTCCCAGGGTGCAGATTTGCATACCCAGAGGACTTTGCCTACCCAGAGCTCTGCCAAAAGTCTATCCATTGCCTTTGTGCCCTTTAAAAACAAATCAATGCCTAAAAATTTCTATGTGACAAAAATTACACACACACACACACACAGATACACACACAGACAACAGACAAATACACACAGACACACATAGATGCACGAAGATGCACACACACATAGACACACACAGATACACAAACACACACACAGAGATTCACAAACTCACAGATACATACAAATACACTCAAGACACACACAGGCACCCACACTTACACCCACGCCTTTAAAAAAATAACTGTCACCCAAAACAATTTCAGTAACACAAATTTAACTATCATGAATGATGCCTGCATACATCAAAGCCATGATGAAGATCTGGGCACGCAGCTGCCCAGATAATCGCACCTGTCTGGGGTCTATGCTGTCCTGAAGCAGGGGGATGCCCCCACTACACAGCTCCTGGGACAGCCAAGGAATGGGCTATGGAGAATCATGACATTTGCAGCTTCAGGATGCCAGGCACTAACTTTATCACCAGCTTAGGGTTTTCTGTGTCATTTGTACTCTAGAGTCATCTGTAAGCACATACAAGTTCAGACCTTGTAGGCGTCTTTTCCAGTTCTCTTGCACCAACCCCAGGGCTTCCAAAGGCAAATTATATCATTCCCTCCATCTACAAAACGGATATTTCAGCTTGAGCTGTCACAGGGCACTCATGAGGTATATGTCACCCTGAGTAGCACAGTCAGCATCCGGTACATAAAGTACCGGATGTGTAAGGCACACAATGGTACAGATGCAGCTGTCTGTTTCTACCTAACGCTATTCTATTATCGGCCAAGGTCCTCATTGTCTGTCGTTAAAAAATTAGAATCTAATCTCTCAATATCTAGATAACTGGCTTTTTTGAATTATAATTTACACTTTTAGATTCTTGTTTTTCAAACCCTTTCCTTGGGACTAAGAAAATCGCTCAGTCGGTCAAGTTCTTGCCAAGCAAGCATCAGGAACTGCATTCAACCCCCCTACTCACATAAACAGTCAGGTGTGGTGATGAGCCCCTGTAATCCCAGTGCTGGGGAGGCAAGGGCCAGAGGAACTCTAAAGATCACTGGCCAAGCAAGTCTTGCTGAAGCGGGCAGCTCCAGCTTCCATAGAAGATACTACGTCAATCTCTAGAACATGCTCACACGCTGAACACTTGTGTGCACATATACACTAAGTTAGTTAATCAAAAACTCTTCCCTTGACTTTGTCTTGCCTGCCTCTATTTCCTTCATTGGCATTGTCATTTGGCTTTCGAGTCCTCAAGTCCACCTTTGAATGTAGAATGAGGTGGATGCTCTGTATCCCTATCTGATTATCAATGGGGTTTGCTTTAACAGAGTTTACCACACAGTGCACGCTTCCCCGCTTTGAATAATGGGGTCCTCATAGCTGCATGATGTGACCCTGGGCTGTGGCCAATCTCCGTAGTCATTTATTCCTGTTAGCTGTTTTTCTGCTCTTGCTGTGACCCCACACTAATCTCTTAACTTCTTGTCTACTGCCTTTTTGGAGCAACTTACCTTTTTGGTAGACCTTTATTCTCCCAAGAAAGTATTACAATTTTATGTTTGTTTCTTCCCTCTCTTTTTCTTGGTTGTTGTTGTGGGTTATGAGATAAAATCTCCCATAACATAACCCAGGCTGGCTTTCAGCTCCTGCCTCAACCCTCTGAAGGCAGAGAGTACAAGTTTGACCCATGATGCCTAGCTGCTGCCGCCTCCTCCTCATCCCCTTCTTCCTCCTCTTCTTAAAACTCATGATGAATAGGGACACATGCCTCAGCTCACTGTGGACCCCACGGTCTATCAGCAAGGCAGTGATGGTAAGGTGGGAAGACTGCATATTTTAGAAGCAAGTGAATAGAAGAAGCACATTAACCACAGGCCTAATATGAAAATTAAGTTGAGAGAATGGCCATTCTTGTGACTGATTAGGAAAGTATCACTTGGGACAATATTCGAACCTGACTACAACAGGAGAGTCAGAGCTTTTATAGTGGCTTAATTTCTTAAGCAAAGATGTTCCAGAGAACCAGAGAGGATGGAAAAAACAGCCTAAAGACAGCCACTTAACATTGTCAAGTAATTTATAGCCTATGTATGTTTTGACATTGGTAGGTTCTGTGGCTATCATGGGTAAAATGGCCACAAAATGTTCTAAGGAGTAAAGTCTCCATAACATGCTATTAAATGAGATGAGAAACTTACTACACTAGAAGGAAAAAAATTACAGTAATAAACACTCAAAAGTATAAGAAACATTTTTACTACTCTCCTAAGAGACCCAGCAATGTGACCAACCAAAGGTCACCCCCTTTTAATGCAGTTCAGAAGGGCCAGGCATTAACCTTGCTCAGCTTTGTTTGACAATGTTATTGCCATTCCTGCCAGGTCATCTTCACATGCAATAAAATATCACTGTACAAATGCACACCATCTGTTTAAACACAGAGTCTAGGTCAGAGGTCAGAATCGACCCTTCTGAATGAGGCTGGATTTCAGCCTTATCACTGTTTTTCTATGTGTTTTATTTCTCGAAACCATGACTTGTCAAACCATACGAAGATTTAATTTCTGCCTCTGTTGTTTGGAGATATGATCTGTTAGGGCAGCATCATTAATTACACTGTGGGGGGTTTCTTCCAGTTTAACACTTCATATGGAGAGATTCCCTTTTGAATAGTTTCTTTTCTATTGAACAGTGCAGTCTCTCCCCCTAAGAGGTAATATAGTCTAACATTACATTTATGTTTTTTTATGTTCTCTAATAATTAAGAAAGAAGTTTCTGGCTCACATCGTGGTTCATAACCATCCATAACTCCAGTTGCAGGGGATTTGATGGCCTCTTCTGACCTCTGCTGGCACTGGTCACACACTTGGTGCCCATATATACATGCAGGCAAAATGTTTACACACACAAGATAAAATAGTGCAAAAGCCACTTTTATAAAAAGAGATTACTAAGCATGAAAATTAACCCCAAGGTTAAACGGAGTGTGCTATAGTATTTTGCCTCTACTGGATATTAAGCTACTTTTGTTTGTTTGTGGGTGTTTTTTGTTCATTTATTATATGGAATTTATGTCTGCCTAGTGCCCACGGAGACTAGAAGAGGGCCTCAGATCCCCTGAAATGGAGTTACCAGATGAGTTTGAGCTATCGTATAGATTCCAGGAATCAAACCCAAGTCCTCTGGAAAAGCAGACAGTGATCTTAATCTCTGAGTCATCTCTCCTGTCCCTATTAAGCTACCTCCAAAGATTAAATTTTAGCATCTGTCCAGTGCAACCTGCAAATTCAGCTCAGCCCCATCCTAAATCTTAATGTTCATGATCAATGCCCACCATTACAATAAGAATGTTTTGGTGGTGGTGGTGGTAGTGGCAGTGGTGGTGGTGGTAATGGTATATGCTTTCATGCCAGGGATCGAGCCCAGGGCTTTAGTCTCAAACTGGTGATCCACTTGCCCTTGGTTTTCCAACCACCAGAATTGCATTCATGCACTACCATGCTTGGATATTGCATGCACGATGTGATATTTTGATCGCCACTGCAAGCACCCCAAAATATGATACAAAGTCTTCCTATTCACCAAACTAGAAGAGAGGCATGAGCTATTACGGAATATTGGTGTGCTCGTGCTTCACAGATTTATTAAAAGGGTACCTATGGGGATATCATCCAACAGAGAGAGCTTCCTGTCAAAATGATATCCTCGTTCCAAAGGAATGCCACCTGGGATCAGGCGAGGTGGGCAGTTAGGTATAATGCGTTGCCTCTGTGCCACTGAGGACATTAACCCTCTTGGGTCTTCACAGATCAGGGAAAATTATACCAGACTGTGGCTTGGTACTGAGCAGCCATTGCGATTGTCCAAAGATGCTTTGCACTCTGCAGTGACCCAGAGGGCTTCGGTGCATACCTTGGCCCCATTCTTCATTCAACTGCTGGGCTATAGCCTTCCTCATGGGTCTCTGAATGCACCAGCTCCAAGCATGCTGCTTGGCTCAAGCCTTACTACCAGTGGAGCAGGCCCAGCTAACGACACAGAAGTAGAAGTTCAAAGCCCACCTAGAACTGAACCCAGTGAATTCTGGGAACAACCAGGTACTACTGTGCATACATAATGGGTACTAGGGTGTGTCAGTGTTACATCCTTTGGGGGAAGTGCAAAGGTTCCAAAGCACTCAACGAGCTATGATATACATTGGCCACACCATGAAGAAGACAAAGCCAGTTTAGGCCACAGAATTGCCAAAGTGGGCACCAGGTTGAACTTTGGCGCAAATGCCTTAGTGGACTTACCTGCCATGGTTGTCACGTGATCTGGAACACATAGACACAGCTAACACTCTTTACTCCGACTTTTCTAACTCTGGAAAATGGACACGCAGGGCAGTGTCTGGTGTTCCAGCAAATACCTGAGTTACAGAAACTGCCACAGAGACAGAGAAGAGAGTGGGAAGACGAGGAGATGGGTAACTGCCTGGATCAGACGGGCAGGACAATCTCACGGGGTTTGGGGCCTTGTCTGGGTCTGGTGGCAGAAGTATAGAAAAGGGGATGGACCAAAGGAGATAGAAGAAGAAAGGGTCAGGGAGGCTTCATTTTTTAAGAGTCGTCTCCTAGGGAGAGCAAGCCTCTTCAGGAACAGTGACGTGGTAGGCAGTTGTGAGAGCCGGTGGCTTGGTCCAGGCCTGTGCCCTCTATGGCTTTTCCCTTCCTGTGGTTTTTACTCAGGTCTTTCTTCCACTTGGTTCCTCACTCGTGATATGGCTCAGCAGTGCCACGGAAGACCTGGGACTGACCCCAACTTAACTTCAGAAGGCACCTGCAGTCACACAAAGTCCTTTAGGGTGGGAGGGGACTAGCCCACTCGCTGTGGGCTGATACCCTTTGACTCTGAAATGTTACATACTAATTAGTTCCTGATTCTAGCCATCAGCGAACTGGCTCTTCCAACTGGGCAGGAGCAGTAAGTGAGACCCAAGATTGAGCTGAGCCTAGACCAGTACAGAGACCTAAGCACTGGCTCAGGCTCCCTGTTCAGCCCCGTCAGCACTGGGTTCTTTGGAGAGGATTAAGAGTCCAGTTTGAGAGGTACCGGGTCAGTGGGGAATCGGATGTGGAGAGCACACAGAATGACTTGAGTAGCACAGGCTAGCCCTCACAATGCTCAGTGCCTATCAGGATGGGAGGCCTCTGCTTATCCCCATGGTGGCTGTCAAGCAGAAAGCCAACGTTCATTTTATCACACTCTGTCACAGGCTTCTTACACAGCCTGCAGCCCACAGCCTACGCCTCAGCCCCACTGGACTGTGACTGAAGCATCACCCCTCTCCGAATGTCTCTGGCTTTCCCTTCTATTTACTCTCCAGTCAGAGCATCACATGGGGCTCTGGACCAGTCTGGGTTCAGCAGCCCCAGCACAGATTAGGTGCAGCAAGGAGCTGGGAGCCACATTAAGTGACAGAGAGCAAGAAAGGGGAGTGAGTTAGTGTGAGGGAAGGGTGGACGTGGGAAGGTGTCTTCCACAACCGTGTCTCATGCACACTTGTCATTCAGCCATCATAGACATCATAGGGACTGCCGGCTGAGGCTCTCTCGATCCTGGGTCTTTCTTTTGTATGTGTGAGCACAAGTACATGTGTGTATGGTGTATGTGCTCCCCAGAGTGCTTAGGTTACACACATGTCTAGCTATGCCTAGCATCCTGGGAATCCAAACTCAAGATCTCATGCTTGGGCAACAAGCACTCTTAATATGTTTAGCTATCTTGCTAGCACCAGCCTGGGTCTTTCTTAAGTCTTTATTACTGCGCTCCAGTGTGATAGCCCCGGGTGGGTGGTGTCAGGTTCCTACGCTGAGAAGAACATTAGCAAATGTCCTCTCAAGCCGGGGACCGCTGTCTGTGCCCCATCTCCACACTACAACTCCCTGTCCCATCTCCTTTCTTCACCCTGTCACTGGCAGGGACAATTACCACTGTACCCAATGCTTAGCTGTGACACTTAACCCGACAAGCATTTTGCATGGGTTATTTATACCAGCCTCCATCAGTGGATGCCATACAATGCTATGACCAGTTTATGCAAACCGGAGCTCACGAAACCCCCACAACCAGTAAGCCTGAGCTCTTAGCCACTTTGCTGCCTCAGTGATGAGCTGCAGTGTATCTGCTCTCCTGTAAAATTCTATCATTTGTTTGAAAAAATTCGTACCCGCAAATAGTTACTATTCAATTAATCTATTCAAAGATAGTTACAAATTATATCATATCCCATCATATTATATTATAATATATTATATTATATTATATCATATTATATTATACTAGTTTGGGTTTCAAAATCTAAATTCTTCCAGAGAAGCCCTATAAACATATATGCTAGATCGAGGATCATATCGATCCTATAGGTACACTGACAAAAAGAGGCATTTAATAAACTGGTCACATGACCAGCTGGTCACATAAGTAGATCACTGTTAACTAAGACACACGGACAGATGTCCCATCAGGAAAGAGTTTTGAGACACGTTATGTTCTAGAACTGAAATTTATTTCTTTAATTAACTTTTAAAAAGTTGATGCCAAGGATGGATGCTCTTACAGAGGATCTGAGTTAGATGCCCAGCATCCATGATCCAGAAGATTCTATACCTTCCTAGGGCCTCCTGTAGGAACCTGTACTCATGTGTACATACCTATACATATAGTTTTTAAATTACTTTTAAAAGTTGACGCAGAATTAATTAAAAATTCTTTCCTACTTTTTCTTTAATTTAAAAAAGAGATTGATTGATTGATTGATTTATGTGAGTACACTATAGCTTTTTTCAGACACACCAGAAGAGGGCATCAGATCCCATTACAGATGGTTGTGAGTCATCATTGTGGTTGCTGGGATTTGAACTCAGTACCTCTGGAAGAGCAGTCACTGCTCTTAACCACTGAGCCATCTCTCCAGTCCTAGAATTACTTTCAATTTACTTTTCTATTGTAGCTATTTAATACTTTGGATAAGCCATGTGACTTCCCTATGAGTCTATAACTTGAAAACTCACTTTAGCAAGAAACTTGTTCCTCAATAGCATCTGTGAGGTATCACTTTGGAAAACAAACAATAATAAAGAAGTAATTTTTCTTTTCTTTTCTTTTTTTTTTTTTTTTACTTTTTTTCTTCAGTAATGTGCTACAATCAGTCTTCAGACAGGAGCCCTGGCACCTGATCCCTTCTGTTTGTGACTCACAGGTATCGGCTTACCGGTGCAGCTCCCTCTGGGGCTGGAGACGCACACATCGCCTTTCATCTTGAGCCGTTGTCCGCCCGCCGCTTCCAGTTGGCAGAAACATCATGAAATCAGAGCCATCCTGTGCGTACGCTGGGCTGAGCAAGGACTGGGAAAGGCATCCGAGACGTGGAACACAGTGGAGCAGAGGATGCGGCCTGTCCTGGACTAGGGTATCACACACCTCAGAATGGTGTGTAAGCTACGTATGATGTGCAGCCCTGACAGCGGTGGTCCAGGCTTCTCTCAGAAGGATCACAGCCCCCTTAGCTCCTTCAGTGTGTGACCAGGGCCCTGATTCCAGAAGCCAAAGGGACTGAGCCCAGTCTGTGTGAGCATTTGTGATGTCCAAGGTGTTCCATTCTGTCTTCTAGAAGGGGACCTCAAAATCCCATCTGAGTCTGGTAGAGGCCTTCCTCTGCATGTTGGTTTCTAGGCATCACCATACACTCCATAGTAAGCCACCATTCCACCCAGTCTGCCTCCACAGCTCAAGGGGAAACATAAGAAACGCTCCAAGGATGCACTGAAGCAGAGGGGGACAAACACACCCCATGCTACGGTGACTCAATGAGGTCTATATGCAAAACCTCTTCTTTCTATGTGTATGAAGAAGCCATGCAAAGACGGGAGAGTTTCAGCCCAGCACACATCTGTCAAAGCAGCAGAGGCCAGCAGGAGGTTTGCACTAGAACTCTGAAGTCTTGTGGGTAGGAAAGGAAAATGACTTTCACATGCTATCTTCCTACACAGGAACAGCAAACATCCCCAGAAGAAGGGGATTTGACTCAAACACTGTGCCAAATTTCATCCCAAACTCTCTCTGAGCAACAGGAATACACAGTAACCCATGCTTACAGATTTTATTACTCATAAATAAATAACAGCAACAAAACCCACCAAAAAGTTGTAGTCATCCCTAAGTAGATGTGATATTACCAAAAAATTAATATTAAGGTATTAAATGTTATACCAAGGAAGGGCAAATGTAAGTGAAATGTTTCAGTGTTGCATTGGTTATTTTTGCATTGCTGTGAACTAACTACCAAGAAGAAGAATTTAACAGAAGAAAAATATATATAATTGGCTTACAGTTGGAGAGTGTTCAGTCCACAGTCACTCTTAGCCCCATATGGTTGGACAGATCAATATGGCGGTGGGAGCCAGTGGTAAAGAAGCTACTTTGTGGTAGACAGAAAAGAGAGAGACAGATACAGGAAGGCAGTAGGGCAGGACATGGATCCCAAGAGCACACCTATAGTGATCTCTGTCTTCCCGCCCTACCTCCTAATGCTGCCATTGTATGAAGCTATGACGGGGCTGATCCATTGTGATCAAAGAGACTCTGGAAACATCTGTCTCAGACACATGCAGAAGTGGGCCTCACTAATCTGTGTGTGCCTCAGTTCAGTCACATAGGATCACCCCGTGAATGAAGATTACTCACACAGTTGGCATGAAAGCCTGTGAGTGTGGCTGCTTGTCTCCAGCCATTTGTCACCTTGCATGTCACCCAGTTATCTCCTCTGACTTGCAGCAACCCTCTACTTCCCTGGGTTGTTCATTTCCTTACTTGGAGTTTCTCTCCTTGCTTGGTTCTGAGGCAGGATCTTGTATTGAAGGCTGGCCTTGAACTTGCTATGTGGCCTTGAACTTGTGATGCCCTCGGTCTACCTCCCATGTTCTTGGGTTACAGGCATGTATGCCCTCACCCAGTTTAAGCAGTGCATGAGATCTGACTCAGAGCTTTGTGCATGGTATGTGTGTATGCTGGAGCCTCACCCCTGAGGACTGGGCTTGTCAGAAGAACAAACATCTATGTTTGTAAAGCCTATTCTGCCTCCACGTAGCATTTTCCACTAGGTACACAGCCTGTGCCAGGTTCTTCCTTTGCTATCTGTGAGGGTGTAGATGCTTAGCAGAGGAGCCAGGTCTCCTAAAACACCACAGGTGACACAGCAAACCCACCACGAGGAAGGGACAAAACCAGAGTGAACCCATGTTGATTTGAAAAACACTGCACCTCCATGGTTTAGGTTAGCTTCATCCCAAGATATCTTCCTGATCACACATAGATCTGGTATCCCTGAGATCAGGGTTGGAGGTTAAATACCCCAGAAACCCAAAAACTGACTCAGCTCTCAGAGGAATGAGAGGAGCCTCAGGGCAGCTTTCAGATGACCAGTTACCTCAGGGGAATAGAGAGAGGCTAGCACCCAAACACAGATAACCTGTGGGAATCTGTAGCCTTCCCGCCACAGCGTCTACCTCCTTGGTTAGTCAAAGATTGGCAGTAGAGATCTTAGACTGTCCCCATGTTCCTGCCTGACTTTCATTTCCCCTCCCTGACCTCAGTTTTGAAGAGTGAAATGCTAAATCAGTCTTGTTTTTGAAAGCTGTGCCGCATGCCTCCCGTTCATCAGCAAAAATCAATGCACAGCTTAAGGGTTTTCTTAAAAATGACATCTACCTCCTTTCTTAGAAGCACCTAAACTCCATTACCACTGTAGTTCTCCATTATCACACAGAAACCAACCCCAAGGCAGTTTTTGTTTTTATTACAGACACAGGAGAGCAAGAGGCTATAGCCCCTTAGAAGTCTTGAGTTTCAGATCCCTCCTTCAGATAAAGGAGCCACCTGCTCCCTCTACCCTCATCTATCTCTCTAAAAGCCCTGTACCAAGAACACCAAGGAGTTTGATTCCCCGCACACAATAGAAATCAAATCCTTTCTTGGTTGATGTTTAAGGGAGTTGGGTGGTAGAGAGAACATTAGAAAAGGCCTCCCTTTGTTGTGACAGTTGGGTAGCAGGGTTTTGGCTCTGCTTCCTTAGAGGGTCCATCTGTGCCTTGGCATTGTAAACACCAGCTCCTA
The DNA here is from genome assembly GCF_963924665.1 of Micromys minutus. NCBI lineage: Eukaryota > Metazoa > Chordata > Mammalia > Rodentia > Muridae > Micromys > Micromys minutus. Next base: position 20,056,936 of record NC_137965.1, on the reverse strand, counting down.
CGTGGCCCTTGCTTCTCCCCAGCCCTGCTCTTGTGCCCAGCTTTCCCTGCGGCAGGCTCTGCTGACGACACAGGCCCTCTGAGGACAGCCAAGACAGCTGAGAAAAGTCTCTTCTGTACAATGGACGTCAGCACATAAAAATGATGAGCTTGGAAAGTCAACAGTTCCCGTCTCCCCGCCCCCTTCATGTGCCAGGTCACATCCCTCCAACGAAGCTCCCACAGACAAAAGAGCCCACGTGCAGGCAGTCAAGAGAGGACCTGAGCCTCCTGCTGCAGACTTGGTCCGTGGTCTTGGCCACCTGACAAACACACCTCACAGTTCCGAGGTGGAGCGAGACACAAGGCCTTATTCTGGGTCATTAAGGATCTGCAGTGTGACACTAGGTTTTGGGGCTAGCTTAGCTATAGTTATAACAATAGTGAGTTTGCCACTCGGTCTTTTTGTATTTCACCCATGAATCACCTCACAGATATCTATTAAGTGCTGTGTTGAGCAGAGGGTTGAGAACGCCTGTTCCTTTTTGATGAGAAAGGCAGCTGCTCATCCCATCAACACTCAGTGGGGAGTATGGGACAGAGAAAGAGACCCAGCCCTAGACGCAGGGTGGCGGTGAGGGTCAAAGGACATGCTTCTCCTGCAAGGCAAATCCTAAAGTGCATGGCAAGGTACAACCTGGAATGAACCTAGAAGAAAGAAGAAAGGCATTTTGAGAAACGAAGTGGACACATGCAATGTGAGGGTAGGTGTGCCTCATGTGTCACTAACTACCCAAAGAGGAGAGGAGCCCCAGAGGTAGAGGAAGTGAGTGGGCAGGATCACCCAGGGTCTGTATGCCAGCCAACTTCCCTGTTGTATTAGAACCTAAAGCCTTATGAACATCCCTCTGAAAAGACATCGACCAAAATACAGTAGTCAGAACTGGCTCACAAGAAGAGCTGGAACAGACAAGGGCTTATATCCGAGCATGTGTCTCTTAGGTCTGGGAATGTAGTTCAGATGGCAGAATGTTTGTTTAGCAAGTGTAGAGGCCGGGGCTCAATCCCTGACATCACACGAACTAGATGTGGTGATGTGCTCTTAGAATACCAGAACTGAGTGGGTGGTAAGGGCTTGTGTGGGGAGGAGCTGGTGGAGACAGAGGTATCAGAATTCTAAGGTCAGCCCAGACTGTATAGAGTTTGAGGCCAGTTGGGTGTACATGAGACCTTCCCTGCCTTGAAAAAAAAATTCCGAAGGGTTAAACTCATCTATAGTCAACTCCTATTCCCTTTCAGGTTCATTGATGGGGCAGAGAGAGAGTTGGGGGAGGGGCTGTCATTCCTGTATATCCTCAGGTTCTTTTCCATCTAAGTAGTCCCTCGGTCTGTAAGGCTTCAAGGTTCATGGATACCAAGTACCAGAAGAAAGAAGCAGGTCAGATACAAGTGCACAGAGAAAGGTTATTTTGGCTCATTTGAGATCTCTCCAATATCACTGACTGGTACTTGGTCACATTGCTTAGTGACTTAGATGCTGTGATCCAGCTATACATCCCAAAAGAAAAGTCCTGATATTCTCATCTTCAAGTGCAAATTACTGCTAAGAAATGTGTGGACTTTTATTATTTTTTTAAGGAAAACTCATCAGTGATCTATCATGTTAGATCAGGAGTCCTCAAACTACAGTTCCCGGGTCTTAAATGGCTGTCAGCTCATTCCCTGTTTCTTTTGCTCAGGTTCTATTTGGCTCAAAACTCCTTACAGGGTGAGGTGAAGCAACTTTTGGGGAGCTGGATCAATGTCTAGACACAATGGTAGCCACCCTGCCTGCTCGCATCAGACAACCACTAAGGAAGGGTTCGTTGCTTTTAGTTGGCCACTAGTTACTTCTATGTCATTGTCACCGAGGAGCCAGAAGCAACTCAAGGAAGAAAGCATTTATTTTGGTTCATTGACTCAGAAGCTACAGTCTGCTGTGGCAGAGAGGGTAGCATTTGTGGCAGCCGTGGCACCTCACACGGTGGTATCAGGCAGTAAGCAGAGAATTTGGGCTACAATGGACAGCAGATATTACCAACAGCAAATCTATTCATCACAGGCTTGCTACTTCCATCATTTAGGTCCCTCACCCCAAAGATTCCACAGTCTCCCCAAATGGTCTGCCAGCTGGGTGTCAGACATTCAAACATATGGGTCTTTAAGACAGATTTCACACGGAAATCTTAACATAGCCACTCCAGAGGCAAGAAGACGAGCTGGATTTATTGCTAAAGTTGGTAGAGAGAGGAGCTGGGATTCAGGCCCAGAGCCATCTGTTCCTCAGAGATAAATCTGCCTTTTCCAGTCTACTGAGATGTTTGTACAAAACTCTATAACCCGTTGTGATTATAGAGGATCTACAACCAGCTAGGAAAGAAACCTTTGGGCATGTCTGTAAGAAATTTTCTAGATTGAATTAATTCTGACCCACCCCGAGTGTAGGTAGCACCCTTCGATGAGCTAGGGCCTGGGATAAATAATAAGGAGATGAGCTGGGTACCAGTATCCATTGCTCCCTGCTTCCTGACTGCACATGTGATGGGACCAGGTGCCTCCTGCTCCTGCCTCCATAACTACTTTACCACAATGATCTGTGGAACCAAACTGGTAACCCTCAAACTGTGAACCACAGTAAACCATTCTTGGCTTTGGCATTTGACACAAGAAGAATAACATAGACAGCCATAGATCTTGAAAGAGACCACATCTGTCTGATTTGCATATGGCAGTGCCTTTGTCCATAAATCCCGCTTCAGGCTTTGTCAAGATTCTCAGAGTGTAGGTCACCCCGAAAGTCAAAGATTCTTCCAGTGTGTTGTTCATCTCTGGGGACTACAATGATTTTGCAGAATAAAAATATGTATTTCATCAGATAAGACCCAGCACTTCTGCCAGGAGATTACTGGACAGGACATCTGCCCCAGAGTGGGCAGGGAATCTATTGCTGATTTATCTTCCAGTCACGAGGGTCTCATCATGATCCTCATTAAAAAACACTGAGCGTGTCTCCTTGGGAGGTCCATGGACCAGCTGCAATGGCTTAAGATGCTTGGAAGAAAAGAAGAGTTCTAAGCCCAGCCCCATCTTTGGATTCCAAACTCTACAGGTGGGACCTAGGAATGCATGGCTAGCCCTGCTCAGGGGCCCCCAAGCCAGAGCAATGGAAGACAAAGGTGAGGGAAGGTGAAAACCAGACACCCCATTCACTGTCATTTCCATCTTGGATACTTCCTTGTCATCCGAGGCTGAGATCAAGGTCGACATGTATTCTGCCCTGGGTCACCTGGGACCCATGAGGAGGAAGCAACAATCTATGCCACTCACCGCACTATTCTCTCCGTACAGTTCTCCCTGCCAGGCCCGGGGCGGGGAGGAGATTCATCTTTGTATCTCCAGCCTAGCGCGGTGCCTGGCGTGCACTGAATGTAAACAACCACAGCAGCGCCGCTGTGGATAATCCAGAATGCCAGCTGCCAGAGGAAGCAGGAAGGACTCCCACACATCCCACAATGGAGCCCCTGTTGCAAACACTTTCTTGGTTGTTCTGGGTCCCACGAGTAGTGCTGGATGGTGCGTCTGTTTGATCTTCCTACCTAGACCGCAGAGCAGACACTTTATGGGGTGGCCCCATTCGTTGGGGTCCCAATTTTACTTCATTAAAAAAAAAAAAACTACGAAAACACGTTTGTCACTGGCTGAGAGAAAGAGTTACCAGGATGGATGTATGCTAACGTGTTTCAGGAAGTAGGGAGAAAGTTCATACTTCTAATAAAAACAGATAACAGCCTCCGTCGCTGTCCAGACTGTCTAGCCAGTCTGTCGAGCCAGACAGTCTAGAAGGGAGGCCAAGTTCCAGGCCACTGTTATCACCATGCTTCCAAAAAGGGGAGGAGGAAATCCTGCATGAAAGAAACTCAATTCCCACAGAGAGGACCAAGAACAATGGTCTCGAACACACAGTAAGCTACGAGCAAGAGTTATAAAGCCCAGGGTATCGGGCAGTTGTCACACATGAACTAAAAGCAGTTGGATTTGAAATGAACTAAATGAAAATAAATTTAAGAGACTGGTAAGATAGAAGGAAAGCGAGAAAAAGGGCCGCCCACAAATGATCAACCATAGTACAAACATCATGGATTAAAAAAAAAAAAACCCGAAAAACATTAAAATGAGAAAAGTTCAATGGGTGGGTGAAGCAGACGTCTTGAAAACTATACCATATAGATACAGAAATGGGCACTATGAGAGGGAGTCATGAAGGAAAGAAAAAAGCAAGTCCAGCTTATGTCCACGCCGGATCCCAACAGGAAAGGCTAAAGGACGGAATGGCCACACAGAAGCAAAAGCAGGAACAGCATCTCATAGGAACCAGTTTGTACACCAAGCAATACGGCCTCTCCAGGGACCAAATGTGAGATACGAGTAATTCAGCTTGGCTGCAATCTTCTCACCCTCACCCAGACTCTTCCTGCTTAAACTGACAGTGCATGTCAGGACACCGACAACCGGCTGAAATAACCTTTATCTGCCCTACTTTTTTATATCAATTAAACTCCTTCCTAGTTATTTTACCATTAAACTTTTCCCCTTCTTACTAGCTTTTGTGGTTATCATGCAGAGCAATTGTGGCATTGCTGCCCATGTACGTCATTAAACTACCTTGCTTCTGTTTGCTTTCTTCAGCTCAAGTATTGACGTATTGGAGCCCATTGGCCTAGGACTTCAGTTGCAAGATGGAGGAAAGGCAACTGATCAGAGGAGACCACGCATTGGCAAAGCCAACTTTCAAGACTAATGATGCAATAAAGATTTGTAAATATAAGCAAAACCAAAACACAAGTATACTCTAAAGCCATGGTTTTAAACCAGAGCTGGTCTTTGCTAGTTTGTGGCTTCTTTTTACTTCCACCCCTCTCCAAACCCTTTCTATCCCTTCAATCCCCTAACACTAGACAGAAGGAAAAAAGGATACATGAGAGAGAGGAAAGGAAAGAGATCCCTGAATCTAACTTCTTTTCTTCTTGTTTCTTCTTTGAGCACAAGTACTAACAAATCACAACCAATCCCCTCCCCCAAATGGCCACCAACCACCACCAACAACCTCTGCTTCTCAGGGCTCTAGCATTTTATACACTCCTGAAAAGTTCCCAGAATTCCAAATGTCACACAATCACAGAGACTATCTGCATTTGGCAAAATCATGTCCCTGCTAGAGCACGAGGCAAATCACAGTCAGCTGCTGTAAACAATGCAAAGCAATCCCATGTCGTACCCCTGGGATTAAAATGAAAACACAGTCTTATATTTCTGTGTTTTTTTAGAAAAGAAACCAGAATTCTAAATTCTTAATATACTACACGTATTAATGCTGCAACCCTTTAATACAGTTCCTTATTTTGTAGCAACCACAACCATAAAACTATTTTTGTTGCTACTTTGTAACTTTAATGTTGCTGTTGTTATGATCTGCAACTGTAACTGTTACAACTTTGGTTCTAGGGGATCTAACACTGTCCACTGATCTGCATGCAAGTTGCACACATAAACTCACACGGGTACAAACATATACACACAAATAATCTATTTTAACCATGCATTACAGTTAGGCTCTGTTACATAAGCTTGGTGACATTCTCAGGAACAATCACTAGAAAAGTTGAAATAAAGGAGTTAAATTTTCAACAAATGAAAGAAGGAATAAAACCGAGTGGGAAAAACAAGTCTAACTAATTTTCTTTCACAGAAGGTAAAACACAGAAAGACCAACATGGGGGTCGAGGAGAAGGTCTAGAGAGCCTAAATCCACCCACTACCACAACATATTCAAAGAGATCAGGTGTCACATGACTCAAGGTGTACTAAGACCTTAATGCTCCCTTGACAACCCAGGGTTCTACTGGGCCACACTGAAAACTTAATGAGGGGGGAGCTTAGTACAAGAGACTTCCCTTGAGGACAACATTGGGATACCTTTCCACACTGCTTCCAGACCAGCACAAGGTGGTACACATGCATAGACTTCTGCCATAATAAGCTGTCTCACCACAGGCCCAAGGGATGTGTGTGGCCAAGTGACCGAGGGCTGCATCCTCCGAAACCATGTACCAAAATATACCTTTTCTCTTTATAAGTTGCTCGTCTTTGATACTTTGTGACAGAAACATAAAGCTGACTAGCATATGGACACTAAAACCATTCAATAAAAGCAAAATCGTCTCCTGTGCATTTTATAAGTCTCACAAAACCATTGGAACACAGGAAAATTTAAATTTAAAGTGACAAAATTAATTATAGATAATATTAATCAAAGGAAAACTGGAATTGCTGTATTAGTAGCAGATAATATTAAGACAGAACGTATTCTGGACCTTAGATCAGGTCTCAATACTGAAAGCTTTAATTCACTATGAGGAATTTTTAAACTCTAAATTTACATGCACACATACTCGGTACAATTATATCTTATATAAAAATCTTAAGTCTAGAAACTGAAAGACCCTGCAAAATAAGAAGTTTTGTAATTACTGATCATCAACATACAAAAATGTTAACTCAAATATGGAATATTTTAACAGAAGAACTAGCTAGCTTCCATTGTTGAATGTCTATAAAAACCCTACCCCCCCATAGCTATAGACCAAATTCTTCCCTAGCATGAAAATATTTACAACACTTGACTTCTGACAGGTCTACAGAGCAAAGTTAATAAAAGTAAAAAAAAAAAAAATCAGTATCACACAAACCTACAAATCACATTCTCTGACCATACCACAATGAAAAAGAATGCAAATTTTAAAAAAAGTCAGCTTAAACCAGTTTAATAATGAGCCTCTAAAAATAAAGTATGAGTCAGAGATGGAATAAAAATGAGAATTTAAAACACCAAGAATGGAATAACAATTAACATACACATCTGATGTTAAGGTTAAAGGGAAGATGTGGTGGTTGGTGCGGGGAGACTGGAAGAGCAAGGGTGAGAAGCAGCTCTAGGGATGAGAGCAGCAGCCTCTGAAGGACCAGGAGCAGGCCACTGGCTGCAGAGGGGAGTTAGTGTTAATCAGAGACTGCAGGAGGATGAGAAGGAGCAGGGGAAAGGGCACAGGTCACAATCAAGAAGGAAGAATGGAGTTAAAAATGACAGGGGTGGGGCTTTGCCCCACAGCAGAGAGGACTGATGGCTGATGGGACCATGCCACAGAGGCACTGATACTGAATGGCCTGCCTCCGTGTTTTAATTTCTCTTTCTCTCATTCTCCTTTGCAGTCTTGTCATCTTGGACCAAGAGCACCCCGTATTCTCATGTGTAGGAAATGTATGGGGTGAGAGATAACAGAATTTGTAGTTCCTTCTTCTACAACCCTCAAGCAACTTGTCCACGTGAAGGATCAATGCAGAAAAATGCCCTGTGTTCAAACACAGCCTCCAGATGACAGGCTGTTCTCATTCATTCGGTTACAGCAACATCAGTGGCTCTGAAGATATTGTACCTAAAGACATGTGCCTCCGGGATCCTCCCCTCCGCCTCTTCTCATCTCTTCCCTTTCATTCATTTATTCATTCATTCATTTATTCATTCATTCATTTATTCATTCATTCATTCTCTTGTTTGCTTCGAGGCAAAGACGGACTGTATATTCAGGTCAGTCTCCAATTAATCATTTCCTTTCGTCTACCTCCTAAATTGTAGGATTACAGCCCTTAGGGCCAGCACTCTGGGGCAGTTCATGAATTACTGAGAAACTAGTGTCTATTTAGGAAACTCTGTGCATAGATGTAAGTTACCAACCTACTTTCTAAACCCCTGGAGTTAGAGTTTGGGTCCCAGGGGTAAGAACATGGAAAAAGAACAGTCACCAATTTTTATGTTTAAATTCTATTTGTCTATTTGTTTATCTATATCTATCTATCATCTATTTATCTATCTATCATCTATCTATCTATCTATCTATCTATCTATCTATCTATCTATCTATCTATTATCTATCTACCTTACTGTGTAAAACAGTCTGGCCTTGAACTCCTGATCCTCCCACCTCAGCCTCCCCAAATACAAAGATTACGGCCATGCATTACCACACCCTGAAAGCACAGCCATCTTTACTACTTAATAATAACTTACCCTTGTGTTTTTATGCCTGGACGTTACATAGTTTAATTGATTAATAATTAATTTAATTAAAACCAATAGTTGAATTAAATAGTCCTTCAAGGCCAGTGAGGAGTTTGTGTGTAAAAGTCCTTGCTGCCAAGGCTGAGTCCCAGGATTCAGACCCACATATTGGAAGGAAAGAACTAATACACATATACAGAATAAATACACATGATTTTAAAAGATGCTATCCTTCCAATGGGGGTATTTTAGGGATATAGACACCTTGATGTAATTTGTTTAAAGCTTTAAGACGGAATTTTGCTGTTTTGTCTTAAACTAGACTTAAACTGGTGGGCTCAAGTAGATTCCCAAGTAGCTGGGATAAGGTGTATGCTAAAACACCTGGCTTAGCCTCATAATTTTTTTTTTAATGAAAGTAAGAAAAAGTCTCCTTGATGAAATTTCATTCTTTAAAAGCCCTAGAATTCTTACTCCTGTCCTGTGTGACTGGTAGTTTACACAGTGCACAGTCAGAGAAGTCAACTGGGTCTCTTGTCACAATGTCTCCATTGGCACTGACAGCATTGACTCTGCTCCCCAGATATAAGTGAGGCACTGGTGCTTGGATTCAGTGAGGCACCCCACATTCTGTAAGTCATCCTTCGTTCTGTAGATAGACAGAGCTAGGACAGCAACATACATCTGTGTTTGCTCATAGGTTGAGTCTAGATGCTACTTTCAAAACTTTACATTAAAAAAAAAAAAAAAAAAAACTCGTTGAAGTGCAGCCGAGGGAGTTCATGAAGCAAATTCATAGCTTTAAATATTTATACTGTAATAATATTTTTAAAGGCTAGAAAAACCCGAGCTGAGCATCCAGCTTAAGCCCTGGGAAAAAACACCCCAACGCGCAGTAAAAAGGAGACAGAGATATAGTAGAGGAGAGACGATACCATAAATTGAGTATTTACAGAAATATTGCAGCAGATGATCAAGTTACATGCTCCAAGGATTAAGTTATTTCCGCAAAAAAAAAAAAAAAAGAGGGAAGGTGCTAACGACATTATACTTTTGAATAATACAGCAATTTTTTTCTAGAAAATTTAAATGTATATTTTTGCCTCCTCGTATATCTGCACATCACATGTGTGCCCAGTACCCATGGAGGTGAGAAGAGGGATTTGGATCCCCTGGAACTGGAGTTACAGTCTGCTACAGCAGCCATGTGGTATGGGGACTTGAACCCTCTCTGGAAGAGCAGCCAGTGCTCCTAACCACTGGGTTACCTCTCCAGCCCTGGTACTTCTTTCTAAAGTGCTCATTGCAAATTAGAGACACTGCCTAGGCCAGAACTGTGGCTTGGCTAAGTCCCTTCTCCAGCACATGCAAAAGCTCAATAACAAGCTTCGCAGACCCTTAGGGAGGGCAGCATTAGGCTGGCACTATGGGGGATTGCCCTACCTAGTTGGCCTATATCCTAAGACAACTGTACCTGAATCACAACAGACACTTGGAGGGAAAGGAGGAAGTCTGAGAACAGAGCAGCTAGCACTCTCTTCAATACATCTCCCAATCCCCCGAACTGACTCTCCTTTTATTTTAGAAGAAAAGTGATGGAGAAGCAGCTGTTTTGTGTGTGGAACATCCAGTGGGCAAGGACTCTGACTCCATGTCTGCATTCCATCAGGTTCGATTCTGCCCAATGTCTAATGAGCAGATGAGGTTGAAACGCTGGCAGAGAAGTCTGCATGGATGCTGTTCAGCATAGGTAGCATATCCCCTCGTGTAGGGGAGGTGGCTTGGGACAGGCCTACAACTGACAGTCAGCTTCTGACTTCACACCTCGGAAGTCCTTCCAGTCCTTAAAAAGGTGTCACAAGGGCGGATAAGTTCCAAGTGACCCTCATCAGGATCAGGGCCCATCTCACCAAATGAAGTCACAGTTTCTCTAGCAGCCAGCCTGGTTGGTTGTGTTTAGGATGCCACCAAACAATACAAAGGGTGCATTGACTAGAGGACATAGTGACACAGAACTAAGGGTGACCCATGGCAACCTCCATGACAGGATGGGACCCTAGTAGGATCCCTAACATCACCAGCCTCGGCTCTTCCTTCTACAGTAAGACAGTCATATACCCCTCCCCCCAGCTTTGGTTCAAGGACCAAGTTATCATATGCAGCCAGCCTGCCCCTTCCGCCTCTAGCTTGTCCCAGCGTGTACCTATTGTATATCCATATACTCGGCTTATAACACTGGCTGAAGCAGGAACTATGGGACTTTTCATTACTTTGATAGTATTTAAAATAACAACACTGATTTGTTCATACTCAAAATCAAAGAAAGCTCCCAGAATACTGAGAGGCTCCTGTGGGATTCTGAGCTACTTTGAGTGGTGGGCGGGGCTCCCAGAACACATGGAGAGCTTCTTCCTAAGAGCAACATGTTAGTGCTGTGCCACAAGAAGTTAAAATTATTTGGGGTTTGAAAAGGAAATCTTTCCAAGAGGTTTTAAACCCACATCAGCAGCTTAAAGGAAGGCACCCTAAATAACACTTCAGTTTGCCCCCTGAAGAAGTCTGGTCACCATTCTGTTCACACTGGGTTGTCACCTGCTAGTGGTAAAAGGACATGCATGGGATAAGGAAGTTAAGTGACAGAAGCCCCACAGCTCCCGGAGACCCTGTCCTGATTTCCCGCCATTCTTTACCATGGTTGAGGAAGGTAACCCACTCTGACGATATCCTATCGTCTCTTGAATTCCAGCATATTCTTGAAGCATCTGCCAGAGTATTTGCTCACAGATATCTATGACCCTCTTCTTGGATAACTAAGGCTTGCCTTCGGTCATGTCAACCTTTCTAGAGTGGGTGCACATTTTGTTTTTAAAGGTTTTTTTTTTTTTTAATGTTCACTTTTTAATACAGTATGTGCATTGCAGGAGGGTGCACTTGTATTCTGATGTGTGCGTGTGGAAGTCAGGAGACAATGACTTGGGTTTTTTTTTTTTTTTTTTTTTTTTTAAGGCAATGTCTTCGGAACTTCACTGAGTAGGCTACCACATCCAAATGCAGCTTTACAAGAAAGAACAGCTTCATGGAGCTGGATCCCTACAGAATGGGCATTTCTGCTTCCTGGTAGTACATTTCCCTTGTTATCTAAACAAGTGCTTTGGACAAGAACTAGATTAGAGACAAACATGCTTCTGTCTATGTTTACCTGAGTACACTCAATTATCTTACAAAGATTAAGTAGAGTTCTGACTGTAGGTAAAAACTCTGCCAAACAGTTCCTCTGTGGACCAGGAGTTTCTGAAGTGACTTAAAAAGTGAAAGCTCACAGCCTCACAACTCACAGTGGGGGAGGGTGTGGAATCAGTTAGGGTCTGAGTGAGAGACACCCCCCCCCAAGAGTACGGGGGGGGGGGATTGCCTCTTCCTCCACAGGTCCTAGCAGCCACCACAGTAAATGGAAAAATGCCCCCTTTTGTGCCTCCCTATAGTTTACTAGCAGGAAAAACCATAAACTCTTGTCCAATATTCCAGCGTTCCTGATTTCTCTTAAATTGCTGCTCTTTGTCCCCAAGGCAGTTTTACCAAAAATTATTGCCAGGAAGAGCCCAGACCTTTGTCCCCCTGCATGTCAGATAATCATTTGGACACTGGAAAGAAGTCACGCTGTCTTCAAGAATTCAAAATCGATTCCCCCTCTCCTGTGCCCCCTGGAGAGAAGCCAACTCAGGCATGCCAACATAGTCCAACCCCGCCCTCCCGAAGCAGAGAACTCCCAGCCATAATCTCCGATCACTGTGCCAACATATCTCAGTGACAACCGTGGAGGCAGGTGCCTATGAAGCTTCTCCAAGTTGGCTTCTAGGAAAGTTGTCCTTTTTACCTAAACCAGGTCATCTCTTAGCCTGCTCTTTAGGACAGGGACATAAATAAAGGCTTTCCCACGATTTGCAAGGCAGCACTTTGCAAGCATGGGTTAGAACCTTAGCAGGTCCCCAAAAGTGATGGGGTCTCCAAGTCATGAAGACTCCAGGAACCTAGTCTGGAGGCCACCTTCTTATACTTGTTGTGTGACAGGAGATGGTGCGCAAAGTCAGACTTACCTGGCTGACGATGGTGGAGTGGGTCTCCACATAGCGCCAGTCGCTGCTGCAGGGCACCAGAGGAGCGGAGCGGTTGGGAAAGGCAGCCAGTGGGTCGCAACTGAGCTCTGAGCTGGTATTGGTGGCTTCCAGCAGGTAGCGGTGGCAGTGGCGTTGGCTCCGGCGCTCAGCTGGTACATGGAGCTCCGGTGTGGTGAGGTTCCACTCCTCCTCAGGGCTCCAGGCGCAGCGCTCGGCCAGCGCGGTGGCGCGCGGCCCGCGACACCAATAGTAGTCGGGCTGACTGCCCAGGAAGACCACACCGACGAAGACGAAGGCGAAGGTGACACCAGTCAGGCACAGCAGCAGGAACACGCGCTGCTGGAAGCGCCCAAACTCGCCCGCCTTCCTCAGCACCTGGTCGAACGTGGGCATGGTGCGCCCTGCCACCCCGCGCCCTGTCGCTGCTGCCCGGCCTGAGAGTGACCCGCGGGCGCCGCCGCCCGCAGCTCTGCACCCGCCGCCCCCGCCTCGCTCGCTTGCTCGCCCTGGCAGCCCGCCCCGGGCTGCTCCTCCTGCTCCAAGCTCCCGGCCTCCTGCCCGTACGCGCCCGGGACCAGTGTAAACCCGGAGAGCAGATTGGGGTGGTTTCACAGCAGTGTCACCGTGCACCAAGGTCCGGGACCTGTAGCTTGCCCTAAGAGTTCACTGAGTTCCAGGGTTATCCAGACTTGCCAGACTCAGGACTCAGCAGACTCCAGTGCTCCTAAGCGGCAGGGGCCCAAGCCACTGTGCTCCCAAAGTGACAACCAGCAGCTCCAGGAACAGAATTTCATACCTGCACCTGCACCTGCGTCATCACATTCCTGGCGATAAGGTAGGATAGTGGCGACATAGCAGAAACAGACTCTTACAATGGGACAGAGGGGCAGCCCACAGGGCTAAAAGATCTGCTTAATCCCGAAGTTCACGGGGAGAAGGGAGCACATCAAGACAAAGACCTTCGCACACATTCGCATCTGAATCTCTAAGGACCAGCGGTGCTGAGTCCATCATCGTAGGGTCTTACTTGCCCCTCAAACATCTGCAGAGCCTGTAGGATGCACAGCAGGTGTGGACCCTATGGACTGGCACAGCGGGTTGCCAGTCAGCTGCAGGCTGCAGAACGACCTGGGATATTGCGCTGAAGCGCGCATTCTCGTTTCTCCACCCAGCTCTTCTGGTCCCCACCTCGTGCCATCAGCCACCCTTAGTTAACTTTCTCAAGGAATCCAAAGAGCACAGGTTTATTCCCTTTCCAGAAGACTATCTCTCCCCACCTCTGTCCTTCTCCTTCTCTGTCTCTGTCTCTGTCTCTCTCTCTCTCTCTCTCTCTCTCTCACACACACACACACACACACACACACACAAACCATTTGCACATATCTCACATGCCCCTCTGGTCCCATTTGTCATCTCCTGCTGAACCCCCAGACTGGGTCTCCCCTCTCCTGCCCACTTCCTCCTCCTGAGCTGGCTTTTGGTACAAGCACATCTACAAGCACATCGTACCTGCCCCAGCCTCAGAATCTCAGTAGCATTCCAGTACCTTTCCCTTTGACTCCAATGTCACCAGTGAGGTTTGGTGACACCCAACTCTTTCCCTACACAAGCACATCTCCAGGCTCCCCTTTCTGCCTTGTCTTCCAAGCCCTCACACCAGCCAATCAGTTACAGGTTTACTCTCTCTCTTGGTCACCTCAACTGTGCTGCCCCTACACCTCAGGTTTCACGTAAAGAGAAACGTGTGTTCTGCGCCTTCACTTCTATACAAAGGCAGTGCACTGTAGGTACTTAGCAAAAGTTTGTGTGGGCTGTTTGCCATGTCCCACCACTCTGTGTGTGCCCCACCTCCCTCTTTTTCCACATCAACGGGCCCTTGGTGTCCACCCAGGCTCAGCTGCTCTTGGCACTGGGGCCTCTGCCCTCTGGACCAGCCCATCTTGCTGGATGACTTTTCATGAGGCGGCTTGGACGTTCCACCTGCAATGCCTGCCTTGATCTCCAAAGCAAGCCCACATTGCTCAACGCTTTTCAAAGTCCTGTTTCTCTTTCTGTCTCCTGCCTGCATTCTCTCTGTTTCTTGGGGACTTGTTGGGTTTGGATGACATTGTTTGTATATCTTTGTACTTTGCTCATTGATAAACTTGTGTGATAACTCCGGCGGTGTCTTCTTAGTCTGTGGATTAACGTCTCACTTTTTTTTCTCCCTGTGAGAAATCTCAATTTGGATGGAATAAAGTATACATTTTTCATAGCCCCTGCTTTTTGTGTCTTCCCATAAAAATCCTGTTTTACTAAGATGTTAAGTGTTTTCACATATTCACACACACGAATACACACAAACATACACATATATGTACACACATATACACATACATATACACATACACACATAAACACATATACACACATATGCACAAACACATATATATACACATTCACACACATACACACAGATACATACACACATTCACACATACACATACATGCACATACACACACATGTATACACACACATACATATATCATGTTTTGCTCATGGTACTCTGCACTGAGCTATACCCTTGACCTTTATATAGTTTTATTGAATTGTATTTTTCACATTGAATTTTAATATCTCTGGAGTTAATTCTGGACGGAGTATGGCAGGATCTAATTTTACTGAGTCTTCCATATGGTCAGGCAGCTATCGGAATGCACTGGATAATTTTGCCTGGATGTATAGCTCTGTTCCCGTCTGTATGGGACTCCAGCTGTGCAGGAAGAACCTGACCTGTACCCTTCATCCTGTCCCATGCAGCTGCCATTGCTCTTCAATGCCCCTCTATGACAGTCTTAATATCTCGGAGTCTGAGTCCCACCTCGCCTCCCCTACGTATCTTTGTAAGAAAAAGATGACGGGGCACCAATGAAAGGAAAAGTCACTGAAAGGAAGAGTCACAGGGCACCAATGTTGTGAAAGGATGATGATCCGAGTCACGGCACCAATGTTAGGGAGAAGGATGAAGAGAGTGGGGGGCATATGGCCCATGGAGGTGCAGCGAGGCCTGGGGGCAAGGGAGATGCCTCTGGGGGGTCCATGTTGGGAATCCCTTCCCTGAGGGACCAGCCACACAACAGTATAGTACAAAATAGAGTTTATTCAGGTCACGGGAGAGTTAAGAGGGTGGTAGAGGCAGAGAGAGAGAAGTAGATTAGTAGAGGCCAGCCATGAGCACATGGGACAGAGGGGGGAAGGGAAAGGGGAGAGCAAGGTTGCAAGAGCACAAGGGCAAGAGAGGCCAAGAGAGAGAGGAGGGGTCAAGCAGCTCCTTTTATAGTGTCAGGTCACTGGGGCGGAGCATACCTGGCCACTGCTGGGTAATTGAGGGGTGGGGTATACCTGGCTGTTGCTAAGTAACTGAGGGGTGGGGTTTACAGAATCCCAACAATCTTGCCTGTCTTCAGAATGAACTTGGTCATCGCTGGGACTCTTGTCTTCCATATGTATTTTACATTTTGGTAAATTCTACACATATTTGACTGTTGAAGGGAACTTTTATTGAAAGTCACATGTGCAGTTTATTTTTCTCTCTGCTTTAAAGGAAGTTAGAGAGCAAACAATTCTCTCTCTTTCTGTCTCACACACACATATGTGCTCATGTGTACACACATATATACATATGCATATATATACAATACATTCTATATGTATATATATGTTGTATATACACATATGTGTGTTTACAATATACACATATTACAGTGCTGGAATGGAACCCTGGGCCTCAGTTGTGTTTGGGCAAGAGTTCTGCCACATTGCCAGCCCTCAATCTTTTTACCTTCAAAGCACTAAAAGCAGTTGAGTGTGCTGCAGCACATCTGTAATCCCAGCCCTTGAGAGGCCTGGGCAGGAAGACAGCCATAAGTTTAAGGCCAGCCTCGTCTATAAGATGACTTCTGACTAGCTAGGGCTATAGAGTAAGACCCCGTCTCAACAAAAACAGTACATCCATCACACACTGCTCTGTACCTGCACCATCCAATATGGCACAGCCACACACACATTCTTAAACTCATATTCATTAAAAGAAAAGATGGCAAGCCGTGTTCCTCATGACCACATGAGTTTAGTGGCTAACGTGGTCTCTTCGGAAAGCAAATGCGTTTTCCATCGCCAGGGGACATTCTGGAGCACATCACTGACCTAGGCACTGTGACCAACTGACACTCATTGTAGTTTCCAAAAACAACTGGAAACAGAACCCCCACTCACCCCACCAACACAAATCTACAACAGAAATAAAATCATGTCACGAAGACACTTTCATTTCCATGTTTACTCTGACATTATTTCTACGAAGCTATAGAACCAACCATGGTATCCAACCATAGATGAATGAAGAAAATATGCATCAGTGGATGGATGAAGAATATCTATATCTATCTATCTATCTATCTATCTATCTATCTATATATTTCATATATATTTCATGCATACATACATATTTCATTTATTCTGCTTGGACAAAATAAAGCACACACTTATGTGCATGTGCACGTGTGTGCCCCCCCCCCCCACATGGATGCTATTGAGTCAATGAGTCAAAGTAAAAGAATGAAATCCAATTACATGCATGTCTGGGTGGAACGTGGAGAACCGTTTTGGCACCGCTGGTCAGCTGGTGGCGGAGAAATATTAATTTTTCAGGACAGCTGACCGTAGGCAGGAAACTGGCTTTTGTGCTGTGCCCCTTAAGGGCTAGAATTAAGCACATTTGCCTCTGAAGTTCAGAGCAAACTGCTTAGAACTGAAGCCCAGGAAGGTACATTTACATTTGAAATGTTGCTCAGGACAGCGGATTTAGGCAGTGGCAGCCTCTTTTATCACCTTTTATCCCTGATTTTCTTTCACACCTGGCCTCCAGAAGGATTTTTACAGGACCTTTGATTGTTAACTTGCTTGTTCCCTGTCTTAGAACTGATGTAATCTTTCTGCGTGCAATTAAAGTTGTATATAAGAAACCTAATAAACAAAGGCTTCGCTTTGGCCACAAGGCTTCAGCCTCAAGTCGGGCGAGTTACATTGCAGCTTTAACTAACTTGTCTTTTTCTTTCAATCCTTGCTCCAGTTCCGGGTGGACCTCTTGGGAGTTCGAGCTGGTCTCCGACAGTGGAACTGGACTATATCATGTTAAATGAACAAAGCTGGACACAGAGAGTCAAACCCACATATTCTCACTCATGTGCCAAATGAAGAAGAAAATAGTTCCAGCATTATCTGATATAACAAGGTAACCCACAAGCCACCACAACTTAGGATGTATTTCGAGGTAATTAGAAAAGTCCAAAGAAATGATCAGTGCTTAAAGAAATGAAAATACTAATTATCCTGATTTGACCATAACGTATTATACCACACAACACAAATATGTCTGTTAATTTGAAAGATAAAATGTTAATTGAATAGTAATTCTTTGCCCTCTACCTCAGCTTCTATAAAACATACAAACATAACATTTTTTTTAAAGATCACTTTTCATTGTGTGTGCGCGGCTACGTGCACGTGTGCAGCAGGTGCCTGCAGAGGCCAGAGGAGGGGAAAAGATCAGTGGGGCTGGAGTTCCAGGCTGCTGTGAGCCCTCTAAAACAGGCACTGTATGTCAAACAGCACCTCTAGGAGAAAATCATATACTCTTAATCACCAAGCCACCTCTCCAACTCTAGAAAGATGATTTTGTTTCAGTTTATTTAACTGAACATTACAGCTACCATGTTAGCACTTGTAGACTGGAAAATATAAGGTACTATAAATATTCACCACATACATCAAAGTAAGTAAATCTCATTTATTCTGCTTGGACAAAGGAAAGCACACACGTGGGCACACACCCACACAAAGCACACATGTGCGTATACGCATAGGCATTTGTTTGTTTGGGAAACTGACAAATGTTAAAACACAGCCTTTCTTATTCTTTTTTTTTTTTTCAAAAACCATGCATTGATGTGAACAATTCCTGGCAGTTGAACTGGTACCAGCAAGTCCTCAGGTGAGAGGTCAAAAGGACTCATACCCCTGTTTTCCAGGAGTGGAGAAGAATGTCCCAGAGGCATTTTACCATATTTGGCATCAGAAAGTAAGGCGCTCTTTCCACTGTCAGTCACAGGTTAAGGTAGAAAGAACCACCCCCACCCCTCCACTCGCACCTTTCCCAGGCTGTTACTCTGTGGACTATGGACAGACAAATCCAACTTATGGACCGACAAATCCAACTTATGGACCCAAATCTCCCTACTTAATTGACCAACCAACATTATTACCTTTCCCTTGTTGATTAGTTTTCTTTAGTTTCTTAGAAGAAAAATTGGGTTCTGATTCTTTATCTCCCCCCCCCACCCCCCAAACGAACGCTTTCTCTAACTAGCCTTTCTGGGATCAGCTCTGTGTTTTCTTTTTCTGTGACTCCTGTTCCTCAGCTTCTCCTCTGTGTAGGAGAGACACCTTCTGGCCCCAGTCCTCTAATTCTCCTGAGCTCCTGCCCTGTACTCTCTTGAGTGCCCCACCAAGTTCATCTCTTGAAGCCTTAGCTTCCACTGAGATAGTGTTTGGAAAGGAAGCTTTTGATAGATAATTAGGTGAAGTCACAGGGATGGGGGTCTAATGATGAAGTAAGTGTCCTCTTTTAAAGGAACAGAGAGAGATGGGACCATCCCGGCCAAGCTGTCTTGGACTTCTAGCTGTAGAGCCATGGGAAAACCCATCCCTGTCCTACCGGTCTCCATTGGTGGTGCTCCATTTCAGCAGTCAGGCAGACTGAGGCCTTTGACATCTAGTTGCTTCCAGCAAGAACACTGAGCAATTAGAGAGGCCACAGAGTGGTGCCCACGATCTACCTCCCCTGTGTAAAACCCACAGGGGTATGCTAGTTGGGGTTGAAAATAACCACAAAGTAGAATATGGAATCTCTCCTCCTGGCTTGGTGGACCACTCTGTGAATGATACCATATAAGGCCTCGAGTCACACTTGGAAGAAACTGGCCTTTTTTTTTTTTTTTTTCTGAGAGTGACCAGTCTTCTGTCTTCCAACCTGAGCTGCAGGGTGTCTGCTCATGCTAAGCCTATGCTAAACCCATGGCCCAGCTCAGGAGCCTCTAATCTGCCTGAAATCTTGGTCCCTAGCTGGTCTGACTGGGGGTAGGCTCTGAGGTTTTATGACTGGTACCCACTTCCTGTTCTCTCCTCTCTGTTTCCTGATCAGAGATGCAATGTGACCATCTGGTCATCCTCTCCTGGTGGCATGCCTTTCCCGCCACAATGGCCTGTATCCCCTTCCTCCCTTAAATTATTCACTGTCTGGTTGTTTGGTCACAGTAACCAACTCAAGACTATTTCTTGCTTGTAATATGCCATGGGTTTAAATTGCCCTTTTCAATGCAAACAGTATTGTAACTTGGGTCATTTTTTTTCATTGCAACTTGCTTGAATTTATTGAGATTGGTTTACTATTGCAGGCCAAAAAATGCCGGCAGATTTTATAGTCAGTGGTCCTGACTCTACTGGCAAGTAGCGGCCACATCTGTGAGCAGCAGCCAGAGAAGGAAGCTAGGCAAGAAGATGCTCATGTATGAGCATCTCACAAGAAGCCATGAGGATTGCGGTGGCAACATACCACTGTCTTGGTTTCAGATTAGGGTGTCTCCGACAGACAATCCCTGGAATGCAGTCAGAATCCTTATCTCAAAGCTACAGTGAGGAGGAGTCATGAGGGACCTGCTCCTTCTTCTTCTAAAGGCAGGTTTGAGGACCTCATGGGTCATCTTTGTGCTGCAGAGTGACATTCTCTGAGGAATCCGCCTCTGTGGCAAAGGTCCAGGAGCTTGACTGACTGGAACCTCATGGTTGTGGAGAGGTGGGATGCCACAGATTGAGAGCTATGGTGACTGTGGTCCTATCTCATTCCCCCGATAGCCGGTGGCTCCCAATCTCTATATTCAGCAGAACAACTTTGTTATTATTATTACTTTGCCATCCACAGCAACTACCAAAAACACCTGGCCACTATGGCGGTGACCTACCACCCCACTACTCCATACAGAGGGTCCTACCACCCCACTACTCCATACAGAGGGTCCTACTACCCACTACTCCATACAGAGGGTCCTACCACCCCACTACTCCATACAGAGGGTCCTACCACCCCACTACTCCATACAGAGGGTCCTACCACCCCACTACTCCATACAGAGGGTCCTACCACCCCACTACTCCATAAATTCACTGACTTTTGACGTTCCATTGTTCTGTGACTAGCAAATCATGTTCATGTAACCTGATCCCCAGAGGAACATGCAGCTCAGAGCGATCTGAACCTGTGTCACTCATATGCAGTTCTTTTATCCCCCTTTGGGGACATCAACACTGCCTCTCTGCCAAGCCAGAGTGTGCTACAACTGTGTGTCTCTCTCCCTCGCTTTGTGAGAAAACATCCGGGCACGTTGCAGCCCAGGCAGATGCTCAGCAGCAAGCAATACTGAATTATACACTCTTTCTCGGGTGTCCGCTGCAATCGGGGGGTTTCCAACTTTGGTGAGAGCAGCTGATTCAACTGTAACATCCATATCTTACTTCAATTCGCTCCCAAATTTGTAAAAGTTAGATTCCTGCAACTGTGACCAAGAGCCCAAGACAGCAAACTAAAAAAAAGGGGGAGTCACGGTTTGACAGTTTCCTTCCTTCATTGTTGTTTGATCACATTGCCGTGGACCCGTGGAGAGACAGCACATCACGTGGGGCCATGTGCTCTACACTCCAAAGAGAAAGAAAGAAAAGGGCGTCACATATTGCTTATTTCTTCTCCAACAGCCTAAGGCTTACTAGACTCTTATTAAAGGTTTTCGACACTCTGAAGGCACCAGGAGGAGGACTGAGCTTTTGTGCATGGGTTCCCAGAGAACATTCCAGGTCAGAGGTCAGTGCCTCTTTATACTCACAGGATGAGGCTCCTTGCCAGGGGTGCTGCTGTGTGCTCTATATAGTGCATCACTTTTCATCCTCAGAGCCACACAAGCCGGTACCTCCTGGAAAGAGTCATTGTCCGGCAGACACTCTGTGTGGCTAGCCTGGGAATTCAGGCTGGGAGACCCTCCTCCCCATCCTCAACCTGTGGGTGTTCTCATCACCGCCACACACTTTCATCACTTCTTCTATGTCGTTTTATAAACATAAAACTTCACTTGTGTTCTCTCTTTTTTTAATGTTTATTTTATTTGTGTGTGTGTGTGTGTGTGTGTGTGTGTGTGTGTGTGTGTGTATGTGTGTGTCTGTAGTGCCCAAGAAGACCAGAAGGGGTACTGTATCTCCTGGAGTTGGAGTTACAGGTGTCTGTAAGCCATCCGCTGTGGATGTTAGATGCTAAGTTTCAAACTCCACTCTTCCAATCTAGCAGTGAGAGATCTCAACTGCTGAGCCAGATATTCATCCCCTGTTTTTTTGCTTATTTTGTTGTTAAATAAAACTATTTTATGCTTTCAACATATGATATTTTTGTCATTGAACCATCAAGGATCTTTCATTCTCAGAACTGAAAGATTTAAGTCACATCAATCTCCTGTTCTTATTTTACAACCAACCAACAAAGGACCAAAGAGTGTAAGAGACTAAAGAGTGAAAAGGCTTTGCTTGATTGACAGGCACAGTGGGCATGGACACAGGCTTACACACAATTACAATCTCCCCAGCTCACACTACTGTTAGAATCTTTCATTTACAGTTCATCTTTTCAGTTAAAAATATAACACATTGTAGAAATCTCTTTAAAACAGTTTGCTAAAATTAATCTCTGTTGTCTACACAAAAACTGACTCAGTCTTCAGTCAAAAGAACACTGTCAGTAAAAACAGTAATTTTTTTGTGGAAAAATAATGGAAGCTTTATGTTGCAAAAGTAAAAGATTCTGAGTATTCATAACACTTGAAAATTAACATGATGCAAGGGTTTCAAAGTACTGTGTTTGTTTGGGAACAGCTGAAGATGACTTTTGATGTTAGGAATGAGCCCTCTACCCACCAGCATCATACCAACCCTGATTTCCCAGGTCTGCGAATGGAATGCTGAGATACAGAAAAGAATCACTGGGTGTCTAGGATGTGGTTTGGCCAACAAAGTGCCTGCCTGCCTAGTGTGCGAAAAGCCCCAAATTCAGCCCCTATAACTGTACGGTGGTCCATGCCTGTAATCTAGAGAGTCGGAAGCTCTACATAGTGAGTTCTAAGCCAGCCCCATCCCTGAGATCTCCTCTCACATAGTGAGAGGACAAACCCATAAAGACCTTATGGAGACTCACTGGGCTGATTTTTACAATCACTTTAATTAAGTCTTACCCTGTTCAGAAACAAAGGGCATTTCTAAGTATTGATACTCTGCTAGGGCAACAGCCCCGAAAAACTGCAGAAGTGATTCTGTCGCTGAGCTCTTTCTCAGAAGGACATGACAATCCCTGGGGGGATGGGGGGAGGCTTGCTCCATCCTCAGCCTTATAATTGCACAACGACTCTCGGTTCACTCCAGAGCTCAGACAGTTTTACAGGAGAGACAGTTTTACAGAACAGGAGAGTTCTGCCTCCTGACCACCATTTCCACAGGAAATGCTTCCATGTTCCAGAAAACCAGTTTATAAGAGCATCCTTGTAGCCAAACCTGTTTTCTACCAGGGATTGTCTGTATGCTTGATGTTGTGATAGTTGCCATGGTCAAGAGACCATTTAGCTCACAGGGCAAGTAAAACAAGAGCCATGGGCTGTGGGTCTCTTCAGACTTGAATGTCTTTATGTAGACACAGAAGCGAATCCTTCCAATGTGGTAATCAATCGTAATCCCACAAGCCAAGTCTCAGAAGAAGTTCATGCCACAGAGGTTTTATGTCTCTCCTGCTCTGCTCTTTTGCTGTTTGAGCAATGGATCCCAGTGACTTCTACCACTAGGTTATCCTTAAATATGCCTATGCTGGGATCTGAGTACAGCCTGGGTCCAAGTTTGTTCCTACAGATTTCCCGAGTTTCAATCAAATCGGGAATGTTACTGAGCATCTATGTTGGTCTACACAATATCCTGTGCACCCAGGTGCTAATTAAAGTAGGAATCTATTGGACCAGCTAGAACACATTCAAATCCAAACTCCAGACAAGTCCCGCCTCTATTACATGTCAAAACTCTCTACACAACAAGGCTTTGTATCACCTGGCTTCTGACCACCTGGTCCCTGACATACTTCTTTCTTCCTCAATCAGATTTCTTTATGGCTACCGTCCGAGATCAGCCCAGATCCCCCTGTCCTACTAAAGCTCAGCCCTCTTCCCAATTCTGGCATTCTCTCTTACGTTTGTCTAGTGTTCACTCTCACTGAACCACCATCCAGTTTATATCTGCTTCTGTACCTTCAATAGCAGAAGAACTACTTACTGCTGCAAGATGGTTAGTCCTTCAGCTCCTAGGCTCTGTTCTGGAATTCCACCTCGGCTGCTCATTTTCTCCGCGTCTCAGATATATCGCTCCTCCTAGAGCTGTCCTCAGATATATCGCTTCAGAGCCTTCCTAACACTGTGACCCTTTAATGCAGTTCCCTAGTTTCCTTTCTGCTTCACAACTGTAAAGTTGCTACAGTTATGAGTCACGGTGTAAATATCTGTGTTTTCTGGTGGTCTTAGGTGACCCCCGTGAAAGGTTCATTAGACCACAGAGGGGTTTCCACCCACAGGTCGAGAACCACTGTCTTAGAGGCTGAGGCTGAAACCAGAGCCAAAGAACAGAATTCACTGCAGTGCTCTGAGGAACAAGAAATTCCTTTCCAAATTCCTTTCTCGTGCCTCTTCCCTAAAATCTACTTTTCCCTCTTAGCTCTGGAGCACGGATGTCCATTGCACACCACAGCACACCCACTGTCACACACCACACTGAGCACAGGGGTGCTTTTCTCCCTGTGAAACCTGTTACTATTGGTGACCCCCTCTTAGTGTGGCAGGGACTGCACTACACATCCATCTTATATGCGAACTGCCCAGGACAGTGCTGGACAGATTGCT
This sequence comes from Micromys minutus, assembly GCF_963924665.1. Classification (NCBI taxonomy): domain Eukaryota; kingdom Metazoa; phylum Chordata; class Mammalia; order Rodentia; family Muridae; genus Micromys; species Micromys minutus. The sequence goes on along the minus strand of NC_137965.1, from coordinate 20,032,631 downwards.
AAGAACACCACAAATGCATCTCTTGTTCTCTGGGTCCTTCTGAAGGAAGCACAGTGAGTCACTTGATTATCGCCTTGGAAGACTCAGACTTTCTGGTCCTCTTTGTTTTTTTTTTTTTTTTTTTTTTTTTTTTTTTGATGCGTTTGCTTACTAATACCTTCCCCATACCCAAACAGGGAAAATAAATTAGGTCTTCCGTGGCTTCCAGAAAACACTCTTTCCTGTTCACCCAGAAGCAAGAAACCCATGATCTCACCTTATCAAAATGGGCCAGGATGCCTGACGCAGTTGCTAGCTATTGCCCAATGGACGTTTTCCGCTGTGCCTCTAACCAGCCCATCATGAGTGGGTGTTGCCAATGCGGCCGTTCCCAAAGGAAACTTGGCATGGAGGCTGCTGATTTGCCCTCACAGGTGTTCCACAATCACGATCCGAAAGGCAGGCATTGGCTTGAGAGGGTGCTTTTCACTGCAGATACGGTAGCAAGGAAAACTGATTGCAAAAATCTTTCCACAGGTATTTCATGGCTCCAAAGTCTCCACTTGAGGGCACTGAACAATTTTCTATAGGATATGGAAATGAGATGTCAGGAGCCATCAGTCCCAACCACACTCAGCTCTGAAGTGACACTGCTGGCCCAGAAATCACAGCCCTAGGAATGGCTTCCCAAGTGTCTTGGTGTGATTATTGACGGTGTGACTCAATCAATCCACGTACTTGGGAGGCTCAAGCTGGAAGAGGAATGAAGCTGGGCTTTTCCACACCACTTCTAAGGTAGGTTTTGAAATTACTCTTCCTTTCAGGAAGAGCAATACCAGTTCCTGGAGTCCTGATGGGGAGTGTCCCCGCTTTAGGAACAGGCCTGAGCTCTGACTCCCATGGGCTTTCATGTCTCGGGGAATAGACAGCAAAAAAGGACCACAGCACATGACAAGACGAACTCTAGCCCACTGGCAGAAACAAAGTGGATTCCTGTGCGAGCAAGCATCTTTAACTGTAAGTCCTAAACAGAAGGTGTGTGTTTTAATCTACGGTGTATGAACAGACTCCCCCCCCCAAAAAAGGGTCCCTCTCTAGAAGCTCAAATTCAAACACATCAGTTGGCCAAGGTGCAGAATGTTCAAAGACCTGGAACTCAGGATGAAAACTCCTGAAGATGAGATTAAAGAAAAAGCAAAGGAGACTTGAGTCAAAGTGCTCACTCCGGAGTCCCCAGTGATGGCTAGCAGAGAGAAAACGAGGTTATATACCAGAGGGGGCAACTGAGATGGAGACAAGGCGGGGTAGAAGTGGGATAGCCTTTGGTTAGAGGTTTCTTGGCTGGCCCACAGCTCTCAGCCTTGGCCACGGCAATGGTACAAGAGGATGAAGAAGTGAGAGACCGGCCAGGCAGCCAGGGGCGAATTTTAGACAGTGGGACTCCAAAGACCCAGGGGACCACTGGCTTGGCAATTCAGTGATTGTGTAATAAAGCCATGTGGGCAATGGGTGAGCAATCATGTGTCTGTGTCTTCGGTTTCTCCTTTTCTTGGAATTTAAGGAGGCTTTTTGAGCCTCTGCTCAAAAAAAGAAGACAGGGCACACACAGCAACCCCAGCATTAGGAAGACAAACTGCAGCCTGCCTGCCTTGCAAGACTCTTGTCACCAAACCAAAACCTGAAGCTTAGAGAAACCAGTGAAGACAAAGAGTCTGAGAAGAGAAGGAGGAAGACAGAAGGAGTCGGGGCTCCCCAGAGCCACCTTTGCCCTCCATCACTAAAGGCTAGCCTCCCTACACTTCTTCCAGCCCTTGGCAAGGACTCCTCGAACCCTCCTGACAGGATTGTGAAAGAGCTCTCGGAGGCAGAACATGTCCAGTCAGTGAGACTCGATTCATTTTTTAATTTAATGACTAATTTTGATAGTATTTTGTCATTTTTATTGGATATTTTCTATTTACATTTCAAATGTTATCCCTTTCCCCCCAACTCCCCTCCCCCCTCCCCCTCCACTTTCATGGAGCTTTCATGAAGGTCCTCCCTCTCCCAACCACCCTCTTCACCTCAGTGCCTTGGCATTCCCCTACACTTCGAAAACGCACCTTCATTGGACCAAAGGCCTCTCCTCCCATTGTCGCCAGAGAATGCCATCCTCTGCTGCATATGCACCTGGAGCTATGGGTCTCTCCATGTGTGCTCATTGGTTGATATTTTAGTTCCTGGGAGTTCTGGAAGGTTTGGTTTGTTGATAATATTGTTCTTCCCATGTGGTTGCAGATCCTTTCAGCTCCTTCAGTCCTTTCTCTAGCTCTTTCATTGGGGTCCCCATGTTCAACCCGATAGTTAGCTGCAAGCATCCTCAACTGTATCAGTATTACTCTGGCAGAGCCTCTGAGGAGGCATTTCTATCTGGCTCCTGCCAGTAATCACTTCTTGGCAGGAGTGCTTGGGTATGGTGGCTGCATATGGGGTGGATCCCCAGGTGAGGCAGTCTCTGAATGATTTTTTCTACAAACCCTGCTCCTCTATTTGTCCCTTTTCCCCCTCCCATGAGTGTTTTGTTCACCATTCTAAGAAGGACTGAGGCATTCACATTATGGCCTTCCTTCTTTTTGAGCTTCATAAGGTCTATGAATTGTTTCTTGGGTATTCAGAGGTTTGGGGGCTAGTATCCACTTATCGGTAAGTAGAAACCATGTGTGTGTTCTTTTGTGACTGGGTTACTTCACTCAAGATGACAGCTTCTAGTTCCATCCATTTGCCTAGGAATTTCATAAAGTCATTGTTTCTAATAGCTTAGTGGTACTTTATTGTATAAATGTACCACACTTTCTATATCCATTCCACCATTGAAGGACATCTGGGTCATTTCCAGCTTCTGACTATTATAAATAAGGCTGCTATGATCACGGTGGAGCATGTGTCCTTGTCATATGTTGGCACATCTTTTGGGAATATCCCCAAGAGTGGAATAGCTGGGTCCTCAGGTAGTACTATGTCCAATTTTCTGTTAAACCACCAGACTGATTTCCAGAGTGGTTGTACCAGCTTGCAATCCAGCCAACGATGGAGGAGTGTTTCTCTTTTTCCATATCCTTGCCAGCATCTGCTGTTACCTGAGTTTTGATCTTAGCCATTCTGACTGGTGTAAGGTGGAATTTCAGGGATGTTTTGATTTGCATTTTTCTGATGACTAGGGATGTTGAACATTTCTTTAGGTGCTTTTTAGCCATTCGATATTCCTTGGTTGATAATTCTTTGTTTAGCTCTGTACCCAATTTTTAATAGGATTATTTGATTCTCTAGAGTCTAACTTCTTAAGTTCTTTGTATATATTGAATATTAGCCCCCTATCAGATGTAGGATTTGTAAAGATCCTTTCTCAATCTGTTGGCACCATTTTGTCTTTTTGACAGTGTCCTTAGCCTTATAAAAACTTTGCAGTTTCATGAGGTCCTTCATAGTAGTGCACATTAATTGTGCAAAACAAATTTTGTCCCATTTTAATATAGGTAATGTTACATGTTATGATCTATGACCTATTTATTCATACCTATTTCTTCTTTTCCTTCTATTTCCTTCAAGCCCCACTTCTTCTTTCATGAGTGTTTTTGGATTGTCCTCTCTCTCTCTCTCTCTCTCTCTCTCTCTCTCTCTCTCACACACACACACACACACACACACACACACACACACACACACCACTTTCTCTTTTTTGAGTGTAGATTATTATCATTAACACACTGATTTCCAGTTGTGTCCATTTTCCTACAAATGACACACTTTCATTTTTTCTTAAAGGTGAGGAATAGGCTGCCCTATACACATGGCATTCTATACGCATGCCACCCCGTCATTATCCAGTCCCTTGTCGACAGATATCTAGGCTGGTTCCATGCACTGGCCATCATGAACAGTGGTGTACATGGCTGCACAGGTACCTCTGTGTCAAGCTAAGGCTTCCTCCTGGTATATACCCTCCGGAGGTACTGATGGGTCATACAGTTAGCTACGCGTTCTGCATTTTGATGAAACTCCATACCTATTTATCAGTCAGGTTCTTTACCTGACTGGCAATTGTTGTGGAAAATAAAGAACTCATAAAGGACTAGGGCCAAAGAGCTCAGTAGAGAACTTGCCAGCAGCCCCTGCTATGTCCGACGCTCCTTGACTGGACTTCTTCCTCCTGGCATCCATGATACCTGCTTCCCACAGCCCATCCCTCAGACTTAGCTGCGGGAATCTCACTCAGTCCACTTTTTGTGTGAGCCTTCTTGGGATCAGTTCCAGGACACCTCCTCAGCTATGAAATCTTGGGCATTGATCATAGAGTGTGGTGCTGTTGTAGCTGCAAAAGCAGCTGTGCTCCCAAGTGTGGAAGGGCTCAAAGTCAATATGCAAACAAGGAGGGGTATAAAACAGTGTGTGTGGGTGGAAGACAAAGAGGTGAAGGGAGGGACTATGGGGATAGACAACACTAAGGCACTTTTGAAGGGTCATTCGAAAACCTAGCACTATGGAAGCTTCTTACAATATATACATATATGAAAGAAATCCAAACGGAGTCAACAAATAATGGAAGAGTGAAGGAAGATGTCAAGAAAAGAAAGAATTAAATCAAATTGAGTTATTATCAAAATAAATCCAATGGAAAACCCCAAACAACCCAGGGTATTGCCAAGGATATTGGCATCTCCACAAACTGATGGTAAGACCTATTTCTAAAGACAACACATATCTCCTGGACCAAGGGTATGTTGAACTGGTGTCTAACTAGAGCCTTCATGCCTACTGGCTAGTATTCATGGCACAGAAGGTGCTCTGCACACTACCTGACTTAGTTAGGGTTTTACTGCTGTAAACAGACACCATGACCAAGGCAACTCTTATAAAGACAACATTTAACTGGGGTTGGCTTACAGGTTCAGAGATTCAGTCCATCATCATCAACATGGCAGCGCATGTAAAGGAGGAGCTGAGAGTTCTACATCCTCATCTGAAGGCTGTAGCAGAATACTGGCTTCCAAGCAGCTAGGATGAGGGTCTTAAAACCCACACCCACAGTGACACATTTACTCCAACAAGACCACACCCTCTAATAGTGCCACTGCCTGGGCCGATCATCATACAAACCATGCACCCGCCATCCCTAACCAAGAAGTTATTCCAAACTAACAACTGCTTGCAAAAGAAGCCTTAGTTTTCTCCAGTGGAGTCTCACTAGCTATACAAAACTCCCCTAAAGGACAGGTCCCATGCCCAGCAGTAGATTGGCAACACAATGAGCTCAGTGGTATTTTTGGAGACTTTTTTTTTTTTTTTTTTTTTTTTTGTCTCATACTCTCCTGTTTGGGCACTTAAAAAAAAATCTTACTGATCCTTTCCCTGGATGTTACGGTTTCTGATTCTCTGTTTATTTTGAGTGTGCATATGTCTGCATGTGTATGTTTCTCACGCTTCTTCGTTTTTGCCTTTTTTATTCTGTTATTACTGCTGATTTCTTATTCGCTTGTTTTCTAGAGGGAGAGAGAGATGGCATGACACTGGTGGGGAGCTAGGGAGGATGTTGGAAGAAATGAGGAATATATTGTTTGAAAAAATATTTTCAACTGAAAAAGGAAAGCAAAGCAAATTCTAAGGCAGTGGCGTTTGTGCTTGGTCTCTCTGCTCTTTCTCTACCCGAGAGACTGACATTAAAACAAGAACCAACAGGCCTTAGTGGGAGACAACACTGAAGTTCACACAACCAAACCCAAACTCTAATTCATGTGTCGCTTTGTTTTTATTGACATCTGTGGTGATGATGAACCAGGAGCTCCCGTGTTTAACCATAGACTTTTCGACCCAGGCCCCAGTTTCCAAAATTATGACTGTGAGACTTATTCAGTTATGCATAAATGCCTAGGCCACTTGGGCTTGGGTTTGTTCCCTGTCTAGCCCATAACTTAATTAACCCATTTATTCTGTTCTGCGAGAGCCACATGGCTAGTTGCCTCTCCTTGGTTTCATGTGTCTGTCTCCTCAGAGTTTGGGGCGAGTCTCTTTCCATGCATGACTGACTATCCCAGAGTTCTTCTCTCCCTTTCAGAACCCCCACCTCCTTTTTCCTGCTTCAGTGATAGGCCATCAGCATTTTATTGAGAGGTGATGCTTCCATAGGGTGCACAGGTGTGTTACATCTACACCTGCCAAGGGAACCTTGGCTGGAACAGAAGGCCAAGAGACTGTTGTCCACTCTTGCTTTATCTCAAGTCTGCTAGCAAAGATCTCCTCACTGCTTCTATGAGCCATTGATGCTACATGGTGACTGCTTGAACGCTTGAGTCAGAATGGTCAAGGATGCAAGCAAGGGGGTTTTACCCAACGCTGCTGATGGTGCACACTAAAACACACCTGGAGAATCCTCTTCCCTAGGGCCCCTAGAGAATTCAGTCTGCTTTCTAAGACTCTTTGGAATTAGCAGAGGGTTGGGGGAGCTGGGTGAAACATGGAATAGAAATAACTCTCCTATCTCTTTCTAAAGAAAACTCTTAAAAGCCTGCGCTGTAGGGATAGCTAAATGGATAAACTGCATGGTGTATAATGCTAACGACCCAGACCCCAGTTCAGGTCCCCAAACTCAAAAACTCCTCTTTAGCATCTTGCTATACTGACTCAAGCATTTGAGCAGTGTGGTGGTGTGCATATGCTGGGCCCAGCGGCTGGCACTATTAGAAGGTGTGGCCTTGTTGGAGGAAGTGTGTCACTCTGGGGGTGGGCTTGGAGACCCTCCTCCTAGCTGCCTGAAGATACTCAGTCTGTTCCTGGCTTCTTTTGGATGAAGATGTAGAACTCTCAGTTCCTCCTGCACCATGCCTGCCTGGATGCTGCCATGCTCTTGTCTTGATGATAATGGAATGAACCTCTGAATCTGTAAGCCAGCCCCAATTAAATGCTGTTCTTTATAAAACTTGCATTGGTCCTGGTGTCTGTTTACAGCATTAAAACCCTAACTAAGACAAACAGTCAGCAACAGCTCATAGGAGCTGTAATGGCTATTCCTGGTCATCTACTTGACTATAACTGGAATGAACTACAATCCAGATTTGGAAGGCTTGCCTGTGATCCTGATCTTGAGGCTGGGAGATACAAGTTTCTAACCTGGATCTTGAGGCATAGTGGCTATGAATCCCAGGGAAGGAGATCTCTGAGTTCAAGGTCATCTGGACTAAAGCAAGTGCCACATCTAGGTATGGTGGTACATACCTTTAATCTGGGCCATACCTTCTGCTGGAGACCTACATTAGGAAATTAGAAGAAGGAAGATGCTCTCTTCTTAGCCCGACTGCCTGGTAGGACTGAGCAACTGCTAGATCCTTGGACTTCCATTCACAGCTGCTGCTGGCCATTGTTGGGGAGTTGGACCACAGACTGTAAGTCATCAACAAACTCCTTTACTATGTGGAGACTACCCATGAGTTCTGTGACTCTAGAGAACTCTGACCAATAACAGGAGCAGTGAGGAGATCTTTGCCAGAGACTTGAAACAGAACAGGAGTGGACAACAATGGCAGGTGTCTCTTGGCCTCCCGTCCCAGAAGTCAGGCACAGCAGTGTACATCCATAATCTCAAAATGTGAGGCAGGGATAGGAAGCTTTTCAGCTGTCTAGCCTGGAGTACATAGTGGCTAATTACAAAAGAGACCCCATCTCAAATAAAGTAGAATGTGAAAACTGGTGAGATTGTCCTCTGACTTTTATGTGTGACATGACATGAACAAACATACCCAATACACACACACACACACACACTCTCTCTCTCTCTCTCTCTCTCTCTCTCTCTCTAAAAATTTTTTTCTAAATTAGAAACCATTTTCAACCCTAAAATTAACCCTGAATTTTCTGGCTGCTTCCTAAGGCCATTTCACTACGTACTAAATATTAACATAAGTAATGTTTAAAAACAACAACCAAAACTGAATCTTGGACTGGCTAAGTATCACTAGCACATCTAGACTGGGACAAAAAGCTTCCTGTTGATTTTAAGTGGTGGTTCTCAACCTTAATGCCAGGACCTTTTACTACGGCTCCTCATACTGTAGTGACTTCCAATCAGAAAATGATTCTGTTGCAACATTATAATTGTAATTTTGCTACTGTCATTTATTGCAGCATAAATATGTGTTTTCTGATAAGTGGTCTTAGGTGATCCCTGGGAGAGGGTTGTTCAACCCCCAAAGGGGTCGCTACTCACAGGTTGAGAATCATTGATTTCAATCCATCTCTAACATCCCCCCTCCTTCTTTGCCTTCACAGTCTAGAAATCTATACCCAGCCCGGCACAAAGGCTCTCTGGTGCAGCCAGAGGTAGTTTTACAAAATATAAATCAGGAAGTTAAGGCCAACCAGGGGCTCAAGGGCTCCAGGACCCTTCCAAGAACTTTTCAGCCTATTCTGGGGTGTTTCTTTTGGACCCCAAAGCCTATTTAGGGTGAGGAAGGAGGCCAGCTGGGCTGAGTCTATGGTAGACTAATGTCTAGCAAGAAGATCTTACCTTCACACTCATATGCAACATCTACTTTGACAATACATCAGTGTGCTAGAATGTTTTAGTTTAAAATATTTAATGAAAACGTGGAAAAAAAGAAAAATACAGACGAAACATGGGAAAGCAATTATCTCCCATAAATCCCTTCCCATGATTCCTTCTGAGACTCTCTAAGCATAGAACAAGGAAAGGCTGGCCCGGCTCTCCACCATTGGTCACTCCTATCACCTTTGGAGGCACCACATTACATTCTCAGGTCTCAGCTGATAGTGTGCTTGCTTAGCACGTGTGAAGCCCTTAGATCAAGGCCAGTACCACTTAAAGCAGGTGGGGTGGTACACGCTTATAACCCCAGCACTCAAGAGCCAGGGGCAAGAGTATCAGAAGTTCAAGGTCATTCTCAACTACATAACAAGGTCAAGGCTAGCCTTAGCTATGTAAGAGCCCCTCCCTCAAAGCAAACAAACAAACCAGACCAAGCATCTCTTTGTCTCAGAATCTCTATGGTCAAAATTGAAACCCCTCCCACCCAGGATCGCACAAGGCATCCTGTTGTGGGAGGATGGCAAAGGGTACATCCAGTTCTGTGCCACAGCTGCTAATGCAGCTTTACCCATCATGGCTGACCTAGTGTGCGTAGGACAACTCCCCTGAGCCTCCTTTCCCATGTTAGAAAGACACAAGCCTGAGAGCAGGCACAGTTACTCCCTCTCCAACTCCAAGAAAGCTTCAAAAATGATTCTCCCCAGGAGTCCCTTCCAACCAGGGACAGTTCACATTGTGTCCCCAAACATCCTAAGAACATTTGTTGGTCCTATTGTTAGCTAACAGGGTCTTATCGAGGGGTTCTGCAGTTGGAGGTGCCCAGATCCATGTGGGAATCATGAAGAATAGGGTAGCCCTATTCAGTTAAGAATAGCAGTTACTGTAACCCTCTTAACACATCCGTTACCGCATCAGGAAGCTCCGAGGCTAGTCTGCAACACCTGTCTGCACTTTTCTTCCTCGTTGTTGGTTGATTGTGTTACATGCCATCTATTTTGAAAATCTCCTGCTGTACAAGATATTGCGAAAACTTTTGTTGTTTGTATTCTGTGGATCTTTCCCCGCAGCAATTCTAGCATTGCCAATGATCTGGATCATTTGAGGGAAAGCTTATCTATTTTACTCTGACCCTAAGCTTGCAGAGGTATATTAAAAAATGAAGCTCCCATCTTCTTCTGCACCCAGTCCTTCTCAGATGTCCTGAAGCTGACTTCTGGATATTGGGAATGCCACTCGGCTGAAAAGCACCCAAAGGGACCTGGGCAGGAAGCCTGTGTCTCTGCTGGTGTTCTGTAAAGCAGAGAGGCCCTCTTCTCCAATGTCTGACTGGATTGACATTCTTGAGTTAGCCTGACCGCTTATTATTTTGTTTGTGGGTTTATTAGCACATCTATATTAAGGAGACAATACTCAAGGGACATGTAATTGGGGTTATAGAGATGGCTCACCAATTAAGAGCGTTTGATGCTCTTCCAAAAAGCCAGAGTCAGTTCCCAGAACCCACATCGGGAGGCTCACAATCTCTTGTAACTCCAGCTCTAGAGGATCTAACACCTTCCTTTAGACTTCTGAATACATGCTCCTCCATCAAACACACATACACACAATTAAAACATAAAAAGAAAATATTTTTTTAAAAAGACATGCAATTAATTATATGAAAATACTTGTTGTTGTTGTTGTTGTTTTGTTTTTAATATACCAAGGTATGGCTTGGTTTCCGAAGTATTTCTTACTTGATTGTGAATTTTTGTATTTAACAACAGAGTTTCCCTCATAATTCCCTGCATGTTTTAAACATAGATCCCTATGAGCACAATGGCCAAGCTGGTCACACTAAGTAGCAGCATCTCCCCCACTAGGCACACCACTGTACTATAAAATTAAATGGAAACATTCTGAGAGCAAAAAAGCTGGGAGGCAGAGAGGAGTCGCTGAGGATGAGGCTGGCAGCTCAGAAGGACAGTTGTCCTTGGCTCTTTATTAAAGCCGAAGGTTCTTTATCTTCTCAGTGGGGAACTATTGATCCTCAGGCTGTTTTAATAGGACACGCTCACCTTTAGGACAGAAGAGAGCTTACCCCTGCTTACAATCAATTACAGTTTGCTCTCCAGTTAGAACGCATGGATTAAATTATATTTCAGGGTGAGAGACACTCTCAGCTCAGACTGAATCAAAATGTGGAACCTCAACCTCCAAAACTCGCGTCCACAAGGAATTGAAAACCACGTAATAAAGTATACTGCCTAACTAGAAGCTTACAACCAATTAGGTTCTAGTTTGGATATGTTGTTGTTGCATGAAAAAGTTACTCATTGCTCTTTGCTTAACACTTGTTTTGAGACAGGGTCTTATTACATAACCCAGACTAGTCCTAACCCTGCTACAACCTTCCAAGATCTGGACTGCAAGTTCCTGTACATAAGGGGATGACTATAGTTGTTCTGGGTGGTTTTATTCTTCTGCTGAAACAGCTAAACCAGATGGTCTCAAACTGTGGGTCATGACCCCACTAGGGTTTGTGTATCAAATAAATCTCCATATCAGATATTCACATTACAAATTGTAATGGTATCAAACGGTTATGAAATAGCAACAAAATAATTTTATGATGGGTTCACAACAACATGAGGAACTGTATGAAAGGGTCACCGCGTTTGGAAGGACGAGAACCACTGGTCTAAACTGTCCTCTCATAACCAGCATTTAACCCCTAGCTTGGGAACTCCTGAGTTCTGGGTAGAAGGATCTTGCCAGGCATGGGGGGTGACGGCCATCTTCCACGCGTTTCTGTTGTTAAGACACAGCGTCCCTGAGCAGCAGACAGTGTTGACTGTAGCCTGCTTTTAGCGACCCCCCCCCCAACAATCCTCCATTTTGTCCTGAGAAAAGCCTTGACAGCGCCCCTATGTTGTCTGGCTGGCTCTGTAAGCCGGCCCAAATCCAGCCTGACATTTGGCAGTGCTTCCCAGACTGCATCCAGTTCAACGCTCCCTCCACCCCCCCCCCCCCGCCACGAGTTTTGAAGAACAGGCAGGAGAATAGGGCAAGGTCATAGTTTTCCTGAATCTGGGTCAGGTTCAGCTGAGAGTCCCTGTACCCTGACAAACGCATTCCTCCTGCACAGAAGGCTCCCAGCCAGACCTGTTCCGAGTCCCCGTATTTAATCCACACAACCTCACATCTCAGCCACTTACCTGGCAGCCGTGGTCAGCACATGCTCTTGGTCCCTCAACACACGCCAGGTGTCACATGTTGGGCATCAAGATGACTAAACCAGGAAGGATCTCCAAGGGCTTACGTGATAGAAAACAAGGTTGGTTTAGCCTCTTCCATTTCGTGATTCCATAACTTTAACTCCAAGGTTTTTCATTGTAGTTTCCAGTATTGAAAGTGCACAAAGAAGTCTCTTCTATGCCACTCCCTGCAAATACCAGCAGGATGTATTTTCTTGTATTCTTGTATTTTCAAATCCCCCTTGCTCATCATTGATTGTGCTGCTCTGTGACTCTCTAAGGCTCAGTTTCCCTGTCTATATAATGGGTTGTTTTTAGCCACAGCACTGCTCTGTGTTAATGCTGGCTGCTTTGTGTCGCTTGCAGCTATAAACTTTACCCTCCTGTTCTAATCTCTGAGAACCTTTTCCATAACTCTCACTGCCTGTGAGGTCTTCTTTTTTAAGTCAGGGTAAAGAGAATATGGCACTTGCCTCCATGTTGCTTGGGCTTGTGTTCACATTTAACTGTCTCACTAGCAACTCCCAGTCACCAGCGACCTTCTTGAAATGTCCTTTCCTGGCCCACGAAGTCAACCCAACTAGAACCAACCAGTCAGAAGAATTTTCAGCTGCATCTCCGCCTCTCATGTCCGAGGAGCCTGTGTAATATCTGCGTAACATCTGTCAGCAGTTGATGAAAACATCTGTGGTGTGATCCTTGCCTCTCAGTCTTTCTTCTCACCCAGACCCCAGAACTCACTTTCATCCCAGCCTGGGGCCCTGAAGGCGCCAGACAAGCAGAACCTTCTGCTTTTGGGCCAGGCTCAGCTCCTTTCAAGTGAAGACTTGCCTCTCTCACACACCTTCCCAGGGGTCGTCCCACCCAGCTCCATGTAATGACATTGGAGGAAGCGTGACTTGCCAGGATTAATGGGGGAGAAATGGGACCAACTTGGCACAGGGAGGGTCTCCACAGGCAGTAATTGCCTCTCTTCTGTTTGTGGGCAGTATCTGTGCAAAGTGCTACAGAATCACCCACAACGAGGTGTTAGGGCCTCAAGCCAACTGGCTCGCCAAGGTCAAAAGACTAGTTCAGGGAAGCCAGTCTCTTCCTGCTGGAGTGGGTGACACTGGCCACGTGGCTCTCTTGGTGTGTTCCCTGTGAGAACTTGCACTGATTTTACGCACCAACTTTCAGAACCTAGCCAGCGGACACTTGGCTCTTGTATCAAGGACACTCTCAGGATTAGCTACCAGCAGGAACAGTTGCCTAGAAATAATGTCAGCCTGGAACTCATCAAATCCTCAGAGTCCTGGGACTGTGTCCTGGGGTTATTGGCAGGGGCAGGGGACACTTAAGTACCTTTGTTCACACAGTCTCTGCCTTAATTGATCAAAACTTCCTCTAAACGTGAGTTCGGTTTTAGCTATGTTAACTGGAGATAAAAATGGAACCTTTGCTTAGACTCCAAAATATGAATCAAATTGGAAGATCAGCCCCAGTGACCAATTTAGTAGGTATGTCTGTAAGAGGAGAGACCCTAGAAATGTCACCAATGTCATTGGACCTGGGCAAGTGGTGACTGCCAGAGAATTGTATTCCCACTGTGAGTGAGATGTCCAGCCACTGTCATATTGCACGGGGAACTCGCGGCCCATCCTGGTTCAAGACATGCTAACTGTACAAAACCCATTTAACATGACATACAGGGGCTGTAGAGATGGCTCAGTCGTTAAGAGCACTGGCTGCTCTTCCAAAGGTCATGGAAGTTCACAGCCACCTGTAGCTCCAGTTCTAAGGGGTCCAATGTCCTCTTCTGATCTCTTTGAACTCCAGGTACACACATGGTACGTAGACTTCCATGCAGGCAAAACACCCATACACCTAAAAATAAATAAACCAAGAACTTAAGGTGAGATACATCTCAAGATCCCTGAACCAAATCAGCCCAGGAAGTCCTTACAGAGGCTGCTTGGCTAGCCAAAACCGGTGGGCAGAGAAAACATGTGGGCAACTCCTTTTTTTTTTTTTTTTTGCATGTGGTTTTGATAATTCTCTACCCACCCCCCAACATGGGAAAACTGGCAACCAGAAGACTTGACCAATAACCAAACTAAGAAAGAGTGTTTCTCGTGCATCCGCATTCCTAGCTAAGCCCCAGAATGATGCCAGAGATTTTTGACAGTTGAAGCCTGCAGGATGCCCAGGACAACATATAGCTACTGTTCACGTCTCTAGCATGGAGTTGAACCCAAGACCTAAGATCCATGCAATGGGAAGGAGCTCTATAAACATAGTGGGGAGCAGACAACCCAGTAAATAACAACCTGCCTGCCCAAGGGACCTGTGTTATAGATGCTGTGAAGGTATATCCTAGGGGCCAGGGGAAAGCAGCTGCTAGGAAAGTGTTTCTGGAGAGGTGGGACATAGGCTTCTCTGGAGAAAGGCCCTGGTTAGTTTGGTTTCTGTTGCTGTGATAAAATTGGCATGGGTGGAGGTTTGTTTGGTTTACAGTTCATCCAGTAAAGCCAGGCAGTAACCCGGAGGCAGGAATGGAAGCAGAAGCACTGGACCAGTGCTCCTTCCTGGCTTGATCCTCTGGTCAGCTTAGCTACCTTTCTTCTACAACCCTGGCCCACCTGCCCAGGGAGCATTGTCCACAGCGGGCTGGGTCCTCCTCCACACCGAGCAACCAGGAAAACGCCCTACAGACATGCCCACAGGCCAATCTAATGGAGGCAATTCCTAGGTTGAGGTTTCGTCTCTTTTCACGGTCAGCCCTATTTTGTGTCCAGTTGACAAAAACTAACCAGTACAGGCCCAAAGTGGGTGCATTCTTATGTTGGTGACAAAGCTGAGTGAGACCCGGGCCAGAGGCGGGTGGGTGGGAAAATGAGGGTTCCTGCTTCCTGTATACGACACACCTCCTCACCTGTTCCCGGATGCAGGCACCCGTCTTCTCCTTTGCCAGACTGGCACCTGCCTGCCCTTCAGTTACAGTCACCCTTCTGAGAAGCCCTGGTTGCACCCTGCTCCGGCGTCAAGATGCCCTGTCCTGAGGTCCCAGAGCATCTAACCACGCTGCAACATAGAATGATCTGTCCCTTTAAGGCTTGCAGTCTCTGAGCACCTGTAGCTGAACCCAGAGCCTTAGCTGTCTGACTTCTGAAGATTGAAAGTGGGTGTGTGCTGCGCCCCCTAGTGGGGAACTTCGAGAATGAGAGGGATGCTTCCATAGAGAGGTGACTACAGAGCCACTTACTGGACTAGTGCTCCTGAGCACGCTCCTTCCCCGCCCTTTCCCTTACTCCTCCCCTCCCCTCCCCCACCAATCTAGAGGCTACCATAGCTCCATGTCTGTTATGGTAATCAGATGCCTCTCAGTGCCTCAGTTTCCCCACCAGAAGAAACACCTGTTTCTCAGAGATGTCCTGGGATTGCCAGCTGCTAATATTCCAACCACCCTGGGAACTGGTCCTGTAAAAAAAAAAAATCAAAATATACTCTGGCATATGAGAGCACACACAGGAGTATTGATGGTGGCAAGGTTGTTCATCAAAAGGAACTTGATGGTGTACACACACACACACACACACACACACACACACAAACACACATATAACACATAATACACAAACACACATATACACATATAACACACATACACACATATAACACACACCCATACATACATATAATACATACACTACACACACATATCAAAAAAAAACCCTGATGGTGTGCACACATACACACACATATATAACATACACATACACATATACACACATATAACACACACATCAAAAGGAACCTGATGGCGTACACATACACACACACAACACACACATATATACACAGACACACACACACCAAAAGGAACCTGATGGTATCCATCTCACACACACACACACACACACACACACACACACACACACACACACACCGAGTTAAGGTGTTTTGCCCTGGGAAAGACTTGGAAAGATGTGTTTGAACAGTTGGAAAATAAGGATGACGGAATATGGCTCTTCCTCTCCTCCCCTACTCCCTGCCCGCCTCTTCCCTTCCCTTCTTCCTCTTTCCCCGTCTTCTCCCTTCTCTCCATTTCCTCCCCTTCTTTCTTCCCTCTACCCTTCTCTTCCTTTCTGAGCAACAGCCCTAGAGCCTCCGAGGGGCTGAGCAGGTGGGAGAGGCGGAGCTAGAGCAGAGTGAGGAAGACATCTTTCTAGCATCCTCAGTAAGACATGAAGGTGTCTGCATCTTCTAGGGATCCAGGTAGTGACTGGAAGTGTGAACAACATCAGAGTGGCCAAGTTAGGCATCAGCCCAAGCGGGAAAGGTCCTACGCTCCCATTCCTCCCTTGGGGTATCCAGGTGTGAGGGGAGGGGAGGGGGGAGGATAAAGCAGAACAGGGAATGGGTGGGTCAGAGGATCTTGGACAGTAGTCGGTGAAATGCTCTCGTAGACAATATTCAGTGAAACAGCTTGCATATATATATATATATATATATATATATATACACACACACACACACACACACATATATATATATTCTAGGTGAGCAGGGGCTATATAAGCCTTGGAGAGTGGTAAGGGTTTTTGTTTTAGGGGTTTGCTGTTGTTGTTTTAGGGTGAATGTGCATTGGCTAAGGCTTAAGGTACTGAGAACGCCTCATTTGCATGGAGAGGTATCCAGATGCTTGCCAGACAGGCTCTTATCAGAGAAAGGAAACTGAACCTATAATTTCACCAAAGACTCCATGACATTCCTAAGGTAGAGGATGATGGGGTAGGGGGTGTCAGGCTCTTCAGATAAGGTCGGACAGGGCAGAGGAAACCTTCCTGGGAAAGAGAGTCCTCCATTTTGTACCGAGTTCAGGTTGCTGTCCAGACATGGTAGAGTATGGTCTTAATGGCTGCATCTTCCAACAGGGTCCTGCTTATGTGAGCTCCTTGGTACAGATGTCAGAGAGGTCCTGAAGGAGAATGGCTAACCCAGATCTCAGGCTTGGCTCTAATAGCTATGTATTTCCAGTCACTGCACACAATCATCTCCCCTAGCCTGCTGGACCTCCACCATTTTGTGTGCCCACTGTAGGCATCATCTGTAGTCTAAGAATATTAGATAGAAAATTCCAGAAACAATTCATAAGTTTCGAACTGCACAACTACTCTGAACTATATGGTGGTGAAATTTTATAGAAAATATATATTATGTAAATTATATATAAATAATAATTCCCCTTGGATGTGACTTTTTTTTTTTTTTTTTTTTTTTTTTTGGCAAGCGTTTCCATGCAGTATGTGCTGCCCGCACACCAGTGACTTAGTAGCTGTCTCCAGTGTCAGGTCAACCGTGACGGTATTAAATGATGTTCTTCTTGTCCTTATTTTCCTAATAAGGATTCCAGATCATGAGACCTAGTGGGGTAATGCTAAAGAGAAGCCATGACGTAAAAAGTTCCTCACTTAAAAGGGGGATAAAAAGATACCAAAGGCACTAAGATCTACTGAAAGAGCAGCCTGTGCATGAAACTGCAGAGAAGCGAAGAGAAATCGACGCTGTTTTCTGTCACCGCCCACTGTGAGAGTTCAGGACTTGGGATCATGTCTATACCCAAAGATTCAGGGTGCTTCTGCCAGGTCCTTAACTGACGACCCCGGGATCCGCACCTCTTTCGTTGCATGAATGATGGGGGCTTGCACTGCGTCTACAGAAACAGCAAGAGGGAGGCTTAAAGAAACTGGTCTGGGTGATGCTTAGTACTTGCTCTGAGCCCGATTCATCTCTGGAAAGCGAGGTTAGTAATGGTGAACTCCCAGCTGCCACTGGACACACCACAGCTGGTCTGCGGGGATTGCAGCCCAGTGTTCTGCTTTAATCGGCTCCAGAGGGCAGGGCCTGACTCCCTAAGGGCTCTGCCCCTTAGAGTGGCCTTGTGGGACGTCAGCGCCAGGGAGAATGATGTCTTGACTTTCTGAAGACCAGCTCTTCCTTGGGATCCTTGCTCTACTTTACACACTTTCCCAGGTGACGTCGGGCTGGGTGTTCACAAGCAGAAGCCTCCTCACAGCTCTGCAGCCAGCCCTGCCCTCCTTGCTATCCGTTAGGTTTGCCAGGACTCAGTAGCTACCACAGGGGGGAGACAGTGAGTCAGCCTCCCGCAGAGACGAGGCTCTCTTTAGAGATGGTTCCTGGTCCAACTTCAAACTTCCTGCTAAATATCCTTCACTCTTGATGCACACTCTAGATAATGAGGCAGCCTCTGAGTGACTCACATCGTCGGCCTGGATAAGCTCTTCGGAGGCAGCTTAAGCCAGCAATGCCACAGAGATCAATCTCTCAGAAAGATAACAACACACCACACACACTGCAATTTAACTCTCCTTGACATGGAACCAATCAGCCAGTCCACAAATGAAAGAACAAATAAACTATGCTATATGCACACAAGTGTGATGGAGTATTACTCAGCTGTCAAAAAGGATGAGACCCTGCCAAGTGGGACGTTAACATGAATGAGCCTGGAGAGTGTATACACACAGAAGGCATCAGAAATGTGAGGTGGGTACTCCCCGTGAGGCATCCTGGCTCTCATGTGCAAGCTCTCCCTACTAGGGTGGAAAACGCAGTCTTTTGCCATGTGCCAGACCATCTAGAACAGCAAATCATGTAGAGGTCTGGACTGTAACTGCAGAACAGTCCAGTCTGAGAGACCCACTTGAGAAGCCAGCCTTTGACTCATAAGGCCATGGTTCAAGAATACATTTATCAAACCTCAGTGTTGTTTTGGTGTGTGTGTGAGGGGTGGGTGTGTGTTCCTGTGGGTGCATGTGCAGGAAATCCCGCATGGAGGCCAGAGGTCAACTCAATCATCTTTCCTGGGAATCCTTGTTCACTTTGCTTTTGAGACAGGGTTTCTCGCTGTTCTGGAACTCCCTGAGTAGGTTTGGCTGACCACCAGGGATCCAACCATGTCTTCTCTCCAGGTCTGGCTAACAACTGTGCCCCATCATATTTGACACTCCCCCCTCCCCCAACTTTCAGAGCTTGAACTAGGCTCCTTACACTCAAGTAGCAAGCTTTTTACTCTAAAAACTATCTCCCCAGTCCCAATCCCTTTGGGTTTTGTTTTGGTGTGTGTGTGTGTGTGTGTGTGTGTGTGTGTGTGTGTGTGTGTGTTAGTTGGTTGTTTTGAGATGGGGCCTTGATATATAGCCCTGGTTGACCTGAAACTTGCTATGTAGCCCAGGCTGACCTTGACCTTGTAGGTGATTCCTCCTGCCTCTGAGTCTTGAGTTCTGGGATTGAAGATGTGTGCCATTACACCCAGCCCTGGGTCTCAGAATTCACACAGCTGTCCAATAGTACATGGTGTTTACCAGAAGAAAACTCCTAGCAGGTAAAATATCCCAGATAATGTTTTTCAAAATACCAGTGTTGGAGCAATGGACAGGTACCCAAGTGTGTCTTCCTGTTGGGCTAACCTGCTCTCTTCCTTCTCTCAAACAAGAGAGCAAAATAGCAAGTCACCTTAAATATGCTAAACGGGTGTGTGTGTGTGTGTGTGTGTGTGTGTGTGTTTCAAGGAGTATGGTTAGAGATGCCCCTGAGTATAGGTGGGTAGCTATTTGCTGGGGCATAGGCAATTCATCAGTGCCTATACCCATCAAGACAATGGCAGCCTTTCCTTCTCTCAGCCACCTCTAACCGTCAATAGAGGGAGGGTAGGAGCTTCGTGAGCCCTTCCCCCTTTCAATGATGAAACCTTGGCAGGTCCAGTCTCGCGCAGGTATCCACAGCTGCCGAGAGTTCAGGGCTTCAACATCTGTATGACGAGCAGATGGCGCCATTCCAGAGCTGTGCTCCCATTCCCCTAGCTCCATATTCCCTGGCCTTTCTGTGCATCCATGTGTGATATAGAACCAAAGGCTCCACATTACCTTCTTCTCTGCACCTTGACCAAGTAGCATCTCTCTCTGGATCACTGCACAGCATTTGCACTATCTGCTGCAAGAAGAAGCGTCTCTGGGAGGCACTGAGACCCGAACCAATCTGTGCTTATAAAGATAAGTGTTTGGAGGTGAGTTTGCTACTAGACTCACTTGGCTAAACCAATAGCAATGGCTCCTTCCCTGGGGCCCATGACCATGCCAACCACAGACAGGTTCTTGGCCAGATCTACAGCACCAACTTTTGAGGTCTTTAATAGCTCCTCATTACTTCAGAAGTTATTCCGGGAGATTGCTTCATAGTGGGTAAAAATCCAATTACAAGAAAGGCTTGTCATGACTGTAATTAATTCAGACTAATCTAGATCTATCAGCTAGACAGATCTTACCCATGTCCGTGAGTTCAGGAGTTTCCAGCAGCTTTTCCTTGTGGAGTCTAACTTGGCTGCACAGGGCAGTTAGGGAGGAGGATGGCTTCCCACCAGTGGCTCAGCGGCTGGCCCTGTCTACCTGTTCTGCTCACCCCACCCCCGCCCCCGACTCCTAAGCACACATAGCACAGCAGCCATGCTGGAGAAAGCAGAGAGCAGGACTCTCATCTAACTGGATGCCCAGGTCTGTAGCTCAGACTCCCTCAAGGCCCTGTCTCCTCTGCCTCCCAGGCAGCCTAGGGACTGTCAGTGGAGGGAAACTGGTCAAGGAGGGGTGGAATCCCTGTGTCAGTTCCCCAGTGGGGGTCCTCATGTCATACAGGTTGGGTGGCAGCAGGGCGGTGTCCCCCTGGCTCTGCTCACACATGCTCTGCTTTCTGATTAAACTTCCAAGAGATGCTGGCCCATGGACAGAGGACCCTGCTGTACTTCAGAATCTTTATTATTATTTTGGTTGAGAGACAGAGACAGACAGACAGACAGACAGAGAGAGAGAGAGAGAGAGAGAGAGAGAGAGAGAGAGAGATTTCCAACTCTGTGACCCTCAGTTGTATTAAAAGGCAATTTTAAATTTAAAATTTAAATTATTATTATCATTATTAGTAGTAATAGCATTGCTTATATTTGCCTTTTTCTCAACAGAAAACACAAGTGGGTTTACCTCTACATTTTACACCACTCATTGTAAAGACTATCAGGTGTGTGACCTTGAAGGCCAGCCGGACTGTTAGTCATTTTCCACTCTATATGTCTACTTTGAGTGGGGAAGACATCTTAGCAGAATTACAGGAGTGGGGCTAGACTATGAACATTAGCAAGGGTCTGGTGTTTTCTACTCATTTGTAACTGGACTAAGTTGGCTCCAGGCACTTTTCAAAATGAACCATCAGATATTATTATTATTATTATTATTATTATTATTATTGTTGTTGTTGTTGTTAGCTGTTGTTGTTGTTGGAAATAGACTCTTCTCTCATACAGTATAACCTGACCACAGTTTCCTCTCCCTCCTCTCCTCCCAGCACTCCCCTCATATACCTCCCTTCTTCCCCAGACCTACTCCCTCTCTTTCTGCCTTCAGAAAGTAGCAGCCCTCCAGGAGACAACAACCAAACACAACATTACAAGACACAAGACAAGGTAAAAGCCCTCACACCGAGGCTGGGCATGACAACCCAACAGGAGGAAAAGAGTCCAAAGAGCAGACAAAAGAGTCAAAGATACCCCGTCTTCCACCCTCAGCAGCCCCACAAGAACACCAACTTAGCAGCCATATTCCATGCCCAGAGGATCTGGTGCAGACCCATGCAGGCCCCGTGCTGTCTGCTTCAGTCTCTTGGAGCCCATATAACTCTGAGGAGAGGGGATCCCACTGAGACTCTCTCTGCACAATGTGTGGCTGTAGGTCTCTGCATCTGCTCCCATCTGCTGCTGGGGAAAGCCTCTTTAGTGACGACTGGACAAGGCATCAAACTAGAGCATAGCAGCCTATCATTAGGATTCATTTCATTGATTTGTTTGACCTGTTGTGTTTGGTTCCACCCTAGGCAGGGCTATGCAGTTCCTGGTGTCTGGCCGTATAAACAGTGTTGAGATGGGCCCCCTCTCATGGAGTGGGTCTCAAGTCAATCAGACATTGGTTGGGCATTCTTACAAAGTCTGTCCCACCATTGTTCCAGTGTTCCGGGAGCTGACAGAATTAAGAAACTTCCTTGGCCTGAGTAACGCCATTTTACTTAGATCTCAGTCTAGGTTTCTGTTTCCCACAGTAAAAGCCTTTTCCTAGAAATCAGGTGATCTCACTTTGGTCAGGTAGCTAGCCTAGTAGAACGATCACCCAGGCAACGGATCCTGCTTGGAAGAACATTCTCTCCTGCACCTGGGTCGTCCCCCTCCCCATGTAATTCTCCACAAAGGGTATTGTGAAAAGTCCTTTAGCTGGAAAGTTCCCTTAGTCCCATGCCTTACTTTCCCGTGCCTATTTCTTTCTTCCACCTGTATAAAACTAGCATGTGAAAAAAATAAAAGTTTGTCAGCTTGATCAGACCATTTGACTTGCTGGCCTTCTTCATGCCTCTTGTTTCCCTATTCTCTCCTAGGTGATCCCGGGTTCCCGTTGACTGTCCTGTGGGTTAGGGCACCAGTACACCTTGCAGAAAGGACAGATTGAAGGTAGAAGAAGGATTTGTGGCTAGATTGGCATCCATGCCTCTGTTTCTGAAGCCTGCGGGGTCCCTTCCCACACCCAAGAGAAAGACTGTAGGGGTGAAAGTTTAATGCAGATACCAGCTCAAGCTTCCTGCCTTCAGTGAACTGGGTAGATGTTGTCCTCAGCAGTGGGTCCACACTGTCGGTTTGTGTAGAGTGGCCCTCTATCCTAACATCAGCCTGAATTGTTCGGAGATCTCCACAAAACGTCCTCAGCCAACAACTCCAAAACGTGAGAGCTGTGCCTGGCTGCACAGGATGGTCAATTTGCACTCCGCATAGGCCATTGCTAGGAACTCCCACGAGCATCACTGAAATTGTTTGCATATACTTGGCCTAGGGAATGGCACTATTTGGAGGTGTGGTCTTGTTGGAGTAGGTGTGGTCTTGTTGGAGTAGGTGTGGTCTTGTTGGAGTAGGTATGACCTTGTTGGAGTAGGTGTATCACTGTGGGAGTGGGCTTTATTTAATACCATAGTCCTAACTGTCTGGAAGCCAGTAATCTGCTAACAGCCTTCAGATGAAAATGAAGAACTCTCAGCTCCTTCTGCACCATGCCTGCCTGGAGGCTGCCATGTTCCCACCTTAATAATAATGGACTGAACTTCTGAACCTGTAAGCCAGCCCCAATTAAATATCATCCACTATAAGAGTTGTCTTGGTCATGGTGTCTGTTCACAGCAATAAAACCCTAACTAAGACAATCACTCTCATAAATCCCAGGAAGTTCCCATAGCAGCAGGTTTTCACATCACCCCTCAAGTTTCCCCCCAACTCCAGCTATCTCTTCTTACACTCTCTCCCTCCATTCCATATCTCCCCCCACCCCCAGCACTGTAATCTCTCCCACTCACATCTCTACCTGCCCCCAGTCTACCTTTGGATTCTATTTTGTTTCCCCTTCCCAGGGGGATCCATGCATCTCCCCTAGAGCCCGCCTGTCTCGATAACCTCTCTGTACCTAAGAATGGTAGCTCAGTTATCATTTTCTTAATGACTAATGCTCACTTAGAAATAAATACATGCCACATTTGTCTTTCTGGTTCTGGGGTACCTCACTCAGGATGATATTTTTATTCTAGTTCCATTTGTCCATCTACAAATTTCATGCGGCCATTTTTTTTTAAAAAAACAGCCAAGTAACACTCCATTGTGTGAATGTGCCACATTTTCTTTCTTTACTACTATTGTTCAGTTGAGAGGCATCTAGGTTGTTTCTAGTTCCTAGCCATTAGGAACAGAGCTTCTGTGAATGTGGTCTAGCAAGTGTTCTTGTGGTAGGGTGAAGAGTCCCTACAGTACATGCTCAGCAGTGGCATAACCAGGTCTTGAGGTAGACCGATTCCTAATTTTCTGAAAACCACTTTGTTGATTCCAGAATGGCTGTAGAACAAATTTGAACTCCCACCAACACTGGAGGAGTGTTCCCCTTACTCCACATCCTCCCCAGCATGAGCCGTCCCTTGTGTTTTTGAACTTAGCCATTCTGACAGGTGTAAGAAGAAATCTCAAAGTCATTTTGATGTGGCTAAGGATGTGGAACATTTCTTCAAGTGTCTCTCGGCCGTTTGTGTTTCCTCTGTTGAGAATTCTCTGCTTAGATCTGTACCCCATTATTTAATTGCATTATTTGTCTTCTAGTTATCCGGTTTCTTACGTTCTGGTTTGATTTCTTACGGGCCACTCTGGGCAAACACGAACAGTTCCCACTTCCCACTGTGCTCTGAACCCTACCTGCTGGGACAGGCACATGAGGCTCCAGATGCCTGAGCCCTGTGGGCAGAAGCCCTTCCCTGCGGTGTAGCCATGAGGTGGGGTCCTCCACTTTGTGCACCGCATGGAGCCTGGTGCTGTGTTGTGTTCTCTGCCTCCTGTGCCATTATCTTCAGCCCCTTCACCCCCACTGTCTGCTTTCCAGCTTGTTTAGATTAGCTTGTCTATTTTTCTGAAAGCTGCTCCTTCTCCTCCATCTGTGAGCCTCAAGGGATGTTGAGGAATTGAAAAGAGAGTGGATGAGGAAAGCAGTCATTCTGATGGGCGTTCGTGGGTCTGTTCCCTGTTTCCTCCTTCTAGCCAGCACCATTTTTCTGGCATTCCTTAAACTGAGATTTTCTTTAAATATTGTCTTTATTCAATCAATTCGTTTTTATGTGTATCTGTCAGTGCACGTGAATTTGTGTGTGTGTGTGTGTGTGTGTGTGTGTGTGTGTGCAACTACACTCACGAGCACACTGCATCTGTGTGTTTGTAAGTCAGAGGATGACAGCCCAATCTGTCATTCCTCTCATGTCTTCCAGCTTTTGTTTGAGACAGTCTCTCACTGACCTTCATCAATGAGTGAATCTTGCTGGGCAGAGGGCTGCAGAGACGGTCCTGTCTCTGCCTCCATCTCTGAATCCCTGGGATTACGAGCATTCACCACTATGCCCAGCTTTTAGCCTGCGATCTGGAGATCAAAACTGAGGTCCTTGCACTTCCTAATGCTCTTCTGAGACTTCACCTCAGTCCTCTAATGAAACCCCATGATGTTGTCCCACAGCCCCTCACAGCCTGACAACTGATAAAGGAGCAAGAGTGTTTTGGCACAAGGAGGTGGGATGTATTGGGGGAAGAGCAGAGGGGTGGGAACGTGGGTACCCTTCCTGTAGGAAATCACAGATCCTGAGGACCCTGCTGTACAGTCATGTAAAGCCAAGAACCCTGCTCTTTCAGAAGACAGAGGTCCAGGGGTGGCAGGCACTTTACAAAGCGTTCTGTCCTGGAAGCTTTGAAGCATCCCATGGAAAGGAGTCTATTGATGATTCAGAGCGATTCATTGAGAATTTCACTGCCCACTGTTTCTTGGCCCCCATCTTAACACTCTGTGATGCTGAGAGAGGTTACAAGCCTCCCTCGGAGCACCCATCAGGAATCCCTGCTCCGAATGCTGGGCAGGAGCCACCATCCCCATAAGCCAGTTGAGTGTGGCTGTAGCTTCCGCATGGGGTACTAGACTGTTACCCCAAACCTCACTAGAGGACAGGCAGGTCCATTGGGTCGGGATAAAGAACCTTGGCGGTAGCAAGGGTCAGAAGGCACCAAGGACCAGATACTTTGTCTCCCATCACCTGTGACTGGAATAAAGCCACCATTACCTTCAGCACCGCGGCCTTTTCCCTTGTAGTCCCTTTTCTCCTTTCCTCGCTTCTCCAATTTCCTCAGACCTCACTAATGGAAGGGAAGGAAGGATGTTTTCTTTCCCAGAAAATAGAAGAATAGGAAAGGCAGGCTGAAGTTTGTACTGGCCTAATCGTTTGCAATGAACAATGCCTCTAAAAGTCCAAACTCAGGGTGTCTATAGGTCTGTGATATCCATGACTGTGTGGCCATGCTGTGTGTAGGTGTGTAGGACCACACTGTTGGCAGATAGGAGAGGTCGTGCTGTGTGTGTATCAGGTGTGCAGGACCATGCTGTGTGTGCAGGGCCGCAGGGCCACGCTGTTGATCTTGTGAAGCTCCTGACCTCTGGAATGATGCTCTCTGTGCCTGACTCTCCACCTTGGGCTCACAGCAATCTCATTATGCTTTTTTTTTTTTGCTTAATTGTTGATTTTTTTTAGTACAGCTGGAGCCTGCATTCCCCATCACTCCCGATTGGAACTCTAGAGGTTTTAGAAAAGAACAGTCCTGGGGTGCAGTGGGCTGTTTGCATGGGAACCAGGGGACTCAGCTGCTTTCTTACCCTAGGGCCTTTCCCCTAGAGGGATTTCAAATTACACCATCAGCATCAGCAAAACCAACTGAGGAGCGTAAAAGTATTTCAAGCTGGTAGCAGAGGGTTATGTGTCATTGGGCTCTGACCTCCGGACTCATAGAACATGCTTCGTAAAGCTGACAGGGGCTTCAGTGGAAGCCCCATCTTTCTATATGTTTACAGAATACTTTAAAGAAATTAAAAAAAAAAAAAAAAAAAAAAAAAAAAAGCAAGCTCTTTCCAGGATGCATGGCTGTGCAGGGCCACTGGTTCCCACTGCCTGCCCATGCTCCCCTCAAGGGTGACTGTAGAGTATGGAGCTTCCATGCTGGGGCTCACCCATGTTTGTGTTGGCCCTTACAGACTCTCTTGGATTGAGCTGCCAAGGCCTGCTAACCTGCGAACGGAACTACTGATTTTCACACAACACATATGAGACCTGCTCCAAAGAACCTTTCTAAACAGGTCCACTTCTCCCCCTGCCCAGTATCCTTCTTTACACACATGCTTGTGTGTGTGTGTGTGTGTGTGTGTGTGTGTGTGAGTGAGGGGGGAAAGGGGGAGGGGGATGGGAGGGAGAGGGGGGATGGGATGGAAGAAAGAGAGGGATGAATGGAGAAATGTCACTCTGAGAGGGAAGAGGTCTAAAGGAAGTGACAGGGGACCAAAGAGCATGATGGAGTCCGTGTGACATGAAAGAGAACAGGGTTCTTTTGGAGGAAAAGAATCAGCAGAAGAAACAACGTGGTTGAGAACCCAAAGCCTGCTACTTCATGTGCTAACTGGGTATACCCCATGTTCCATACCATAATAGTCTCTTAAAATCTGATCTCATCACAGATTTTAAAAGCAATAGATTTTTTAAAAAAACTATTAAAATTTTGGCCCTATTTGTAGGCCAAAATTCCTACAATGCCAAAGACCAAAAACAATGGTGGGGTGGTGGAGGAATCCTTGGTACAAGGTTCCAGACCCCTAAATGCACCAGCATTGTGGTGCTTTCTCTACTGAGAAAGGACAGGCTATTTCTGGGTTGCTGTGCGCCTGTTTCTGTTTTTATGACCTCTGTGTACCCATGCGCTGAAGACATGGGAAGACCTTGTATGGAAATTCTACCGCAGACTCAGAATCCCTATTGAGAGACTAAGGAAATGTCAAAATCTTCCAAGAGCACATCATGTGAGCTATGTTTCTGGATGATGTCTTTCTTTAGGCTTCGGGTTCAGATACCAGCAGTGGGGGACGGGGGGCCTTGGGTCTTAAAAATTCTCAGGAGAGCGTAAGATGGGATTTAAAGAAGTGAACTTTGCCAACTTCCAAGGGGTCTTTCACAGGAACAGCGAGATCGCAGCCGATAAGAATGTTGCTTCCTGCACAGAACAGGAGGCGTGTGAATGCCAGAGAGAGATTGCTGAAGGGTCAGTCCCTTACACTGGTCCAGTATTTGGCAGCTTTTACCCGACAAGCAAACCCCACAGCCAACTCATCTGATCAGTTCCAACACAAAAACTAGAATCTGTTTGGCTCACAGAAATACCTAGCATGTGTGCAGTGAGCTTAGCTTTGTGCACACAGATATACACGTGCACATACACTCAC
This sequence comes from Micromys minutus, assembly GCF_963924665.1. Taxonomy (NCBI): domain Eukaryota; kingdom Metazoa; phylum Chordata; class Mammalia; order Rodentia; family Muridae; genus Micromys; species Micromys minutus. Next base: position 20,004,936 of record NC_137965.1, on the reverse strand, counting down.
ACAGACACATTTGTGAAAGGTAAATAAAAAATTTTAAATTAATACACCATTAGCAAATTCTGTACATGGGGAAAAGGAGCAGAAAGGCCGGACGCATCTGTCATTCTCTGGTCCTTGAGATTGTGTATGCTGGGTGCCCAGATGCTGCTGGGTGCCCAGATGCTGCCAGCTCCTCCACCCCATCTCCCCTACTGTGATAGACTGTACCCCCTGAACTGTGAGAATAAAGGCTTTCTCCCCTAACTCATGCTTTTGGCTACAAAGTATCACTAATTTCAGAAGTATTGTGTTCATACAGTGAACAGCTTCTGACCACATTACAGTTGGATCATAAATCACAATATATAGTGTAAATCACAATTGAAATGTCCTCTAATATTTAGAAATTAAGCAACGATTTAAAATGATATGCAGCTTACACTTGAAATGTGTGTTATTTGTTACACATCACGTACACAGTTTTTAAAACCTAATACCAAATTTGAGACCCTCATGTCCAGAGTGAACCCATATCCACATCAGGGATGGGTCTGGCCAAGGGAGACAAGATTCACAACAAAATACAGAATGTGTTCTGTGTGGCAGACACTTCTACATGAACTCATTCACAAGTGCCTACTGAGTGCTAAGAGAAAGCATTTAAATATTTATGGTGTCTACAGAGTGCTAAGTGCTTCTCCGGACAGTGAACAAGAAGAGCCCACAGCCATGTTCCAGAGAGCCTACATTTTAATGGGGGAGGACTGAAATGGCCAGGATGATTGCCCAGGTCATGCTTAGCCGAGTGAAAGGCTCACAGGGAAACCAAAGCTAGGTGAGCTGTCAGTGAGCATCTGAAGGAGGAGCTGGAGTCGAGGAGATGCTGAAGCCAGGGAGAAGCATCTGGTAGAGGAAACAGTGAGGGCGAAGGCTTTGAGGGAGCTGGGACGTGAGGAAAGAGGAGCCCCCCACCCAGGAAAAGGAGGAGGCAGATGAGTGTCCAAAGTGTGGAAGTGGGGAAAACGTCTGACCACAAAAATCGTATTTTTTACATTCTTTAGTTTTATAAACCTTACTCGTTAAATTTCATCATTATTGTATATGGTCTGGTATACGTACACATATATATGTATGAGGTCTGTGTGTGCATGTATGTGTGGGACTATTGGTGCATGTGCATATGTATGCATATGTGCATATATGTGCATTTGTGGTTTATGTGTACATGTGTGTATGGGGATGTGGGTACATGTATGTATGTATATGTGAGTTTAGGTGTATGTGGACCTGTATTCATGTGTGCACATGTGTGTGTGCATATGAGTGTGTGGGGCTTTGGTGTATGTGTGGTTCTTTATGTGTTTGTGTGTGTGGTCTGTGTGTACATGTATATATGGGGATGTGAATACATGTGCATATATATGCATATATGTGATTATGTGTGTGTATGTGTGTACATGTGTGGGAGTATTTGTGTTTGTGTGTGTAAAGTATGTGTGTGCATGTGTATATGGGGATATGAGTGTATTGTGGGTGCATGTGCACATGTATGGTCTGTGTGTACATGTGTATATGGAGATATCAATGCATGTGTACATATCTATGCATACATGCGTACATGTATGTGTGTGAACATGTATGCATATGTGTGCATATGTACACATATGTGTGTGAATGTGAGTGTGTGTGCAGACACAATTGTGTCACAGTGCATGTTTGGAGATCAGCAGGCACGTTTCAGGAGTCACTTAGCTCCATTCATTGAACACAGCAAGCGTATTTACGCTGCTGGCCCACATCTTGTGCTTTGAGTGAATAGGAGAGTCAAGAAGGAGGAGCAGAGTCCCCTTGGCTGATGGTTAGGAACCAGATCTTAGCTGCCCATGGAATTAAGTGAAAGACTAGGAAGCATCTTCCACATTGACCCAAGAGAGATCGTGATGGCTGAGGCCAGAAGGTGCAGTGAAAGTGGAAAGACGTGTTTAACTTTGTGTGTTTGCTGGAGTGGTGTATGAGACAGATAGGAGTCAAATGCAGTGGAGACCTTAGCTATACTGCTTTGGCTCCTGGTGGGTCACACTCCCATACACACACACTCCCCCCCCCACACACACACTCCCATACACACACACACACTCCCATATATACACACACACACACTCCCATACACACACACTCTCTCTCTCTCTCTCTCTCTCTCTCTCTCTCTCTCACACACACACACACACACACACACACACACACACACCAGTTTATTTTTAAATGCCTAAGCTATCTTAAAAGCTAGGCGGTTCTAATCCCCTGCCTGGCTAGCATACTTTCCCCTCCAGTACTCCTTCCTGGTTCAACACCTTCTAAATCTATTTTATTTTTGCTGTGAAGCCCCTCTCATTTTCATTTTCACCTACATTTTGAATTAATTTTCTTCAGCAGCTCTAAATCTGATCTATCTCCCTCCAAAACATGGCAATCTTCCCTCCCTCTCCTCTGGTTCTTAGCCTGTGCAAATCTCAAGGTCCTGCCTCAGTCTACCTGCCCAGCCATTGGCTCTTGGCTCCTTATTGATCTATCAAAAACCAAATGGGTCCAAGGACTTTCAGCATTTGGACACACAGATTCCTGATTTGGGGATCTGAATTAATTCAAAGCATTAGAACCAATCACCTTGGTGTTTTTAGCCTGAGTTAAGTTGCCATGGAGATTTCAACTATACCAACTTGCAAGCTTGCTTCCAAAGATCATCCTTCCAAAAATTGAAACTCAGAACACAATTTCTTTTTCACAAAAACTTTTGGTGAAGACATTTCAAGCTTTCTAAAACAAACAACCAAGCATTCAAAACCAGCAAAGATCCCTGGATTGGCTGCCTTGGTAAAAACTGGTAACAATAATTTTAAAAAGTTTTTAAAAGAAAAGAAAATAAATTGGAATCCTTTCTGGCAGTTAACAGGGAGGAAGGAGAAAATCAGCCTTCTGGTGTAGCTAAAATACCCTGTTTGTGCAGAGACAGTGCTGAGTTGTGTGGAGTATAGTTTCAGAGAGTGTGCCTTCTGTGATTTAGTGCCCACTGCCCGAGCTTCAGCCATCTGTGCCAACTTGGTTTGGAGCTGTAGAAGTCCCTCTGAGATAGGGTCCTGTAGATGTAAGACCAGATCTTGAGAACTATCTACAACTCCACTTTTAAAGCCAGGGTAGACAGTAGCTGATTCTCAGTTGAGCAAAAAAATTGGAAGGTGCTCATGTAAGAGTACATGGGGGTAAGGGGAAGCGGTCAGAGCCCTCATTGATGTTGGAAGTGGAGAGAATCTCTTATAAGCATTACCTGTCAATAAAAAGGCTTATAGCCAATGAAACGAGACAGTAAATAGAAGGCGGGACATCCAGCAGGTATAGAGAGAATTCTGGGAAATAATGGGAGGTACGGAGATGCACTCAGGAACGCATTCATGAATGCTGAGGAGACTAGCATAAACCAGCAGATAGCTGGACTCCTGAAAGAACAAAGGGGAGATTCACCCCCAGAAACTCTGAGGAGACAATGTAAAAAGACAAGTAGAGGGAAACAGCCAAGAAGCTGAACCCGAATTAGAATGAAAAAGATAATAAGTTAAGAGAAAGTCAGAGAACACACTGAAGCTCGTGGACTAGATATTTATTAGTAAATAATTCGTGTCTGGGAGCAGGCGCTGACAGGGAAAACTTGATGTATTTTTGCAGATGTTGCTCGGTGTGGGCAGCATATAATCCAAACCTTTAATTTCTTATTCGGTCATGAAAATGATTTTAAAAACCTAAAGTTAGAGTTTGATGCCCCTTAACCCCCCTCCCTCAGTGACACAGGTTCAGCCCTGGAGAACGGGACTGCAGGAGAGGCCAAGGAGATATGTACACAAATTGAATATAGTAAGAGAGACACCCTAAGCTCCAAAGAGAGGCAGATAGCACACCTGCAGTGTGCACAGTTCAGAGGAGCGAGCAGTTCATCCTGTACAGGGATGTGCACAACAGGTTGCCAGAGCCCTAGAAGAAGCACGTGTAATTGTGTGTTGGCTAGTGCAGCAGCCCCTGACTGCGTGTGGCTGTGTAACCTTACGTTTGAATCAGTGACACCAGCCTAATTTCAAGGGTCAGTAGACACATGTGGCCACATGCTACTGTCCCAGAACAGACACAGAATCTTACGGTCAGTCCAGAAGAGTCTATAAGCTTCAGCTGTCAGCTCTACTCAGCAGACTTAGCAGCACTCGGGTCTTAGTGGGCTTACATGACCCCAGAACCTCTGTTCAGCTCCTCTGAAGCTGAGATGCCAGCAAGACAGAGCACGGGACACACATAGAGAGTCTCAGACCATCACTGGTGCCTTACTGTCCTGTCTGCCTTATACCCACAGGACTCGAGGCAGGGACTGCTGCTGAGTCCCCAGATAAGTACTCCATTTTTCCAGCACTAACATTCAAATTCATTGTGTGTGTGTATGTGTATATGTGCTTGTGTGGGTAGGTGTGTGTAAGAATGTACATATGTACACATGTGGAGAAGCTGGGATTACATGTGTGCCACCATCCCCAGCTCTTTCTATGGATGCTGGAGGCTGAACTCAGACCCCCATGTCTGCAGTAGACAGTGTTTCAAAGCGAAGATCTGAACTCTGTGTTACCACTAGGCAGCCATGACATGAGTTCGCTTCTATGCTATCTTCAGGTTCCCTGTGGGTGTTTCTGGCTTCTGCCCTCTGGCTACAAACAAGCAGCCCACAATGTGGAAACTCGGTTCCTCCTCTTGGCTGGCAGTAGCTGCGAGAGCATTATGCTTCCAAGGGTCTTAGCACGTGTGGGTCAGGGTGTGAGCCGGCTTGTGGCGTCAGCAGCGTTCCCAAGTTATCTCTTGGAGCTGCTGGTCATCAGAAACAGCAAGCAGGAAGAAGCCACTGGCTCGGGCCACTGCAAGCATCCATTCCAGCAGACAATACTAGCGGCCACAACGGACAATGGAGTGAATTTTGTCACAGGTAGACTGGCATAAATGGAGCAGGGGTTGAATGTCAATGCTCTGTGCTGGCTTGTTGGTCTTTCCTACACATACACCTCCAGTCACAGTGACAACAGGTATGTCAGAATTTAAGTGTCAAAATCCAAGCCCTTCCTGGTGACCCTGAGTAATGTGTAGATGACAGTCACTTAGGGATCAACAGAGCAATCCCCCAAAGAACATTTCGGAGCCTGGTTCCAGCCTCTTCTTGCTGTCCCTTGTTTGGCAACATGATGCTTTAGAGGCAAGTGACCAGAACACACAGTTTCAAATAAGTGAGTGGGTTTTTTTTTTTATTATTACCTCCTAGGTGTCTGAATATACTGACCAGAAGAAAATATCCCAAGAAGAAGCGGATGTTTTTGTGAAGCGAACTTTAACCTTGCCAAAGGATTACTCCCTGTTATCAGAGGAGCCAAGCTGTGTATGGCTCCCCTTACTGCTTGGCCAGCATCTGGTCACCTGATCAGATAAGAGGAAGAAGGATCAGGTGCACAAAACCCTCAGGAACTGGTCTACGGGTTGTGTTTTCACAGGGTGATAAGCAGACCCTGTCCTAACAGAAAGGGCAAGCCGGGAGGAACCAGCTCCAAAAACACCATCGGAATGTCAAGAAATCTCCGTTCATCAGCAAACTGGAAGAAAGGCCAACAGCACAAGCTGACCCATTTAGCTTTCTAACACATTGTGAGTGGGAACCTAGGGCTCCATTCAAAGAGAACTAAACACTAGCTAGCAGGTAGAGGACCTGTGTCATCTAAGCCATGTAACATACCTCTCTGGCTTTAATTTGTTTTCTCTACAATAAGGATTTAGCCTGTTTTCTGACTCAAGAGGAGAGGCTACTGATACCTACTAGCGGGAAACCAAGAGAAAGTGCAAAAGCATTCTACAGTATACAGAGTACCCCCAGCCACAAAGAGTTGACCATCCTCAAACTTAAGTTAAACCAAGGTTTAAAAACAAAACAAAACAGCTCTAGTTTCAATCACATCAGATGGTATTTCAACAAGGACGCATCCGACCCAGACACTCACAATCAGCCCTACAGATGCCCAGGGTGCATCTTCTCTAGAAGGTCCCTCTTTTCTAGAAGGTCCCTCGGCTTGAAATTGTCTCAAATTATTTCCTTTCATTATAAATAAATATTTTTATACCTTACCAAAATATATGTGTCCAAAATGCTCAGCTTTAATAAAAAACAAAACTTTCTGAGACTTTGGGAGCAGAACCCCGAGGAAATGCTTACAGTACGGTGTGCCTCTACTTGGGCTTTGGGAAATAACCCATACTGGACAGTAGCATTAATATTTAGGAAGCTACCTTAATGGTTGTTGGAATTACATTTTCCAAAGAAGTGACTCATCCAATCATAATTTCTTTGGCACTGAAAGAAAGCGCTCAGCTCACAAAAGTCTCATCCAGTGGGAGGGAGACAGAAAGAATGTCCGTGTGAGGTCTTGGTAGCTAGCCTACACACACTCCTTAAAAAGAAAGCTAAGGGAGAAAGATGCTCCCTACAAACTGTTCTTGTGTCTTTTCCAGTAGAAGCTAGTCTTTGCCTAGAAGAATATGCATTTTCTCCCCTATCACCCCACTTCCCATTCCCCACATCTCCCAAAGACTGGAAGAGAAGCTTCTCCCCAGAGCTTCCTCAAGGAACTCACCATGCTGTGTTCTCTCTTCTACCCCCGCCTCTTTCTCTCTGTGTCTCTGTGTGTGTCTGACTCCCCCCTCACACACACACACACACACACACACACACACACACACACACACACACCAGCTGACAGTGGTGCCCACACAGACTCTAGTAGACCAGGCTATCTCTAGTGCAGAAAAATGCTGGCCAAAGCATCACTGGATGCAGATCTCAAGTACAGAAAAAGCATATAGAAGCCAGGCTCATAGGACAACTTAGAATTGGATAAATGGCTCTTGGGTTTCCAGGCCCATGGGTGTGGTAGCCTCTTGGAACCAAGGGGGAACAGACTTGAAACCTCAAGCCTGTAGGTCATGAGAGACTAAAGGTGAATCCTCAGACAAAGCCAAGGAACAAGATGATCCCACCTCCCAACCCAGAAATACAGAACTCAGGGGATTTGAAAATAACTTCATAAATATGATGATTAACCTCGATTATCATCTGGACAGAATCTACAACCACCAGATGGCCAAACTGTGGCCCTGTCTAGGTAGGAATCTCTAGACTAGGTTAGCTGAGATGTGGCAATCTACCCTAAATGTGGTTGGTTCCATCCATATGGGCTGGGGTCTCAGATGAACAAAAAGGAGAAAGCTGAGCTCCAGCATTAGTCTCTCTCTGTTCCTGCAGATGTTAGGATCAACTATTTCAAGCTCCTGCTACCATGACATGACCGCCATGACTGGCTATACCCTCCAACCATGAGCCCAAGTCAATCTTTCCTTGTCTAAATTTTTCTTGTCTGTCACATATCCTGCTGCATTTACAAGGCAAGTATCTAACACAGTGGGAATGTCTCCAGAGTCTGAAGGACATTTTTTTAATATGTAATCCAGGAATTCAAAATTAAAGTGGGAAAGATAAATGGGAATCGGCAAGTTTCCAAATACAAATTCAATCTTTAAGTAAAACGCCCTGGGCAAGTCCACCTATAGGACAAGCACACAAACAAGAAAACCAGAGAGTTGAAAACATACACAGCCTTCAGCACACAAATTAGGAGACAAGAAAACACAGACAAGAAGATAAAGAAATAGAGGCTCACTTTCTACTCTTACAACCGGATGTCCAAACATGGGTAAATTCTAACATAAAAATAAAATAAAAGCTATCCCTTCCAGGTCTAGAGGCCAAGACACAGGATCTCAAGGTCTGGCAGAGTCCCTGTCCAGTGAGGGCTTTGCCAGTGTTCCCCTGATGCGTCCCTCACAGGGCAGAAGCAAAGACACACACACACAGGAGTGAGTTTCCATGGTATGTTATTAGTCCCAAGAGTGGAATCCTCGTGAGATGGCAGGTTCCTGAAGCTTCTACCTCTCAAACGGAACAGCCCCTGACTTAAGATGGCCCCAACTTATAGTGCTTCAGTTTGATGATGGGTTTATCAGAGTATTAAATACACTTAAGGAGGGGGAAATCTGTGCCCGTGTGTGTGTAGACCAGAAGATGGCCTCATGTGTCCTTCCTCCTCCGGCACCATTCAACCTGTAGGAGGGACTGTTTTAGTTTGTTGCCGCTGCTGCTGTTGTTAGTGTTGTATGTCCCTAAGTCCTGAAGCTTACTGATTTACTACCTATGCTGACCAATTACAAGGCACCCAGGGGCCTCTTCTCTCCATTTGTGGAGCTGGGGATAAAAGGAGTCTGCATGCTCTCTTGTACTGTAAGCATGGGTGAGCCATCTCTCCAGGCTTTTAAACACATTTTTAACTCAACACTAAGCAGACTAAGAAAGACTGTGTTGGTATATGATCAAAATTTACAGTCCCGGGATGCAGCCCCATCCCAAGTTAAGAGTTTCCATGGGTTCCAACATGTAAAGCTTGGAAGAACACCAACATTTCACGCATGGAAAGTTCCGCCCTCAGGAGTAAAGAGCTAAGATTATGAACACATAGAAAACTCTCACAAGAAGACAACCAGAAAGGAGCACCCTTCATTTATACAACATAAGTGGAAGACTAAGAACTATGGACCCGTTGACTCCGTTTCAGTGGTGGGTGTGTCTGTTTCCTGTGGCTGCTGTCAGAAAACGCCACAACTGGGCAGCTTAAGCCAACAGAAACACCTTCCTGTAGTTGTATGGGGTAGTCTGAGGTCATGGTTGGCAGGCCCTCTCCACCTCTCACACCTGCAGGGGGATCCTCCTTGCCTCTGCCGTGTTTCCTTGGCTTTCCTTGGCTGGTAGCCACAGCACGTAGTCTCTACGTGCATTTGTGACTCTTCTCCTCTTCCGGGAGAGATGCCAGTCCCATTGGACAAGGCCCACCTACTCTAGCATGAGTTCATCTTAACTAATTAGGTCTGTTCCAGCCTTTCTAAATGAGGTCACATCCTGAAGTGCTGGAGGTTAGAACATCAGTGAATGTCTGGAGGGATGTAACAGTAACTTATCCTTCTAGCCTTTTCTTTTTTCTTAACGGTGGTTATGTTTCTAACAGAAAAGTCCTCTGTAGGAGAAAGGACCGAGGAAGCTGGAACACTCTTTGCCCATGAGGTCTGAAAGAGGGGAATCCCCAGGATGGTGGAGGATGCACTGTTTGCTCCTGCTTTACTCTCAGAGCCCAGAACACATCAATGGAGTTAGCCTCAGATTGGGCAGGTGAAGGTTTAGTGTGTGAGCCTGCCTCCATGGGTTCTGGAGAGTTGCATTGAGCTCTTCTTACCCGCTGAGCCATCTCCCCAGTGTGAGATCCCGTTACATAATATCAAAGTCCACTCCTTGATCTTAGACCATTGGCTCTTTATGGTAAAATGATCCATAAAATGATTCCTGTCTCAGGTATCTAGCGTGATGGAGAGCTAAGAGACGATGCCACCCTTGGCTCTGAAACATTTTATAAGTATGAATGTTACATACATAAACATATGCTGACCCAGGCATATGTATATCACAACATGGAGTGCACACAGGAGCCAGAACCCCTTGGGCATTGGATCCCTTGAAACTGGAGTTACAGATGAGGGTCAACTGCTATATAGGTGCTGGGAATTGAAACCTCGGTCCTCTGGTAAAACAGCCAATGCTCTTAACCACCGAGCTCCTTCGTTCCCACTCTGATCCATATTTAAGGTATTAATGAAATAAACTGGAGCTGAAGGAATGATCCCTCCTTGTGTAAATCTATTTACTTATTCATTTGCTCGCAGTTACTGTGGATATTTCTCCCATTTAATTTCATTGTATTTTCAGTACTTGTGGTTGAATCTAGGGCTTTTTACATTACAGTATCGCCAAGCAACAACCCCAGGTCATTAGGGTGTGTGCTGGTCTGGACTGTAGGCAGTGATCTCGGTCTGGCAGGGACTTCCCATTCATTCTCTCCCATTCAGATGTGAAGGCCAGGATGGGCAAAGAATTAATGACCTGTGGGCACCACAGACCCCTAGACACAGCACTGGCTCAAACTTTTCCAGATGATATTGAAGTGACAGCCCACATCACCGGGGCCTAGGGAGTTTTACCAAAAGCTGTGATTTCTTCCTTAGGTGTGCTTTCAGCACTTGTAATCATGGCCTATGGGGGATTGTGAAAGTCAACCTTCTGAAGGAAAAAGCGGAATGGTGAGCGAAGCGCCACAGGCCCCTGTGACTCCTCAAAGTTCCCATCTGCCTTACATGGCATTGGACCTAAGATGGCTCCTGGACTATGGGTAAGACAGCAGAAGGAACCGAGGCCAGGGCAGTGGCTGCTTCCTTGTTGTAGTGGAAGTCCTAACAAGTGATGATGCCTACCCCCCTTCTGAGTTACCTCATCAAGCACGACTTTCATTGAGCCACAGTGATGATGTAGCGAGATATGATTGGCTGAGGATTTAGGGGCGTGGGATTGGCACAAATGCTGGAAGCAAGGCAATCAACTGGGGTCTGCACCCTGATGCTAGTCTCCAGAGTCTGAGTCCTAGGATTCATCACGTGACCCATCACCTCTCACCATCCGTCCTCTGTCCTGCTCCCATATAGCCCTCATTTTATCACTACTTCTCTCCGCAATGTCCTATCCAGTCCCTCCGCCATGCTTCCTTCACACTGCCAGAAGGTGCGACATAAACTGCCAAGGAGGGAAGCAAAGGAACCTAGCTATGATCAGCATGGGACAACCTCCCTAAATATGCAATAGTGGTTCTTACATCTTAGTGGTAACCAACAACTGTCTAATTGGATTTAAAGCCCACTCTATATGAGGAATATAATTTCTGGCGATGGAAACCTAGGCAGCTATCCGAGGCTAGTGAGATCATAGCTCTTAGAGAAGAACCTCATCCTGACACTCTACAAGGCCAGCATCATTACTGACTACAACCTAAATACTTTTCCTTATATGCACAGATAAGTGTAGCCCTCACCTCTCACTAAAGAAGCTTCTCTTTGCAGCAGGGACCATTGCAGAACACCACAATTGGCCACAAAGATCTCTTAACTGTGGGAAGCCTGACCCCAACTAATACATCTACAACCCAACCCTTAAACCCAAAGTTAAGAGAACACCATGGAAGATGGGTAGAAAGGTTGTAAGAACCAGAGGACAAGGAAGTCTGATGCAAGATTGTGTCTCCTGAAAAGACAGGAAAGCTACACTCATAATACCTCAACAATATGATTGCCTAAACAAGACCTGAACAATGGCACCAAGACATATGTTAATGAGGGAAGAGGAAGTCAAGGGGACCCTACCCACAAAGCGCTACAGGCAGGTAGGAAGTGCTAAGAGGAGAATCAGATTTGCCCAGGGATAGCCTGATTTTCCAGTACAAGTGGTCAGCCCTGAATTTATATACATACAAGCAACACCAAACAGATGCAGTTAGGCTATAGTTATACATTTATGTACATATATATGTAAAAATAGTAATTAAAAAAAAAATGAGACCATGGATTTGAGGGGAAGTGGGGGAGTTTGAGAGGAACTGGAGAGAGGATGGGGAGAAAGAAAACAATGTAAAAATTATATTTTAATTTTATTAAACTTTAATTTAATTTATATTTATTTATTTATTAATTAAAATTTATTCCAAAAATTGAAAAAAATTAATTTAGATGAGGGGGTTCCCACCTGCCCATATTATATTGAGAGTTGCAGAACCCCGTTGCTCTGGTCCTACAACCATGAAGATGGTTTTGAAAAGGGCTTCCTTTCTGTGCTTAACAAATGTCATTGAAAATGTTTTGCTATTCTTTTCCTATTGCTGTGATTAAAAATATGCTAACAAGGGCAACTTAAAGGGGAAAGGGCTTGTTTGAATACAGTGGGCTATGGATATAGTCTATCATGATGGGAATCACATGGTTGCAAGAATAGGAAGCTGGCTGGTTACGTAGCACCCAAATTAAGAAAATTATATGAACCAAAAATGGAGGGCAGGCGTGATGATGCATGCCTTTAATCCCAGCACTCAGGAAGCAGAAGCAGGCATATCTCTGAGTTTGAGGCCAGCCTTATCTACAGAGAGAGTTCAAGACAGCTAGGGTTACACAGAGAAACCTTGTCTTCGATAGATAGATAGATAGATAGATAGATAGATAAATAGATAGATAGATGATAGATAGATAGATAGATAGATAGATAGATAGATAGATAGATAGATAAACCTCACAACCCAACCCCCCTAAGAGTCACATCCTCTACCTAGGCTCCCTTCCTAAGTTTCATAACCTTCCCAAACAGTACTACCAGCTAACACAAAGCATTAAAACACGTGCACCCATGGAGGACACTTCACATCCAAACCAAAATTCTAGTGCTACCAAAGCTCAGACTTCCTGAAATCAGAGCTTGGTCTAATATCAGGGCTGAACTCAGCCTGCTCTTTCATCTCCATTGACTCTTGTAGATAGCAGTAACTAGTAGACTGAATATTTCACACTTTTCTCATTGGTTTCCTTGTGTTTATAAATCTAGAAAACAAGCTTTCAGGCGTTGCAGTAAATATTAGAAAATATTAAAATGGTTTATCTCTTTACCAGCCCTGAGGTCTTACTCCTCACGCCCGACCCTGATACGGAGCCACTTGCACCTCTCGTGCCCGGTCTGAGCCACCACTATGGCCCAACTTGTTGGCGCAACTCCCTTCCCTGGCAGTTTTCTACTGCCTGTTCTCTGCCTTTGTCCCGGTGTGTTTCTGTACCCCAAAATCCCACATAAATACAACTCTACAACCTGATAGTTTTTCATACAGGTTTATATATTCAACTCTCAATGCACAAACCCTCTACACAACAAAATTACATCAAATAGACAAAGATACAGACTGCCTTTCTATATGAGATATTAGACCTATAAACTCCTTAATGTTCATAGCTTTTTAACACCAATTAATATCACCTGGGTCTAGCTGATCCTTAGGAACCGCCACCTTGCAACAACCTTCACCCTCCATCCTCTGACCTCCTCAGACCTCTCAGCCCTCTCTACCTCCCTCGCCTCGCCCAGTCATGGCTTTCCTTTATTTTACTAATTCCCAAATGGGAAGGTTCAGTTGGAGTCACTGACTAGGCAGCCCTTCTTGGGGAAGTGGAATTAACATTAAAATATGAACAGCTTCAGGACAATCTACATCCAGGAACTTGGTCCATACATCAGTTCCCTGACAGTTGCCACCATACACAGCACAGCTAAAGTTCTGTACCCTGGCTGATGCAGTGGCTAACCATCAACTTTTTCTTTTTTTCTTTTTTCTTTTCTTTTTCTCCTCTTTACCCAAATATAGGCTTCTTTGGGCCAAGATCATCATAGCAAAATCTTCCTGTGTGCCAATTTGCACCATGGGAAAAGTCAGGTTATAAAAATAAAAGATAAGAATAAAGAGAACTGGCTGGGTTTATCTCCTTAAATTAATAAAAAGCCATTAAAAGATGGCCACACTACTTGTCTTAGTTAGGGTTTTATTGCTGTGAACAGACACCATGACCAAGGCAAGTCTTATAAATAAAAACATTTAATTGAGGCTGGCTTACAGGTACAGAGGTTCAGTCCAGTATCAAGGCAGAAGCATGGCAACATCCAGGCAGGCATGGTGCAGGAGGAGCTGAGCATTATAAATCTTCATTCAAAGAAAGCCAGGAACAGACTGAGCATCCTCAGGCAGCTAGGAGGAGTGTGTCCAAGCCCATCCCTGGAGTGACACACTTCCTCGAATAAGGCCACACCTTCTACTAGTGCCACTCCCTGGGCCAAGCATATGCAAACCATCACACAACTAAAAACAGGGACATCATGAAATTTGCAGGCAAGTGGATAGAACTAGAAAATATTATCCTGAGTGAGGTAACCCAGACCCAGAAAAACAAACACACATGGTATGCAGTCACTTTGTAAGTGGATATTAGTCAGAAAGTACGGGATAACCATGCCACAAGCCAAAAAGGCTAAATCACGAGACCCAAGGGAGAATGCTTAATTTTAACTCAGAACAGGAAATAAAATAGACATCAGAGAGATAGATGGAGAGAGAGAACTGGGTGGGAGAAGGCATGGGGAGGGGAACAGGGGTGGAGATCAGGTTGGGTATGGGAGAGGACTAGGAGAGAGAATTGAAGTTAGTTGGAGACATCTCTGATATGATCCAGAGATTTGGGCTTGTGGAGTCTATGGGGATAATCCTAGTTGAGACTCCTACCAGTAGGGGATATGGAGCCTGAAGTGGCCACCTCCTATAGCCAGGTAGGGCTGCTAGTGGAGGGAGAGAGACACCAACCCACCCACTAAACCTTTGACCCAAAATTTGTTTTGCCCACAAGATGCCCAGGAATAAAGATGGAGCAGAGATCAAGGGAATGGCCAACAAATGGCTGGCCCAACTTAAGACCCATCCTATGGGAAAGAGCCAATCCTTAACACTTTTAGTGATATTCTGCTATGCTTGCAGGCAGACAGAAGCCTAGCATAAACATCTTCTGAGAGGCTTCATCCAGCAGCTGATGGAAACGTGCAGAGACCCACAGCCTAACATCAAGAGGGCTCAGGAAATCTTCTTGGGAAGTAAGAGGAAAGATTGGGGGGATCAGAGAGGTCAAGGATGCCACAAGAAGCCCTAGAGAGTCAACCAAATATCCTGGGCCCATGGGGGCTCACAGAGACTGAACCACCAACCAAAGAACATGTTTTGGCTGGACCAAGGCCCCCTACACATTTGTAGCAGAATGTGTATCTTGGTCTTCATGTGGGTTCCCTAACAATTGGAATGAAGGTTGTCTCTGACTATGTTGCCTGCCTTTGGATCCCTTTCTCTAGCTGGACTTTCTTGTCTGGCATCAGTGGGAGAGGATGCACTTAATCCTGCTGCAAATTAATGTGCCATGGCGGGTTGGTACCCGTGGCTGGCCTTTTCTGAAGACAAAAGGAAACGGGACTGGGAGGAGAGAAGGGAGGAAGGATGTGATCAGAAAGCAAAGTGAATAGATAGATAGATAGATAGATAGATAGATAGATAGATAGATAGAAATAAAAATAAATAAATATGATTTTTAAAGATGCCCATGGAAGCTGCCAGAGACACAAGACGCAGGAAGCCCTACATAGTTCATTGATAGCTGTGGGTTTTATGGTTTTCATTTTATTAATCTAATTCAATCTATGTCCACTTTGCAAAATGTATATTAGGGGCTTGGGAGATGGCTAAGTACAAAGTTCACTGTACAAGCATGAAGAGCTAAGGCTGACCCCAGAACCCACACAAATAGTCAGATGTGGTGGTGTACACTTAAAGTCCAGCAGATTCCGGGTGATCACTAGCCAGCCAGCCTCAGAGTGGCCCCACACTGCTGAGACACAGCGATACCTGTACTGGAATTTCTACATGAGAAAGTCTTCAACTTAACCTGCAACCAAAAGGAAGAATAGTGTTCCAATGAATGGAAAGCTTTAGAAGATGAATCCTGATTGTCTTAGAGTTTTACTGTTGTGAATAGATACCATGACCAAGACAAGTCTTATAAAGGAAAACATTTAATTGGGGCTAGCTTACAGGTTCAGAGGTTCAGTCCAGTATCATCAAGGTGGGAACATGGCAGCTTCCAGGCAAGCATTATGCAAGAGGAGCTAAGAGTTCTACATCTTCATCTGAAGGCTGCTAGTGGAAGACTCACTTCCAGGTAGCTAGGGTGAGATAGCCTACACTCACCATGACACACCTACTCCAACAGGGTAACACCTTCTAATAGTGCCCCTCCCTGGGCAGAGCATATGCAAACCATCACACAGATATACCACGAAGAAGCTTTCTCAAGCAATTGGTCACACCCACTAGCGGAATGAGTCCATAGTTCTGGGTCAAAGAGGCTGTGCCCATCTACAGGTCCCAAATGCCTGTAATAACCATAGAAGAATGGGGAGGCCCATGGGGAGGAAGACAGAATAGGAGTAGGGTGGGGCAGGCGAAGAGAGGAAAAACAGGAGGAAGGTGAGAGTAGGGGATTGAATACCTACTTCTCAACCAACATGCTGAGTCCTGTGTGGTCACACACTCCAGCTCTGACTCAGATGGAATCACCAAGTTTACCAGGGACACCAAGAGCGTGTCTGGTGACATGACTGCATATGAGGGCCAAGCTGGACTATTGTGTCCTACCTGACTCTACCCAGCCAACTACTGTTAACCCATTTGCTGACAACACACAGTCTCTGTCTCTATGAGGCCATTGGTTCCACCCTCTTGTTTCAGATTAACCACACCTGGCTAAGGGATGCAACAATGCCAGATATGGGCACCATCTCATAAAACCATCCTGCATGAAAAAATGACTTCAAGTCTGCCTTTCTATCTCTGAATTGTCTGTGGCCTGGTCTAACGTCTCTCTCTGACTAGCCCCACCAAGTGGCATAGAGAATCTGGGGAAACTAAGAAATTAAGGTCAGTATGGTGCAGATCATCACCTGAAGTGCTAAACAGAAGGCAGAGCTCTAGGACATTCATTTGTATTACGAGAAACCTGATAGAAGATTGAGAAATACTTCTGCCATGAATTACAACAAATTATCAGTTTGTGTGTATTAAATGATCAGTGCCCCCAGATTAGCCTCAGGTCATATTTCCGAATATATAGAATATCCCACAAATAAATTGATAAGGATACAAGAAACTCAGATTGAAGTGCCCAGCACTGTAATAGCTCCTGGCTGTGGCTTCTCCCATAGGACAAGACAGAGCTGCTTGTTTGTGTGGCTCGGCAGTCCTCTTGTCTGTCACCTAATAGCATTGATTTTACAGCTCTTCGGTTCTGGACTTCATTTCTGCGTTTGTGTCTCACTAGAAACGTGTCCAATGAGCCAATGTTGTAAGTGATCTGAGCGCTCTCGTGCGCCTTATCTGATCAGTGTTTCTAGTTCAGGATGGGTTTCAACATTGTTCCTTGGCACAGGATGCTCTCCTTGACTCTCACCTGGAGGCCTCTGGCTCACGGGCGTGAAGATCTGGCGTCCTGATACAGACTGTACCCATGAGTCAGTCACAGGTGCGAGTGCTTGTGAATTTCCTAGTAGGAGGCAGGGAGGACTGTGTCTCGGACCTGGATGTAGAGGAAGGCTTGACAATCATAGTTGCTTTTGAACTAGCCCACTCCCACGGCCTGCCCAGTGAATAATAGATGTAGCCTCAGCTTCTGACGTAGTCCCTTAGGATGTCTGGACAGGACTGAGGAAATCCCTAAAAGGCTCTGAACCCACTCAATAAGCAGATGACCAAGGGGCTGCAGGGGCCCAGGTAATGGAGCATCTCTGGAAGCCAGACGAGGCCATGGCAGGCAGTCACGGGCATCCTCAACGGTGTCCAGCCTGCAGCTGCAAGGATAAGAAAGGTTACTATAGGTCACTGCCTTTGGACTGAGCTGTTAAGCCCACTGATTGTTTGACAGAACAAAAGGAGGAGGGCTGAGGAGGAGAAGGAAGGCAAGAAATCAGAAAGAGGGAAAGAGAGAGGAAGAGGGGGCGCACACAGAAGGGAGACAGACTGACAGACAGATGTTACATTCCAGCTTTATAATGCAGGTTTGTCAGCAGGCCACCCTTCTTTGCTTTGCTTGGCAGCGTCGCTCTCCTCTGGGATCCTGTGTCCAGCAGAGAGACTGCCTGTTTGCCTGGCATTTGGAAACCCTTACCAGCATCCTGAAGGAGCATCCCTAGGTGAGGATTACTGACACAGATGGAACAACCTGGAACCACGGAATGACGAGGGAACAAACACACCCATGTCCTGCATTTGCACTTGACCTATACATGAGACACATTTGTTACTCTTTCTTCACAAGTGGGTGAAGAGGAAGGACACACCAGGGTTGAGAGGTAAGAATGCTAAACCGGAATAAACCCTTTGAAAAGTCAGAACGATCCAATTTGAGGGAAATCAAAGCAGGCCGCCACAGCATGTCGCTCGAGTGCTTTGCTTTCAGGGGGATCCAGGAGTTTGGATCCAGGACCCCTGACCCTGGTGCACACTGGGCATGTATAACCACGTGCATGTATGTCTCTGTGACACCTACAGGAGAGGCCGGCTGTGTAGGTGATGGGGATATATTAATTTCCCTGCCACTTAACGTGCTAGGGAAAGATTAACCAGCTGTGATATGTTAAGAGACTCAGATTTCTCCCCGTGGGATACAGAGAAGGGATTGTTTGTAATGCTGCTGTGAGGCTGAGACAAACTCACAGAGAATGAGGTTACAATAAACACATCACACTCCAGGGCCTGCTCTGGGCATTTCCGGGCAGCAAGATCTTCCCCCATTGGAGAGGTGCGATTAGAAGTTGGCCTGTCCGAGGGAAGTCTGACCCGAAGGCTGGTCCCTCTCTAAGTAAGCTAATGCTCACCCTTTGACTCTTGGTCAAGAGTCGTCCTGATCTGACCACAGCTGCCTTCATTCAGCAGCATTTGGAGCCCTGTAGGTGAAGCCTCAGGAACAGCCACCTCCAGGGACCATGCCGACCGTGGATGATATTTTAGAACATATAGGGGAATTCCACCTTTTTCAGAAGCAAACATTTTTCCTCTTAGCTCTGCTCTCCGCTGCCTTCACCCCCATCTATGTGGGCATCGTTTTCCTGGGATTTACCCCCAATCACCACTGCTGGAGCCCTGGGGTGGCCGAGCTGAGCCATCGGTGTGGCTGGAGCCCTGCAGAGGAGTTGAACTACACCGTGCCGGGCCTGGGGTCTTCGGAGGAGGCGTCCTTCCTCAGCCAGTGCATGAGGTATGAGGTGGACTGGAACCAGAGCACCCTTGACTGCGTGGACCCACTGTCCCGCCTGGCTGCCAACAGGAGCCAGTTGCCACTGAGCCCCTGCGAGCATGGCTGGGTGTACCACACTCCCCGCTCCTCCGTCGTCACTGAGGTAAGTGAGCTCAGGAATTAGGATGCAAAAGAGTCTGTCTTAAGGAAGAAGCAGGAAATGCATGGTTCTTACACTTGTCCAGACGCGTTTTTTTTTTTTTTTTTTTTTTTTTTTGGACCCGTAGGCCTTATAAAATCCTAGCTTCCTGGTAAAAGCATGCAGCCTCTCACTTGTCTGAGGTAGTTAGGGAGTACTCCGCTGATGGTGGTGGGCATGAGGCTGGTATGTGCGGGACTCAGCCATGAGCAACAAGCAAGTGCACATCGGGGCGCCCGAAAATGATGCCAGATGTGGGCACGCTCCTGGGAGTCACATCTGCCGGAAGTCTTTCTATTCCACCACACTAATATCACCAGAAAGAGTGTGACCCTCCCCTGACTCCTAGGCTCCGCTAAGGGGTCTTATTATAAGATGTGCTCCTCTCTCCAGAGATATTTGTTCCTCTTTATCGTGGTCAAAATGTCCACAGGAAACTTTGAGGCTGTGGGTTAGACCATGACCTAATTATTATTTTTTTTTATTAAAAAGAATAGTCACAGAAGCAGGCACAACGGCTTAGGGGGTCCAGGCACTTGCAAAGAAAGCCTGCAAACTTGAGGTCAACGGACTGACCTTATAAACCCTTGTAAAAGCAGATGGAGAGAACCACACACATGCAGTGGCACGGAAAAACCTAGTCACATACGATACACACAGACCATGATGATAAAAGTGTTTTAAACAGGAAAAAAAATATAGTCATGGGCTGAGGGTATGGCTCAATAGGTAAAGCATTTTCTTGTAAGCACGAGAATCGGAGTTCAGGCTCCAGAATCCACGGGATGTAGTGGGGGAAATCTAGGTGTGGGCACACGTGAATGTAATTCCAGCACCAGGGAACCAAAGACAGGTGGATTCCCAAGGCTTGCTAGGCAGTCAGCCGAACCTAGTTGGCACTATTCAGGCCAATGAAAGGCCCTTTGAATTAATTAATTAAATTTCATTTATTAATTTAAATTAATTTAATTAATTAATTAAAGCATGGTTTGCTCTTGAGAAATGGCAGCAAGGGCTGTTCTCTGGCTCCCTGTGCAAGTGGACACATCTATGCACACATGAACGCTCACATGCATGCACACACACGCATACGCATGATCTAATTGTGAAGCCTCATTCCGTGAAAAGCAAGCGTGGAAACGTACTGTGGGATTTCCTGCAAACACGGAGCTGTTAGGCAGCTAGTTGAAAAGGACTGCCTGGGTTCCCAGGGGATGTCCTGGTCCTTAGTGGGGGAGCCTTGTAGGGGTCATGGGGAGATCTGAAATGGGCTTCAGGCCACATCAAGGCTCCCAGAACGGACATCACGCCGCTCTAAGTCAGCTCTGCAAAGTAACTCACCCCATCCCTCTGTACAGAGGTCAGGAAACTGAGGCCACAGCAGAAGAACGTGGCTGTGCACAGGCTGCAGAATTAGAAATGGCAGAACGGATGTTAGAAGATCGTCCCTGGTCTGCTCCATTTTCTCCCGCCTTCCAAGCAAAGCAGAACAAGCAAAACAGTCACCGCAGGACACCTTGAATCCCCCTATTTTTAAAAAAGGCAGCTAAGAGTGGTTCAAAGCTTTCTTTCCTCTAGCTGGACATGTTTATCAGGTGTCTGCCTCCACTCACATTTGTGTCTTAGGAATGGAATGGGAGAAAATGCATTCGTCTGTAAGTCAAGCTACTACCTGCTTTCAGCCCATAGAGCCAATGCTTTAGCCAAATGCCAGACTCACGCTGTCAGATGGAATGCTAAGTGGAGTCCAGGGGAAATCTTTTGGCAATGTATAGAAAGTTAGTATGGGTTCCGAAGCGGCACTCGGTTCAAGAAATATTCGAGTAAGTGCCACACAGTAATCAGCTGAATCTCTGGGGCTCCCAGGAACTCCCAGTTAGACCTATTTGAAGAACTCTGATGTGAATGTGTCTAAGGAGATTCTAATAACACTTTCTCCCTCTCTGCCCTGCCCCACCCCTCTGCTCCTACCCCGACTTGGACGGCACTGCACATCTGGACAGTTTAACCTAGTGTGTGCTCACTCCTGGATGCTGGACCTGTTTCAGTCAGTAGTGAATGTGGGGTTTTTCATCGGTGCTGTGTGGATTGGCTACCTAGCGGACAGGTAGGTGAAATGCCTGCAGGGCTTTTAAAATAACCCACAGGTTCAGACAGTACTCTGGGCTCACCCACCCTGCGCGAATCCTTCTTCACCCCAAACACACAGAGAGACCACTTGCTCCCACCTGCCTTAATGGTTACTTTTATAATCTTGGCATTTCTTCCGCTGCTTTGATAACAATGACTCATGTTTACTCTCAGATACTCTGGAGGTCAGGGAAGGAGGTTTCAACCACCTTCCGGGCTAGAGGAGGAAAGCCACCAATGATTTACCCTCCCTTGAGATTCTCAGTCTATTCTTTGTCCTCACTGCCCCTGACGTGGTCATGAGGCTTCAGGAGCTGTGATCTCTGCCGATGCAGGCTGGCAAATCCTCATATGTCGGAAGCCCCGATACCAGGCTCTATGCCTCTGTCCATCCATATTCAGGCTTGGTACTGGCCCAGCTGTGCCTCCAGGTTCTCATTGTCACCATTATAGATCCCTGCTCACTGGACAAAAAAAAAAAGTTTTTTTTTTAAATTTTAATTTGTGTGCCTTTTATTTCTTCATTTATTTTTACCTTTCTAATTAAAATATTGTTTCATCATCCCTGTCCCCTTTCCTCCTTCCAGTTCAGTGCCCCCAGCTCTCATATCTACAGCCTCTTTTTCTTTGATTGTTGTTGTTACACACATACATGTGGACAAATATGTAACTACAACCTGCTGTGCCTGTTTTTGTTGGGGATGTGGTTTCCGGGCTGACCAGGAGAACCAGGAGAACCAATCAAGGAGATCGTGGCTGGAAGAGGCTGGTTCTTACTCTCTTGGCAATCATTAGCTGCCTGCAATGATTCTGGGGTGGGGCCCTGTGAGACTGTCCCTCTTCTGCATTGTCCTGTCTATTAATATTGTCTATGCAGCCATGTCTAAAAGAGGAAGACTTTAGACTTGCCCTTACATCTTTTCGGGCCTCTTCCATGATGTTCCCTTGAGGCAGGGATGCAGGAGCTACGTTTGCGGGTGTATTCGCTGGGCTCGGTGCCCCATAAGTCATTGATCTTTACATTGTGTCCTGTCACGGTTGCCATCTGCTGTAGAGAGACGCTTCCCTTCTATGAAGAATGGTGGTTCCCTTCTATGAAGAATGGGGTTATAATTAACCTGTTGGGTATAGGGATAGGATGTAGGATGCAGTTAAGTAACAGACAGACATCTTTGCTTTGTAGATGACCATAAGCAAGGAAGGGAGGCCTCAACACAGAGAGAAGGGAGATTAAGAAGCACCGTAGATGCCTGGCTATCAAGGTCAATGACACAATATTAATAACGCCCCTCATGTGCAGAGCGTCTCCCATAAGCCAGGCACTGGACTCTGTGGCTTGAACAGTGCCCCTCTAACTGCCAGTCGCCTGATAGCATAGTGACATGTACCTGTGTGTTTATGTGCGTCACACACAGCGTGATGATACATTTGTAAGATTTATGTATGTGTCCACGGAGAGACATAGCCAGAAATAGCATTCCTATCACGTGAATGCAGTTGGTGCAAACAGCCTCAGATGATCAGATACAACAGAAGCAGAAAGCGATATGCTTTCCATGATTATTGCACTTGTTTTTTTATTGAAAATTAAAGTGTATATAGCTTTTTAAATAATGACCGTATTAAGCGATCGGCCTGCAAAAGTACGTATTTGACTCAGAAGCATACAGCAACCGAGTCACTGCCTTCTCTGACCTAACTCTTTCTCTCTACTGGGAATGTAATCTAACTGTAAGACAGCGTTCTGTGATTAGACACCAAGTTGGCATCAACATTGCAAAGGAACTGAGCCTGAGGCCCCATTGGCAGCAGGAGGGAGAATGGATGGAGGCGGAGGCCCTGTGCCAAAAGTCACAATGCATTTGGAACTGTCTGCTCAGCCTCCCTGGCTGGCTTCTTCCTGGACTGGCTGTGGGTGGCTGTGAGGTGGAGGTGGGGGGAGGTCATTAGTTTTTATTGTGATGACACAGAACTGGGGATGGCTGGCTTCTTGCAGGCTGCCCGTGAAGTCAAGACAGACACGTTAGTGAGGAGGTCCAGGATCCAAACTCATTCACTGGCCACTGGTCAGGCAACTCCAGTTCACCCATTTCTTGGTACATCCGGATGGACATTAACACCAGATCTCTAGGAATTGTCACACACGCAGGTGACAGCCACGCTCGGGCTGCCGAAGCCTGTTAATTATTCTCATCCCACTCAGGTAGGCCAAATTCAATCCCTTCTTGCAGCACAATGCCACCACCTCTCCTTCCCCTCAAGTGAGCTCATCCCTTCTGGTTCTATGCAGGTAATCTCCAGGAAGCTGCTATTCCCTATTGTTCCCCCAGAGGCTTCCAGTGGGTCTGTAGTTCTTTCCCCAAAGCCGGCTGGAGTCTTGCTGCTTATTGCTTTTTCTTCTGTCCCACGTGCTTGCAAGGAGCCAAGCACAAGCAGGACAACACGCATGCATTTCTCTTCTGCATACAACTTTAGCCCTCAGGCAAGGGGTCAGGAATGTCATGGGAACCCATTTTGTCCACAAACTGTAACCAACATTCAAGTCAAATATATTGTTGCCCCCCCCAAAAGAATTTAAAACATTTCCTAATACCTAATGGGTGTGGGGTTTAGAAGAAAGCCAGGAGGGTGTTTTGAAATTATCCAGATAAGAATATTGAAAGGGGGGGGGGGTTAAGGAGAAGGAGAGAAAGAGGAAAGGAGAAAGGAAGAAAGGAGGGAAGAAGAAAAAGAAAGGAGAGAGGAAGGGAAGGAAGAAAGGAAGGAAAGAAGAAAGATAAATGGTCTTGCAGGAAGTCCAATTTTCTAGGGTTACTTTGTGGCGTAGATTTTGAGATTAGTTGGTTCCTAAAATGTCTGATTTATTTCTTCACTCACAACTTCTGAGGGAGGTTTTGGAGTGTCGCCTGACACCCAGAAAAGCGGTCTTTCATCTGTCCCAAGCAGTGTGCTCTAATAAGGAATAATGAGTGCTGTATTTAGTGGTGTGTTTACAGGTATTTTACAGCAAACTTTCTGGAGAGAACGTGTCCATCAGAGGTGTCTAGAAACAGCATTTCCTCCACGGAAGCACAGGGAGAGCAGACAACTCAGGTGATCAGACACAATAAGCAAGTAGCAAGCAACACATAGTTTACACCTGGTTTTCTCCTATTTTAATGTAACTTCTTTACATTGTTAGTGTATCAGTTGATCTTTAACAATGGCCATGTTTAACAATTGATTGGCAACTCTTACTCCTGGAGTCTAGGTCTGCTGGCCCAGTGGAAGCAGTTGTAACCAAATGTTCAGCATCATAAGAAACAAACCCTCCACCTGTCACACAGAGGAGTTGTTTGACTAGATACCTTCATTTGATCTCTTTTAGGACCATGACAGCCTTGTAAAAGTAGATTTTACCACCTACCATTCACAGAGAAGGAAACTGAGGCAGGATGGAATCAAAGCACTTCTTGGATATTAATGAACCTAGGAGTCAGCCCAGTCTTTATTATAAGTCAGACTAGGATCCATCTGATTGAATAAGCCTGCGGCTCTGCATCTTTATCCAGATCCCAAATGATGCTGTTCACCCCTCCTCTGATGCAGGAGGCCCTGATTTCTATACTGAGCAATAGACAGCTAAAGGACAATCCAAAGGGATACCCAACCACTCTGGTTCTGTCTGTTTTTCATTAAATAATTCAAATTACTGTGAGGTGTGTGTGGTAGGAGGAGGTATCTCAAGCTACTGACTCAGACTTCCAACATTTCTTAGAAGAGAGAAAAGCACTGTCTCTTTTATTGGGGCAACGTGGGCTTACTTCCCCTGCTTGGACTGTTCAGTAATGTATTTCCCTTTTCCAGCCAAAGAGTTTTGTCCCTCTATAATGGTATCAGTATGGCTTTACTGGGTACCTAAATTCACTAGGTGCTGAGAAGTTATCACTTGAGTAAATGTTTCCAGATTGTAAACTCTAAGGAAAAGGTTTTAGGTATGCTCAGCCTATGGCCCATATACCACATGTAGCTAGAACCATAGATTTACCTAAAACATTGAGATTTTTATGTGTGCTTTTGTACACATGTGCATGCATAAATTCCTGCGTGGATGTGTTCCTGCATGCAAACATGTGTGTGTGTCTGTGTATGTATCTGTGTGTCTGTATGTATGTGTATCTGTGAGTGTATGTGTCTGTATGTGTCTGTGTGTCTGTGTATATGTCTGTGTGTGTGTGTCTGTGTGCATGTGTCTCTGTGTGTGTGTCTGTATGTGTCTGTGTATATGTCTGTATGCATGTGTCTCTGTGTATATGTATGTGTCTGTATGTGTCTGTGTCTGTGTATATGTCTGTGTGCATGTGTCTCTGTGTATATGTATGTGTCTGTATGTGTATGTGTCTGTGTGTGTCTGTGTGCATGTGTCACTGTGTATATGTATGTGTTTGTATGTGTGTCTGTGTGTGTGTCTATGTGTGTCTGTATGTATATGTCTCTCTTTCTGTGCATATATATATATATATATATATATATATATATATATGTGTGTGTGTGTGTGTGTGTCTATGTCTGTGTGTGTATGTGTGCATGTGTCTCTGTGTGTCAGTCTGTATCTGTGTGTGTGTCTTTGTGTGTGTATGTGTCTGTGTGTCTGTGTGTGTATTGGCCAGAGATCAATATGGAACATCTTCATTTATTGCCTTATTTTTTAAAACAAGGTCTCTCACTGAACCTGAGCTGGCTGTTTCAATTGGACTGGCTAGCCAGTAATTCCTGAGGAGCACGTGTATGCGCCGCCCAGTGATGCCACCACACATGGCTTTTTGTGTAGATGCTTGACATTCAAACTCAGGTGTTCATGTTCTCAGTAAGAACTTCACCTCCCGAGGCATCTTCTCAGCCCTACAATGATATCTTGATCAACTGGATCTTGAGTATAAAGTCTGTAGATGCCAATGCCACATCACAGTGTCAGAAGGTTAGAAACAGGAAGGAACACCAGAGAGAGTGAAGCACCCCTTTGGCACTAAACATTGCAGGGTTATGTGTTACCGTGGGAGCCACTGGTGGAGAATTTGGAAGTGACACAGTTGAAACCACTTTCAGATAAGTAGTTGACTATGAGACAACTTGACTGAAGAGACAACTTAAATTTTACATTTCAGACTGAAAACATTAACAGCCTGGGATAATTATTAATAATGCCGTGGATCATTTTCAGATGGTTAGTTAATATCTGATCTGCCCCCTGGAAGCATCTTTCCACAAATAGAAGTCACTACTGAATACTGAGTTATCATGAGAGCATACACCGGTGCTGATGAAGACTGGCCAGTCGAACAAACATTATATGTAGATTAGATACAACATAGTCAGTCATCTATGAACTACTGAACAATATTCACTAATAGTGAATGAGACACCACCAGGAGGGCATGATGGGAAGTGATGAGCTCCAAGTCCACTCTGAGAGCCGACTACTTTCTGTTACTATGTAATCCTTCTGACTGAGTGACTTCGTGAAGGAAGTGGTGTTAGTCAGCTCATAGCTCCAGATGCCCAAGAGGATGACGCTGGCATCAGCTCACCTCTGCTGAGGTGCTCATGGAAGGTAACAGGATGGTGAAGGATTGTCCGTAGAAGACAAAAGCCACATTACAAGATAGATCCAGAGTGCCATTTGGGGACCAGACTCACTCATAACAACTTACTCTCTTAAGATCTATTTTTGGGGCAGGAGCAATAGCTCCATAGATGAAGTTCTTGTCGTGTAAGCATGAGGCTCTGAGTTCTCTCCCAGAACACATGGTTAGAAAGCAGTGGTGCAGAGAAGAGGAGAGGCGAATCAGCAGTTAAGAGCAATTTTTGCTCTGGAGTAGGACCTGGGTTCAATATCAGCACCAGCATGGTGGCTCACAACCATCCGTAAGTCCAGTTCGAGGGGATCCAATAATGCCTTCGGTGGGCTTCTGTGGGTATCAAGCATGTGTATAGTTTACAGACACACATGCCGGCAATACACACACACAGTACATAAATCAAAATAATTAAGCCAAGCATGGTTATGTGTTCTTGGATTCCAACACTGTGGAGGTCGAAACCCTGGGGTTCAATAGTCGGTCAGTGAGTCTCAGACCAGGTAGAAACCTTATCTCAAAAACCAAGAACAGCATCTTAGGAATGATGCCTGAGGTTAGCCTCTGTTTCCACATGTGCACACATACATGCACACACACTCACATGCGCACACATACAGAGACAGACAAAGAACCAATTAAGAGCCCCAGAGTACTGCTTTATTCTCTTCTGAAGGACGGGTCCCCAATGATCTAGAAACCTACTGTCCATATTCACCTCCTCAGAATTCATTAGTTCCCAACACTGTCACACTGAGGACAAAGTTCTTGATACATGGGTCCTTAGGGGAAAACCTTAGTGTCAGCTCTGAGCTAAAGATAAAGCCCTGAGCAATCTATATCTAATACCCATGGAATCCCTTTTTCCAAATATTGTCAGGTTTTTACTTTCAATGTAAAGAAATGCCATAATGTTGAATAATTTATCCAACATCCCTCTCTACTCTGTGTCCTTGGACAATGCTCCCAGTCCCCAGACTGATAAAACCTGAGTTCTTCAACTAAAAATATAGAAGCCATCCCACCAAGATGCCTCATAACAAATAAAACAATAACTGTGGGAAACCAACATGGAGATTTTCTTAGAGAGGCAGTTGTCTGGAAATGAAATACCAAACCCCCAGCTCGTGGATTGCTCTATGATCTGACTGGACTTTTAAGGCATCCACCCCTGGAAGGTCTGGAGGGAGAAAACTCTCTTCGGGTAGCCACAGTACCTGGGTGAAGGAGGCTCAACAAGCTTTAAATTTATCAGTGTAGCCTCACAAATTACTAAACAGAGCTGAAGTCAGGGGTTGGGAGGGTATATGTATGAGTGTGTGGTGTGTGTGTGGTATGTATGTGGTGTGTGTGTGGTATGTGTGTGTGTGTGTGTGTGTGGTGTATGTGGTATGTGTGGTGTGTATGTAGTGTGTATGGTATGTGTGTGTGTGTGTGGTATGTGTGTGTGGTGTGTATGGTGTGTATGTGTGGTGTTTGTGTGGTGTGTGGTATGTGTGTGTGTGATGTGTATGTGGTGTGTGTGTATGTGGTATGTATGTGGTGTGTGTGTGGTGTGTGTATGTGTGGTGTGTGTGTATGTGGTATGTATGTGGTGTGTGTGTGGTGTGTGTATGTGTGGTATGTGTATGTGTGTGGTATGTGTGTGTGGTGTGTGTATGGTATGTGGTGTGTGTGGTGTATGTGTACAGTGTGTGTGTGGTGTGTGTGGTGTGTTTGCGTATGTGTGGTATGTGTGTGCATGTGGTATGTGTGTGTGGTGTGTTTGCGTATGTGTGGTATGTGTGTGCATGTGGTATGTGTGTGTGGTGTGGTGAATGTGTGTAATGTGGGTATGAATGTGGTGTGTGTGTGTGTGTGTGTGTGTGTGTGTATGTGTGTGTGTGTGTGTTGCGAGGTGGTATCAATTCATATGTCTAGAATTGAGAACTGACCTCATATTTTAGTCACATATTTATAATGTCTTTGAATCTTCTCCAACTTTTCATGAATCCAACTGTGATAGAAGGTATTGTTGATTTGTTGGGATGTGGAATCACCTAGAAGACAAAGGCGTGGGAGTGCCTGTGAGAGTTACATAGAAGATCTGCCTTGACTGTAGACATCACTGTTCTATGAGCTGAACTGGCTGGACTAGAGGAAGAGTGTGAATTGAGCCCCAGCATCCTCTGCTCTCTGCTTTCTGATTACAGATACAGTGTGACCAGCTGCCTCAAGGTCTTCAGGGTCCTCGAGCTGACTTCCCCTCCCCCAGAACTGTCAGCCAAAATAAAGCCTTTCCTCCGTCCATAAGCTGCTTTTACCAGGTGCTTTGTCCACGGCGCTAGGAGAAACAACGAATACACACACTAATTCCACACCCTGTTTTGGTTCTGCTCCGTAGGTTTGGCCGAAAGTTCTGCCTCTTGGTCACCATTCTCATCAATGCTATTTCTGGGGTTCTCATGGCGATTTCCCCCAACTATGCCTGGATGTTGGCGTTTCGATTTCTCCAAGGACTGGTCAGCAAAGCAGGCTGGTTAATTGGCTACATCCTGAGTAAGAAGGTTTGAGGTGCTGTTGGGCGCACACAAGGACTTTTAGTCAGATGGAACCTGAGTAGAAAGACAATGCTGACCTTTATTCTGTACCTAAAAAATATTATAGCCAGGCAGTGATGGCACAAACCTTTAATCCCAGCACTGGAGAGGCAAAGACAGGTAGATCTCTTAGTTTGAGGGCTGCCTGGTCCACAGACTGAGTTCTGGAAAAGCCAGGGCTACACAGAGAAACCCTGTCCTGAAAACCATCTCCCCAACAAAAGAATGTTTTAGAGTATTTTTTCTTCTTTGAAGATTTATTTGTTTATTATATATGAGTATACTGTGGGGTGTCTTCAGACACACCAGAAGAGGACATCAGATCTCATTACAGATGGTTGTGAGCCACCATGTGGTTGCTGGGATTTGAGCTCAGGACCTCTGGAAGATCTGACAGTGTTCTTAACCACTGAGCCATCTCTCCAGCCCGAGTATATAGCTGAGGATACAAGAGTGGCTGTAGACCTTTGGTTATGCAGCAAGATCTAAAATTGGCTAGGAGGAGACCGGCTTTGGCATGCCTTTGGGGGATTATCTATATAAGGCTAACCACCTTAACTGTGGGTGGCCCCATTCTATGAGCTGGGGTCCTGGACTGAAAGAAAAATAGAGAGTGAGTTATAAAATCCTGGCTGTAATTTACTCACTCGGAGCCAGAGTTACAGTTAAGGTCCTTGGGGTACAAAAGCATGTTTAATTCTATAGCACAGCAGTTATGTAGCACTTGAGGATAATCACCACCTAGTTAATATGCCTGGTAACATGAACCTGGAGGAATTTCAGGGCAGAAAGAGAACATTATTTCTTCCCTAAAAGACAAATAATAAATGGTTGGTGAATGAAGAACTTAATGCATTCAGCTATTCAAGAAGCAATTTGGTTTCTAGAACATTCTGTATAGAAATCGATTGTTCTGATGTACACTTTGTCACTAATCTCAGCATCTGACCACTCGTCGAATTCTTGATACCCACCTTGACACTCCTTCCCACCCCCAACCCACATCTTCCAAGCCCCAGCCAGACCCCCAGTCACTTTGAAAGGCAGGCATTTGTTAAACACCTGTACCATTTTATTTAATCAAATCAGCCATTTTAAAATATGGTTTTAGGTGGTTTTCAGTAACATATAGAAATAGGTTTAGCATGTATGTCTGCTGAATTAGAAATCATTAAAATCTTTAACAGGTTTGTGAGACATTTAAAGCAAAAACTATGGCTTGTGGGACATGTGAAATTCTAATTTCAACATGCCTGTCATACAAAAACAATTTACCTCCGAGCTTCCTGCAAACAGACCCCATACGTCTGCCACAATGTAAACATGAGGCCATGAATAAACCTATTATTTTCTCCATGTGCAACTGTGGCTGGTAACTGGCTTTTCAAAGCACATAAGTCCTAACTGGTATGCTTTCTACTTTCTAAGCCGTAACTACTCCCACCATAAAGGTTTCCAGTAGACGCATATTTAACAACTCATTTGCAAAGATTTTGAAATGTTTTAAATGAATATTTTGCAAGCTAAAAGAAGCAGATTCCTGCCCACCACAGGCTTTCTAAGTCCATTACCCAAATAAACAGAATTTAAAAGTATTTATCTGTGTAAAAGAGCAACTTGTATGTAAATGTCTATTTATATATAAAGCATCTATGGCCCAGATTCAGTTTCTTTTTTTTCCTTTTTCTTTTTACTGGATATATTTTATTTTCATTTCAAATGTTATCCCCTTTCCTGGTTTCCCCTCCATACACCCCCTATCCCATCCTCCCTCTCTCTGCTTCTATGAGGGTGCTCCCCCACCCATCCATTCCCTCCCACTTCCCCATCCTGGCCTTCCCCTACACCGGGAGCATGGAGCCTTGGCAGGACCAAGGGCTTCTCTTCCCATTGATGCCCAACAGGCCATCCTCTGCTACATGTGCAGCTGGAGCCATGGGTCTGTTCATGTGTATTCTTTGGACAGTGGTTTAGTCCCTGGGAGCTCTGGTTGGTCAGTGTTGTTCTAATGGAGTTGCAAACCCAAATTTAGTTCTTAATTCATTTGTCCATTCTTTGAGTTATCACTGCCTGGCTTTTGTATGAAATTTGTGGGAAATCTGATTACGTTCATCCCCAAATTTTTTAAGTATTATTTTATTTTATGCTACGTTGTTTTATTTCTGTGTGTATGTGTGTGTGTGCCACATGTGAGCAGGTACCTGTGGAAAACAGAAGAAGGTGTCAGATCCCCTGAGACTGGAGTTAGAGGTGGCTGTTAGTTACCTGACAGAGGTGCTGGAAACCGAACCAGGTCCTCTGCAAAAGCAGCAAGCGCTCTTAACCACTGAACCATCTCTCAGCCCCTGATATTCTTTCATCATTAGTGTTGCTATTTTTTGACATAAAAACATGTATGTAATTCAGGATGGCCTTGAACTTACTAGAATCCTCCTGCCTCTTGCCTATGCATCTCTGCCTCTCTGCCTCTACCTTCTAAGTACTGGGATTATACACATGAGGTAGCATACCTAGATTTGTGCTGAAATTGTTCTAAAACTCACAAAGATTTGCTCATTTTGTTAACATGGTTCAGTTAATGCAAGTTTATAATAACTACAACAAAATGCCTACTACCACTACATACACACACACACACACACACACACACACACACACACACACACACAACACACACAACATATACATACCACACCACAAACACACACAGACATATCACATATATACCACATCTCTCTCTCCCTCCCTCTCTCTCTCTCTCTCTCTCTCTCTCTCTCTCTCTCTCTCTCTCTCTCTCCCTCTCTCTCAGAAACACACACACACACCACATACATACCACACCACACACACACACAGACACACCACATACATACCACATGTCTCTCTTTCTCTCTCTCCCCCCACACCACAACACATACCACACCACACACATACACACACCACACACACACACACATACATACCCACCACATACATACCACATACATACCACCTCTCTCTCTCTCTCTCTCTCTCTCTCTCTCTCTCTCTCTCTCTCTCACGAGCGCGCGCGCACACACACACACACACACACACACACACACACACACACACACACACACACACAGTTTAAATTGTTTGGAGAGCTGTATAAAAGAATCCTAAGTCAAGCCTGTATTTTTAAGCTAGTTGCCTTAAGGCTGGGAGCCAGCTTTGGCGCATCTTGCTGACCACATGGATTCCTTTCTGTAGTTACAGAATTTGTTGGGCTGGACTATCGCAGAACAGTGGGGATTTGTTACCAAGTCGCCTTCACTGTTGGGCTCCTGGTCCTGGCTGGAGTGGCCTATGCACTTTCCAGCTGGAGGTGGCTGCAGTTTGCCGTGACTCTGCCCAACTTCTGCTTCCTGCTCTATTACTGGTAAGTCTGTTGGAAACAAAAGAAGATGCATGAGAACATCTGTTTGGTTCAGTCTTCCTTCCCCGCCAACACCCTGCTTGTAAAAGGCAAGGCTTACGTCCTCCAGACCCGTGTCACAGGAAGCCATAAAAACCACACAGTCCGCTGCTGGAAACCCAGTGTCTTATCTATTGGGGCATAAGACTTTTGCGACCTGTTTCTTTTATTTCCTGTTATTTACTTGATGTTAGGCTCCAGGCAGCTGTCATGAAATTTGGATGGCACATCCTTCTTAAAAGGTCAACAATGTTTCTCTTTGTTACCCGGTTAATCCTTTAAAAAACCTCTCAGATGGACAGGAAGAGTGGGAAACAATCTTATCACTACTTTCCCATAGGCATGAGCTACGCAGAACTCTCTAATCAGTCATTAACCACAATTACCCCCAAAACGGCCAACATGGCAACCCAGATACCCCATACTGATAAATTCAAGTTACCCAGACGAGTAAAACATTTTTATCATTCCTACCCAAGGGAAACACATCCAGACCAGCAAGCTGGTGAGGAGTCATTCAAAAGAATGTGGCAGTTTGAAGGGCTCTCTGTAGGATAGGAGTTGAGCATTGGATCTGTGCAACTTGAGATGCCGGAAGGAGGTTGTGTTCAGATTATCCAGGACCCGAGAAATTAAGGATCTGGAATTCCACAGAGGGGCACCCACACACCACCACACACATCCAAACACACAGACACACACATGCAAAACTAAAGGACGGAAATTAATCACCAGTCTTAGAGCAGAAAAACAGAAACAAAAGGAGCAGTCTGGTACACACTGTAGGAAGGGGGAGGGGTCAGATGTAGGGGTGAGGACCTCAGGCAGTTAGTTCTGATTAATCTTCATCTCTCCACTTCCATCAGTTACTCTCCAGCCCTGGTGGGGTCTCCCCAACATCAGTAAACCTGTGGCTGCATCTCTGTAGGTCACATGGTACCAGGCTTTACGGTAGTTTCCTGTCCAAGGCACTCCCACAGTAAGGCCCAAGTGATTGTCCAGACTTCACGTGGACACAGATAACCCTTACGTGTGCAACCAGGAAGCTGTTGAGCGAGCCCCAAATGGCACATCTCAGTTTAGGTTGAGCCAGAGTTTCTTCCCTCGGTGTTCCCAGGAACGCCTAGAGCACTGTATCTCCTACCTCTATGCTGTCCAAAGTCCTACCTTCTCCCAAGTCTCCACTTCTTTGTTACCCCTCCCAAGAGCAGGCAATAATGGGGAGGCCATTAGAACTTTCATGAGCAGCTAGAAAAATGATCCTACAGCATCCCAGTGGTTGGCTGCTAAGCAGGCCACACTCTGGGTCTTGACCCCTCTTAACCAGGCAATCACCGTGGTCCTCTGCCACATGGCCCTCCTGCAGAAGGATCCAGCTTTTCTAGGCTTTTCTTTTCCCAGGGCAGTGAGCCATCAAGGCTAACTCGGTGAGCCTAGCCCTTCTAGCTTCCAATGTAGCTGGCTGTCCCTCCTCCCCCCACACCGCCTCCATTCACCCTGACCTTGACTGCTCTGAGGACTTCAGGCCACAGGCCCTTGGGGACATGCTATGGCTGCTTGAGTCTGCCAGGTCAGGACCCAGAGTGCTTGCTTAGAACAACACCCTAGGACTTGCAGGGACTTTTCAAGCCTGCTAGGTCAAGCTCAAATTTTTGAGTCTAGTTTCTGCGTTCTGCCTACAACCTGACCTTTAAAGCTCACCTGTTTTTTCCAGCATGAAATATTTTTTTAAAAATTTATATAGCATGCCATAACATGTAATATATTATTTATAATATACAGCTATATAAGCATGCAGCCACCATGTAGTATATAATATTGGATGCATGTTATATATGTGTGTATATGGCATGTATACCCTTGTTTCCTTCCAAGATGATTTGCAACTTTCTCCTCTATTCCTTGACCTTAGTTCTTAGGCCCACCCCTCTCCACCCTTCCCCACTCTTCCTCACCCCTCCTCACCCCTCCTCACCCCTCCCTGCTCCTCTACACACCTCCCCACCTCTTCACACCCCTCCCCGTTCCTCACCTCTCCCCGATACTCTCCACCCCTCCCCATCCCTCCTTGCGATAGCACAAGGTGTGTGTCCAGCTGCTCCCTGCTTAGCAGCTCATGTACTGCCGTTGAAGAGTCTCAGAGGAAGACTCAAGGCTTCCTGGACTTGTGCTGACTACAGGTCAGCACTTAAGGGAAGAGAAAGCCCCACGTGCCTTGCACAGTATTATTGGCCTCCTTGGTAAATCCAACTGAACTTCCCTGTGCAAAGTGCTCCCAGAAATTCAACTGTGTGGATTAGCATTGGGCAGGCAGCAAGGTACCCCTCCTCGGTCTTGCATATACCCTAGGTGCATACCGGAATCTCCAAGATGGCTGATCTCTCAGAACAAAAGTGCAAAAGCCATGAAGATAATTAAGCACATTGCTAAGAAAAATGGAAAATCAGTGCCAGTCTCTCTTCAGGTGAGTTGAGGCCTTGAGTGTCAAGTGCAGGGTGCTGGGAAGGGAAGGTACGGAAAACACGCCGTGTGTGCAGTCGATCCCAGCAGAGAGCCATGGGGCCCACTTCCTTGCATTTCGGCCAAACTATAGAAAAATACAGTAGAACATTTCATATACAAGACTCGTGTTCCCTGGGAGAATAAACAGATGGCAGACATCAGACTCAAAAATATACCAGATATTTAAGAGCAAGTCAGAGAAGGAGCTGCCTCTATTTTGTGTAGCTCAGGGTTTTACTGGCTGCTCTGCCTCAGATGCTGTTCTGTTTCCTACATGCCTAGCTTCCCAAGGACAGGGTCTAGTTCCGTGAAGCAGAGTTCCAAACACAAGTAGTTTGATAGATCAGTTTGAATGTAGCCATTTGGTCTGTGTTTCTGATTTTGCCGTTAGTAGATCTCAGCAGTATGAACTCAAACCCGTTCATCTGCTGGGACTGGAATGGAGAAGTGGATTGTAATAGAAACTGTGTCTGGGCTGAGGATGTAGCTCAGTTGATATGGTATTTGTCTAGCATGCATGAAACCCTGGGTTCAATTCCAGTGCTACATAACCTTTGTGTGTGCACGCCAGTAACTCCTGCACTTTTAGGTGGTAGAGGCAGGAGGCTCAGCAGTTGAAATTATCCTTGGCTACACGGTGAGTTCAAGGCTATCCCAGGCAGAGATGATGTTTCAAAAGAAAACAATAAAAAGAAAATTCTGTCTAGATAAGGGTAAATCATTTCTGAATGAGAATGTAGCATAGGTTAGTAGATTAACTGTAAGATTTTAACATTTATATGACTTGATTTAAAAGACTCAGAGACCATAATTTGTGTGTGTGTGTGTGTGTGTGTGTGTCAGACCTTAGGTTGGTGTCAGTAATTATCTTTCATCATTCTTCCACCTTATTCATTAAGGCAAGGTCTCTCAATCAAACCCAGAGTTCACTGATGAGGCTAGTCTTGCTAGCCAACTTGCTCTGGGAATTACAGGCTTGGTGACCACATCCACCCAGCATTTAGATTGATTCTGAGTATCTCATCTCCAGTACTCATGCTTGTATGACAAGTGCTTTAACTGCTGAGTCTTCTCCCCAGCCTCTTGGTACTTTATTCCTACAGAGCTCCAACTGATGCTGTTACTGTCCCGATGTCACAGTCTCAAACCTGAGCTTCCTTCCCACTCAGCCACAGGGCAGTCCAGATGGGTCTGTCAGGACCACAGAGCTGGGTCTCCATGGTACCCCAGTGTACTTTACACATCATGTGTCATGAGTATCAAAATCTATGTCCCAGGCCCTCTTCTGTACAATGGAGTGAAAACCAGACCCTGACTTCTAGGGTAAAGACTAAGTAAGACAGTATGCTCCGTGCCCAACATAGGGCTGAGCCCAGGACGGACACTCAGTAGATAATTGCAGTTACTCTTCTCTTTAAGACCCCTTCTAACAGAAAACCCCCTTCTTGCCTTTCTCTTAGAGCCTGACATCAGAGGAGGATGCTGGTGAGAAATTGAGCCCTTCATTCCTGGACTTGGTCAAAACCCCTCAAATAAGGAAACATACGTTGATCTTGATGTACAACTGGTACGGAAGTCTTTTGTTTTAACGTCAAATTCTTCGACATTCGTACAATTACACAGTCAGTCTCATTAAAGAGAGGAAAAAGCACACCCTTAAATGATCACCCCAAAATAGCATTACCAGAGGATGTTGACATGCAGCTCATGGACAGCAGCCTCGCCTGATAACATTTCCTCAGACAATTGCAGATCTTGGCTTGGGATCGGGACAGAATTTCCAACAATTTATGAGGTGGTCCTCCGGCATAATTTCGCTGGTTTTTTACTCTGTATTTATATGAAGTGGTATTCTTTGAATTGAGAATTACTAAAGCATCAGTCAGTTCTGAAAAAAATATTGAAGATGCACTATGTCTTGCTGTATCAAATAATATTTAATTATTTACAGAAAGTAAGTATGGGGCTGTAGAGATGGCTCAATGGTTAAAAGTGCTTGTGGCTCTAAAGAGGAACTGGGTTCAGTTCCCAGAACCCACATTGTGGTTCACATTGTCCGAAACTCCAGTTTAAAAAGATTGGTCACCATATCTGGTCCCCATGGGCACCAGACACATTCATATTGCACATACATGCACATACATATTGCACATACATAGTGCATATACATATTGCACATACATATTGCACATACATAGTGCACATACATGCAGGTAAAACACTGACACATACAAACCAAAAATAAGTAAATAAATACCTTTAAAAATAAGCATTCATATCCATACCATTAACATAAAGTTATGATTTCATCTTAATAAATGGTAAAATTATGTATTGTCTTTCTAATTATCAGTAAATGTATCAGTAATTATCAGTAAATTCTCAGTAATTATCTTCATGATTACCAGCAAATGTTAGATTTATACTCCTATTTTATGTGCCTACATTCTAAGAGTCTCATAAAAAATATCTTTGGCGAAAAGCAATTGGGAGTGTAAAAATATTTAAGGAGCCCTGGCCTGTGGCCCGGCAACAAATAGTTTTCTTTGATTCTGTTTATCGGTTGATTTTTTAAAAATCTTTCCAAGTGGTTCAAATACATAATCTAAATTGAAAGCTTTAATATAGATTCGATCCTGAGTATAACTCTCCACAGATATCTAAAGCCAGTGAAGAAAGGTCTTGTCCCCTTCTTTTACTTGGAAGAGAAAACAAACAAAAACCCTATTCGGGCATGTATGAATTTGACAGCAGTGACTCTACAATGCAGAGACCAGCTTCTCAGGGTTGGCTGTGACAGAGCCCTGGGTGTCAGTGTGAGGACATTCTGAGGAGGCTATTTCCCCACAGAGAGCATCACAGCCCCTTATACCTGTCCTCAATGGCAAATCACATTTCTCATGGTCCTGTGCAGTAAGGGCCGTGTTGATCTTGGGCCGCAGTCTCCTTTCCTTTGCCTGTTAGCCTCATATTTTCCATTATTTTAAGTTAACGAAATTAGAAACATTGTCAGAAGGCCAGTTGCAACTGGTCAGAGAAGAAAGCCTTCTGAAGAGAGGCCACATACACTGGGTTTGCAGGTTCATGAAGTTTGAATTGAATAGCCTGTGCATCCAAGCTGTTTTAGAGGACCACAAAGAGGCCCGGGGGCTGCTCGGTAAAGAACTTGCCATGCCAGCAGAAGAACCTGAGTCGAGATGCTCATCCCACATAAAAAGCTGGATCAGAAGCCATGTGCCTGTGATCCGAGTGCCAGGGCTTGATGGACAGACAGTCTAGGCAATCAGAGTGCTCCGGGTTCAGCGAGAGACCCTGTCTCAAAAGGCAAGGCAGAGCGAAATAGAGGAAAACACAGGACATCAACTTCTGCCCTACACATATACCTTTACATATGCAGGAACAATTACACAGATTACACACACATACACATACAATATATAAATAACACTATATTAAATGTACATGTGTGTATACATATATATACCACATACATCATACACATACATCATCATACACATCTACACCTACATATACATATATATGTTTATACATGTGCATCATCATATACATTACCATATACATATACATCATCATATACATCACCATATACATATACATCACCATATACATATATGTCACCATATACATATACACATACATATACATAGACATAGACATAGACATAGACATAGACATATGTATATACATGTACATCATCATATACATTACCATATACATATACATCATCATATACATCACCATATACATATACACATACATATACATATACATAGACATAGACATATGTATATACATGTGCATCATCATATACATTACCATATACATATACATCACCATATACATATACATCATCATGTACATATACATCATCATATACATATACATACACATCATCATATACATCGCCATATACATCATCATATACATCATATACATATACACATACACATATACAAATACCAAAGAGAGAAATGATTGACAACCAGGAGCCACTCGTCATCGTTTTACTAAGTCACTCTATCAGGACATCTCAGCTTTTCACACGGACAGTGAATAGGAAGTTCCCCAACTGTTTGTAGGCTTTTGCCTCTCAGATCCCTCCAGCCACAGTAAAACACTGGGCACAAAAGCAATGCCACAGATGAGAAGACAGAGAAAAGGTCACAGGCAAAGGTCACTGCCACCGACTCCTCTCCCCCAAGGCTCTCCTGGCAGGAGGGTGTGCTCAGTGCTTGGCTTGACTTTGGCTCTCCTCTTTTTCGCTCAGGTTCACGAGCTCTGTTCTCTACCAGGGCCTTATCATGCACATGGGCCTTGCAGGGGACAACATCTACCTGGATTTCTTCTACTCTGCCCTGGTGGAATTTCCAGCCGCCTTCATCATCATCCTCACCATAGACCGGGTTGGCCGCCGCTATCCCTGGGCTGTGTCAAATATGGTGGCAGGAGCAGCCTGTCTAGCTTCGGTTTTTATTCCTGATGGTAAGTTCAGAGAGCAGGTGGCTTTGAGGATGGCAGGCCCAGCACAAAGCCTCACTAGAACGTTCCAGCAACTCCCTTGACCTCTGTATAATTCTGCACTGTAAATGAGAAACCCCCCCCCCACCATCAGCAACTATCCTGTGCCTTATGAAACATTTGAGAAAAGGGACAAAAGGCCATGAAACAGTCCTTTAAGCCACACGGAGCTTTGTTTCAGGCCATCATAGACGAACAGTCACTTGCCAGTGTGCCCACAGCTTACTGGTTCTCTGGGACAACCTCTATGGAGTATCCCAGCTTTGGAAAGTGGCATCGTTCTTTTATGATGCTGCTATAAAAGCTGAGGTGGAACATTATAAATATCTTAGATGTAGGACTATGGAGACAACAGAAAGATCAGGAAAGTTCCGAATGGAGGGAGAAGGGCAGAAGACGTTTAGGACAAGAAAACCCTCTGTGTGCATATGTCCAGATCCAGTTAGAGTAGTTCCTTGGGACAGCAATGGACTCTGGGTGACCATGCTTTAACAGTGCAGATTCATCAGCTGGTATAGATGTCTACACTGGGAAGAATATTGATAATGGAGGATGTTATATGCAGTGGTGCAGCTGTGGGAAATCTGTACTTTCTTCGTTTTGCTATGAACCTAAGCTATACTTTAAAATATTTATGTATATGTATATTTTATGCAAGTCTATATGTATTTTACATGCATATTTTACACAGACAGACAGACAGACAGACATAATATTGGCATAATCTCACCCATGGTCTGTTGTTTTGTTTGCTATAAACCTTCAGACGGGAAAGAGTGATGTTTGCTTTTTTCTTCCATCACGTGACTTCCATCACATATGCACATATATATATATATATATATATATATATATATATATATATATGTGGGTGAGTGCACATGGGTGTATAAGGGGATGCCTGATGCCTTGGGGCTGGAGTTGCAAGCAGTAGTAAGAAGTCGGCTGTGGGTACTGGGACAAATCTGGGTCCTCTGTAAGAGGAGCAAGTGTTCTTAAGCAGAGAGTAATTTCTCCAGATTCACATTTTTTTAGAGAGACCATTGGTCCTGTAGAGATAACTCCATGTGTAAAGCAGATGT
Organism: Micromys minutus; assembly: GCF_963924665.1. NCBI lineage: Eukaryota > Metazoa > Chordata > Mammalia > Rodentia > Muridae > Micromys > Micromys minutus. Next base: position 19,963,984 of record NC_137965.1, on the reverse strand, counting down.
GAATTCAGATCCTCGGAACCCACAGAAGTCCCGGCAAAGACATAGGACCACCCCTCACAGAGTGAGCTGGCTAGCTAGACGGTCTCAATTGGTGACCTCTGTTCAACTGAAAGATCCTGTCTCTTTATATAAGGAGCAGGTTGATAGAAGAGGACCCATGACATCAACCTCTGACCAGAATGCACATGCACCACACAGTACGTTAGAACTGTGTCTACAGTTAGAGCTTACAGATCTGTAGAGCATGCTATATTTGTCTCACATCTGTAGAGAACTATTCTTGCTTCCCCATCTCATTCTTTAATACGGAGTTTGTCCTTCCAAGCCCACTTTGGAGCACTGTTTGAAAAGGTGATCATATGCACAGTGGATGAGTGTTGGGTTTTCCCCTCAGATCTACAGTGGCTGAAAATTACCGTCGCATGCTTGGGAAGAATGGGCATCACCCTGGCCTACGAAATGGTCTGCCTGGTCAACACTGAGCTGTACCCCACATACATCAGGTGAGTGGGAACACTTGGGTTGAGGCTAGCACAGTGAGGGGATAGGTGGGTGCTCAAAGGCAGTAGCGCACCATTCCTGCTCAGGCTTATAGGCTGGATAATGCCCAGAAGCCACAGAACTCAGGAGTAAGACCACGTTGTAGAGAGTGACCAGAACAGCTGAGTGGTTTATGGCAACCACAGACGGCACAACTCACAGGATGGAAGGAAAAGTGAATGTCACTCTCTGTCCAGTCTGAAGGCTTATAGCAAACGAAACAACAGACTATGGGTGGGGCTATGCCCACCCATGATTTCAGCATGTTGAAATGAACAGGGCCAATAGTTGTGTGTTCTCAGACATTTAATGGCTTGGGGAGTGCAATAGTGGGCAACTCCCACAAGAAGTTAAAGGTCAAGTTGTTTTTCTGTGACTTAGGAATCTTGGTGTCCTCGTCTGCTCCTCCATGTGTGACATTGGCGGCATCATCACACCTTTCCTGGTCTACCGCCTCACCGACATCTGGCTGGAGTTCCCACTGGTCGTATTCGGTGAGAAATCGCCATAGCTTTAATCACTAGTGATCACCGATATTAGTGGTATTATTTTAATCCTCTCAAGTTAGTACCAACACTGAGCTATGGAACTGAGACCTTAAAAGCACAAGCTGAAGGCAAGATGAAAGGAAAGAGACATTTCCCTGAAGCACGCCCACCCTCCTCTCCAGTGACGTTCAACCCTCTCAGATCTGTCAAAGAAAGAACCCTTCTGCCTCCATTCCCAAAGCACTCTTCATTACTTCAAAGACAGATGTTTAAAGTTTCAAAACCCAGACAGTATGGAATTCACAACTGATAACATGTGTCAGCAAGACAGAGCCCATATGTTAATACTCGCCCCACCTACCTTTCTCCCAATAGAGTTCAGGATGAGGCATGGCATGGGTTCTTCTGCTACTGCCAGGGGGGTCAGGAGTTAATAGGGATCACCTAGCTGCTTTCTAGCACCCCCCTCTCCCTCTCTCTCCCTCCCTCCCTCCCTCCCTCCCTCCCTCCCTCCCTCCTTCCCCCCCCCCCGCCTCCCCTTGCTAGTGGATAAAGTATGTCATCCTCCATAGATGCTAATCACAAAATCTAAAAGGGTCCCAGGGACACTGGGCACCCCATCCAGTCACTGTGCACTGCCCTCTGCCCTGCTGCAGACTATGGGGCAACTGCCTTCCTACATGTGCCCACAGGAATAACTGTGGCTTCCAACCCAGGCTCAGGGTAACTCCATACACCACTTTAGTCTACTTTCAGAGACACTCAGAGAGGCTTTTAGACTTCATTAAAGCTGCCCTTTTCCCAGGGCACAGCATGCTGACTTTTCCCCTGGATGCCATGGCAAATGCACCAACTACTGCTCTCTCAGAGCTACATGTCGCCCTCCCCCCAAACTTAGCTTGGCCTGTTCCTTCCCTTGCCTGGTTCTTGATTTGTGAGAGAGAAGTTTTCCATGCTGGTAGGCATGCCAGGGAAAGTTTCAAGCTGTTGCTACGACTCTTCATCAAAACAGACCCAGTGAATTTTTCCACGTTTCATCTTATTAACAAGATGGCCAACACTGATATCACATGGGCTCTTTAACCCTGAGATAACCAGAGTTACCAGGCCCACTGACAAGAGGCTCATGTCCCAAAACTCTGACTCCAAGCACTGGATGAGAAGCTTGTCACAGAGCTCCCTTTATCCTCAGGAATTACCCATCATACCTGAACTCCTCTCCAGGCAGGAGTAAGAGGTACCTGATCCTTGGTAGATGGTGGTGGTGGCTGAGGAGTCAAAAGAACATTTCTAGACAGCAACAGGAGCTCTGTGTTTCTGTAACCACCACTACTTAGCAGGTCTAAGAAAAGTCTAGGCCCATATGAAGGGTGTTTCCCCATTTCACCTTCTACTGGAGGACACAAAGGACTATATTTCAAAAACTATAAAAAACTCAAAGATAGTCCCAAGTTTTCCTCTGCAAAGCTTTGTGTCAACTTCCTTTGCCCACCTTTAAGCTGGTGGCAAGAAGGTAACTAAGATTCTTTTTCCCTTCTTCCCTCCCTCTCTCCCTCCCTCCCCCATCTCTTTCTTCCTCCCTCCCTCCTCTGTTATATTCCTCCTCTTCTTTCTCCTTCTCCCTCTTCTTCTTTTGCTCTCTCTGTCTCTGTCTCTCTGTGTGTCTCTGTCTTTCTCTCTGTGTATCTCTGTATCTTTCCTTCATTAGCTATTTCATCTAAGAAAACTAAGCGCTCACTGGAGGGCCAAATGTGGCTCAGTGACACAGCATTTGCTCAGTACAGTTTCAGTGCCATCCACAGCAGCGGGACAAAACAGATAACGATCACTGGATAACATTATCCTGGTCAGCAGGGCTAATTCTTGCATGTATAAAATGCTAATCTTGCAATCTACTAGTCACTGAACTTTACTGTCTTCAGACTCAGAGCTGGACAGATGTGTCAGGGCACTCCTGTTATCTCAGCACTTAGGGAAGCAAGTACAGTAGGATCTAGGCTACTGACCTAGTTTCATTTCCATGGCTGTGACAAAATACCTTGACAAAAGGCAACATAGGGAAGAAAGGCATTTGTCTTAGCTTACAATCCACATTGTGTGGGAGTCATGGTTGTAACTTCAAGCTGCTAGTCCCATCATACCCACAGTCAGCAGCGATAAATGCATGAATGCTCACTTGCTTGCCTGTGCTCACACAATTTTTCAGCCCTTATAAATCTTTGTTGCCTAGGGAATGGTACCACCAACACTGGGCAGAGTCTTCCCACATCAGCTAAGTTAAGACAATCCCTCATAGACACACCCACAGGCCAACCCAATGGAGGTAATAGTCTCAGAAACTCAATGAGAATCTCTTCCCTGATTCTAGGTTATGTCAAGATGGCAATGAAAGCTAACCATCACAGCTATATAGTGAAACCCTCTAAAGAAAAAGACTGAGTCAGCTGAAGTAGCTGAGTCTTGCTTCCATTTGTTACTCATTACTGTATAGATCACCCTGAAAGGGTTGAGAGGTACAGAGAGATTAGTTATGCTCACCCATGACCACAGTTCATACCGTGGATTGTCCCTTATCCTACGGACTTACTTGGCAAATGTTCATTCACCTCACTCAGAACAAGCCTGTGAGGTAAATCATGTCACTTGACAAAGGGCAGAAAGTCAGAGTCCTCTCAGGACCTTACCAGGTCCTCAGGCCAGCCAGGAGTCAGCGTTGACCACTCAACACTGGGCTTGTGATTGTACTCCTTGCCCCATGGGCTCATTTCTGCTGTTTCTAAAGAGAACTGGAGCCCAGCACACAGTTTTTTGAAACCCCAAACTAATAAAGAACTAGCAACTATTTTCTACACTCTGTTAAGGTGGGGTGGGGAAATCAAAACATACCTCTTAAAGTTATACATCTGCAATATAAATTTAAATGTCAAAAATATTAGTGTGGTTATTATTAAAAAATTACAACTAGAGAGTAAAACAAAGGAACAAAGGAAGCTGTGTGGCCACCTGTAGCCCAGTGGTCTACCCCTGAGTTTGGCCTGCATTGCTTTTCTGTACTGAGGATTGAACCTAGGGCCTTGTATTGTATATGCTAAGCAAGCTCTCTATCACTAGTATACATCAGAGGCAGGGGTGGGTTGGAGTGTTTAAGACTGTTCTAGATTCCTATCTGTTATTTGTGATTAAAAAAAATCCTCTGGCTTAAAGCAACTTAGGAGAGAGAAGGGTTAATTTAGCTTACACTTCTAGGTCACTGTCTACCACTGAAAAACTCAAGGCAGGAACTCAGTGACAGGAACCACAGAGGAACCCTACCTCCTGGCTCACTTTGTGACTTCCTCTGCTATTTTAGCCCACTTGCTTAGGAATGGCACCACCCACAGTAGGCTGGGCCCTCCTACATCAATCATCAATAGAGAAAATCTCTCACAGAGGTGGCTAAAGGAAATCTGATCTGGGCAATTACTCAAATAAGGTTCCTGCTTCCCCAGTGACTCTAGGTTGTGCCAAGTTTACAATGAAAACTAACCAAGGGGTTGAGTGACTGTTCAGTGATTAGGATCACCTGGATGCTTCTTAAAGAGGACCCAAATTTCATTCCCAACAGCCACATAGCATCTAATAACTAACCAGAGGATCCAATGCCCTTTTCTGGGCCCAGCAGCACCAATATACATGCAGGCAAAACACCCATACACGTAAATAAAATGTTTAATATGTTTAATTACTTTAATTAAATATCACAGAGATTGTGCCTCATTATATAGGTTATACAAAACTTGAATTCATGGTTATCCTACCTTATTCTCCAAAATGCTAGGATTACAGGAGTACCACCACTCTCTTGACCCTGAGCATATGAACCTGAACTAAGTGGTTTCACTATGCTTTGTGACAGTGTTAAATATGCATTAATATACAATGCATTGTTCTTCTACCAAAAGGACTTCATTATATTCCCTCCTGGTGTGTGTGTGTGTGTGTGTGTGTGTGTGTGTGTGTGTGTTTGCATGGATGAGGAGTTCTGTTTGCCCCTCCTACCATGTGGGTGGACCCTGGGGATTGAACTCAAGCTTAGCAGAAATCTTCTTGACCCCACTAAGCCATCTTGCCAGCCCTCATGCAGTCCCTCTTATTTACTAGCAATGGTCCAAGTTTCTGACTTGTTCCCAATGCTAAATGCTTTATATTGGCAGAGTTAAATGTTCTTCTTCATATCCTTAGGGGTTTTGTTTTTCAGAGTTATTTTCTAACTCTGAAGTTTCTTAGCTCTGTGGCAATGTCCCATAGCCTAGAATAACCTTGACTCAAAATGTTAGGTATTTCATTTCCCTGAAAGGAATTGTAACCCAATGGTGTTTGGCATTGGGTGTATTATTTATGATGGAAAGTAGGGTGTTGAAAGGTGGCAAGGGAATCTATAAATAGCAATGAGAAAGCATAACCCCCCCCAAAAAAAGAGAGTGGGAAACAAGGAGACCCTAATTATAGAGACTGCCTTTCAGTTCTTGATGTGATTCTTGTCTGTGTTTCAGCTGTGGTTGGCCTTGTTGCTGGGGTACTTGTGCTGTTGCTACCTGAGACCAAAGGGAAGGCTCTGCCTGAGACCATCGAGGATGCTGAGAATATGCAGAGGTAGGAACTTGGGCTCCCTGCATGAACTCCTCCACAGATGCTTAGAGACACTTCTGGATCTGTCTAGGGAGAAAGATTAGGTTGAATTCCACATCCCATATCTTAGGATCAAAGCAAACTACATCAAAGCATTAAATCAGACAGAGACAAGAAGTTAAGTGAAAAATGCCATGGAAGGAGTGGTTATAATCCACAGCTTCATAATGGGCAAGGTCTGTCTAAATGTGATCCAAAAAAAAAAAAAAAAAAAAAAAAAAAAAGCCCAGGGCCTATGGGAGAAATTTAGTGTGTATACATTCACCACAAAAATTGAGAGTTGAATTGAAACACTGTCATCATTGGTAAACCTAGATAAAATGCTTAATACTATAAAGAGATGACTTTCTGATGTATATGGTGAGAGCTCTAACAAAACTGAGGGAGATGAGCAGTGGTAGTGTGTGCCTTTAATCCAACTACTTCAGAGGCAGAGGCAGGTGGGTCTCTGAGTTTGTGGTCAGCCTGGTCTACAAAGCTAATTCCAGGAGAGCAAGGGCTACACAGAGGAACCTTGTCTTGATAAACAAACAGCAAACCATGAGAACTTCTTCCCCCAGAAGGAGGGGGCTGGGGTCCCTGACTCAGCAGAAAGAAAAGGGCATCCCTCACATGTACATGAAAGTAAGTCCTGCCTCTTTCATACCAGAAATAAACTCACGCAACACAAGTATTCCTCTGTGTCTTCAAAGATCAAAGTACCCAGAGCACACTGTACCTGGGAAAAATGTGTGGGACTCAACAGCCCTCATGTGGCTGTGGATAACACACTGAACCCTTCATAATGGTCAACCCGATCACAGAAATGAGGTTATTGTGTTTGTCTTTTTACCCAGTCCCCACCTCTTGGAATTTTGTGTGTGAAATGTGTGGTAAGACTAATCGTTAAAGGATCTTTTAATGCAGCAAAAGATTAGAAGAACCTAAATGCTCTTCATTTGGGAATTCAGCTGAATAAATTATTATATGCTGTACACCAGAGTACTGTATAGCCACTAAAAAATGATAAAGTTTTATATCCACTGATAAGAAAAGTCCTCAATTTTTTTTTAATTTTAAAAAAGCAAAGCATAGAAAAGCATTTGTTCTAACATTCTTACATTTGGGTAAATACACCATAAATACATAGACATACAAATATAAAATAGTATTGAAGATAAAAATGACAAAAGTATAGAAATATTTAAGTAGCTCCCTTATCTGCAGTTCTAATTTCCATTCTTTCTATAACCTCTGGCTATAGAAATATATCCTGTGGTCCCCATAGATCTTTTCTAAAGTGAGAAATGGCACATAAGCTCAACTCCCAGGATCTGTGACAAAGTCAGATGTGGGAACCTAGAACAGACATCTTCTCTGTAAAGTTGGCAATTTATGGGAGCGGCTGGATGGTGCCTCTACTCTTTGGAGAGCAAACCTTTTGTGGTAGACCACAGTCCCCCATTTCCTGTTATGCTGGGCCTGGTCCACTTCTATTAGCATCTGGTTCCCGTGACTATTTGTATTTGAAGTGCTAAAGCTAAAGCAACATCATCTGAAGGCACCTTCCTATGTGTGTCACCCCTCCCCTGGAGGACAGAGACTCCACCCTGAGCTGAATTACATTCCTATAGCTGGCACATCCTGGCAGAATAAGTCCCAGACTTGGACCATATACTAGTTGTCTTAGTTAGGGTTTTACTGCCATGAACAGACACCATGACCAAAGCAAGTCTTACAAAGGACAACATTCCATTGGGGCTGGCTTACAGGTTCAGAGATTCAGTCCATTTTCATCAAGGCAGGAACACAGTAGTATCCAGGCAGGCATGGTACAGGAGGAGCTGAGAGTTCTACATCTTCATCTAAAGACTGCTGGTGGAAGACCAACTTCCAGGTACCTAGGAAGTGGGTCTGATAGCTCACATCCACAGTGACACACCTACTCCAACAAGTCCACACCTAATAGTGTCCCTCCCTGGGATGAACATATACAAACCATCACACTAGTCAAAGTCCCTCCAGGATTATCTTCAGCTAGCTCCCATGGCAGGTGGGTAGTCATATATGAAGGTGAGGAACAAGGGCTAACATAAGTTATCCAGATGGACTTGGGCTTCAGGGTTTCATGGGAAAATGAAAAGAAAACTGAGCTATTAGGCTAAGGGTTGTGCAAAGAGGGGCAAGAGTGAGGGTGTTCTTAAGCTGGAGGGCAGGCAACAAAGTTGGTACTGAAAGCACACTCCTGTTATATGTCCCAGACATAAAGAACAGGACCAAGAAGGAGCCCCTTCCCTGCCTGCAAGGAATCTCAGTCTACCTAGTTACAAATACAGCTTGTCTGACTTGTCTGACTGCCCTTCACCCCCCTAAGCCTGCCTTCTTTTCTGTAAATGGGGTGCGGTGGGAGCAAACATTTTCTAGGACTCTCAACTAGTACTTCCATGCCTTTTCTCATCAAATGCTCACAAAACGAGTCTTACCTTTAACCCCATTGACAACACAAGCACAGAGATAGACAACGTTGTCACATAACCAGTAAGCAACAAACACAGCCATGGTGCCAATTGAGCCAGCCAGGTTCCATGGCCAGAGCCTCTACTTATCATAAGAGAGTTGCTCATACCCAGGATAAGGCATTATGCAGTACTAGGCACTCAGACCGTGCCAGTCAATATGCTTGCTGCTGTTCTTGCTGCTGCTGGTGTAGAGGCTGCAGTTGCTCGGGCTTCCTGACATTGTGCTATTTGTTGTTGTTGTTATTAGTGCTATTTTTCTTGGTGCTCCCATAGATATTACAGTTGACACAGCTGCTGCTGCCGTTGATACTGTCGTTGCTGTCACTGGTGCTGCTGGGATTAACACCACTATATCTGTCACTAATGTAATTAATGATATACCACTGCTGTAACTGCAAGTATTGCTGTTGTTACTACTGAAGCTGCCGCCATTGTTGCTGATTCGCTTGTTGCTGATGGTACTGTTGCTGTTGCCATCAGTGCGACTGTTTCTGATCTAGGTCGTTGCTGCAGCCAGCATCAGTAGCTATTGGTATTGTTACATTGCTCCTGTTGTTACTGATGCTACTGTTGCTCCTGATGTTGCTGATGTTATTGTTGTTGCTGCTGTTGCTGTTGATGATAATGGTGTTGTTGTTGCCAGGGCTAATGTAGCAGCTATTGCTCTTGGTGCTGAAATTGTTGCTGCTTTGATTGGTGTTGCTGTTGCTACTGTTTTTGGTGTTATAGCTATTTCTTTTGCTTGATACTATTGTTGGTGATAATGCTGTTTCTGCCGCTATTGTTGTTGTTACTGTTACTGCTGCTGAAGCTGATGTTTCTGTTGCTGTTGCTAATGTGGCCAGTGTTCTCATCACTGCTGTCATTATCACGGCTGCTACAGTTGATGTTATCATTGCTAATGCTGCTGTTATCGCTGTTGTTCCTCCCACTCCTGTTACAACCAAGTAACTGTTGCTGCTACTGCTGGTACTGTTTCTGTTGCTAATACAGCAGTTACTGTTGCTGCAGTTTCTGAAAACAGTGCTGTTTCTGCTGAGCAATAGCAACAGTACCATGAGTAACAAGAATATCAGCAACAACAGCAACAGCTACAACAGCAACAACAGCAACAGCTACAACAGCAACAACAGCAACAGCTACAACAGCAACAACAGCAACCGTTGCAATAGCAACTGCCATGGTGGTGTCTTCAGTTACAACATTTTAGTAGTGTTGGTGTTATCATTGCTAGTAATGCTTTTAGTGCTTATTGTTGCTACTGTTGTTGCCATAACTGTTACTGCTACTGTTGCTGTTACTCATGTTTCCATTACTGTTGTAGTTGCTATAGTCACTGTTGTTGTCCTTACTGTTGTTGCTGATGCTAAAACTGTCCCTACCATCACTGTGGCTGTTGTTCTTATTATTCTTGCTGTTGCTGTGGCTGATATTGCAGTTACTGTTATTGCTACAATTACAGTGGTGGTTGCTCTAGTTGATGCTGTTGCTACTGTTGACACTGTGGCTGTTGCTGCAGTTACCATTGTTTTTGTTATTATTGCTGTTGCTGAAGTTATCCTGTTGTTGTTGTTGCTATTGTTGCTGTTGTTTCTGCCTTTACTGTTGCTGTTACTCCTCTTACTGTTGCTTTTGCTGCTGTTGCTGTAGCCACTGTTTCTGCTGTTTCTGTTGCGGTAGTCACTGTTTCGGCTGTTGCTGTTGCTGTAGCCACTGTTTCTGCTCTTGCTGTTGCGGTAGACACTGTTTATGCTGTTGCTGTTGTGGTAGTCACTGTTTCTGCTGTTACTGTTGTTTCCGTTGTTGCTGTTGCTGTAGTCACTGTTTCTGCTGTTGCTGTTGTTGCTGCTGTTACTGTTGCTGTCACTGCTGTTGCTGTTACTCCTCTTACTGTTGCTTTTGCTGCTGTCACTGTTGCCATTGCTGCTGTTACTTGTGATTTTGCTGCTGATATTGTTGCTTCTGTTGCTGTCATTGTTGCTACTGCTATTAATGCTGGGGTTGCAGTTACTATTGTCCCTGCTGTTGTCATTGTTACTGTTGCAGTTGCTGATGTTGCTGTTGCTACTGAAACTATTGCTATTGTTGCTGTAGTTGTTGCTTCTGTCACCATTCCTGTTGCTACAGTTGCTGGTGTTGTCACTGTTGCTATTCCTTCTGAAACTGTAGCTGCTATTGTTATTGCTGCTGTTGTTGTAATTAGTATTGCTGCTGCTGCTACTGTTGTTGCTGCAGTTATTGTGTTGGTTTTGTAGTTAATGCTGCTGTTACTGCTGACATTGTGGCTGTCACTATAGTAACTGTTGCTGTTGCTGAAGTTACCATTGTTCCTGTTATTAGTGCTGTTGCTGCAGTCACTCTTATTGTTGCTGTTACTGTTCCTATTATTGTTACTGTTACTGCTAGTGTTGCTATTGCTGTTATTACTATTGTTTCTGTTGCTCCTTTTGCTGCTGCTGTTACTGATGTTGTCACTGCTATTGCTTTTGTTCCTCTTACTATTATTGTTGTTGTAGTTGCTGTTATACATGCTGTTGCTGTTGACACTGCTCTTGTTAGTGCTGTCACTGTTGCTGTTGCTGCTGTCAATGTTACTGTTAGTGTTGTTACTATTGCTATTGCTGCTATTACGATTTCTGTAGTTGCTGTTATTGCTGCTGTTTTCACTGTTACTGTTGCTGTTGCTGCTGTAGTTGTTGTTGTTGTTGCTTTTGCTGCTGCCACTGTTACTTTTAGTGTTGTCACTGTTGCTATTGCTGCTATTAATCTTGCTTTAGTTGCTGTTATTGCTGTTATTGCTGTTGCTATCACTGTTGCTGTTGCTATTGACACTGTCACTGTTACTGTTGTCACTGTTGCTGTTGCTGCTGTTGCTGTTCTTTTCACTGTTCCTGTTGCTGCTGTCACTTTTACTCTTATTTGTCACTGTTACTATTGCTGCTATTACTGTTGTTGTAGTTGCCGTTACTGTTGCTGTTGTTATCACTGTTGCTGTTGCTATTGCTCTTGTTGTCAGTGTTGCTATTGCTACTGTCACTTTTACTCTTAGTGTTGTCACTGTTGCTATTGCTGCTATTACTGTTGCTGTAGTTGCTGTTGTTGCTGCTGTTATTGTTATCATAGTTACTGTTGCTGTTGCTGTTGACACTGTTACTGTTAGTGTTACCACTGCTGCTGTTGCTGCTATTACTGTTGCTGTAGTTGCTGTTGTTATCACCGTTGTTGTTGCTGTTGACACTGTTACTGTGAGTGTTTTCACTGTTGCTATTGCTGCTGTTACTGTTGCTGTAGTTGCTGTTATTGCTGCTGTTGCTGTTGTTATCACTGTTGCTGTTGCTGTCACTGTTGCTATTGCTGCTGTCACTTTTACTCTTAGTGTTGTCACTGTTGCTATTGCTGCTATTACTGTTGCTGTAGTTGCTGTTGCTGCTGCTGTTGCTGTTGCTATCACTGTTGCTGTTGCTGTTGACACTGTTACTGTTAAGGTTGTCACTGTTGCTGTTGCTGCTGTTGCTGTTGTTGTCACTGTTGCTGTAGTTGCTGTTATTGCTGCTGTTTTCACTGTTACTGTTGTCATTGTTGCTATTGCTGCTGACACTGTTACTCTTAGTTTTGTCACTGTTGCTATTGCTGCTGTTGCTGTTGTTGTCACTGTTGCTGAAGTTGCTGTTATTGCTACTGTTTTCACTGTTACTGTTGTCATTGTTGCTATTGCTGCTAACACTGTTACTCTTAGTTTTGTCACTGTTGCTATTGCTGCTATTACTGTTGCTGTAGTTGCTGTTATTGCTGTTGTTGATGTTGTTATCACTTTTGCTGTTGCTGTTGACACTGTTACTGTTAGTGTTGTCACCGTTGCTGTTGCTGCTGTTGCTGTTCTTGTCACTGTTCCTGTTGCTGCTGTCACTTTTACTCTTAGTGTTTTCACTGTTGCTATTGCTGCTGACACTGTTACTCTTAGTTTTGTCACTGTTGCTATTGCTATTACTGTTGCTGTAGTTGCTGTTATTGCTGTTGTTGCTGTTCTTATCACTGTTGCTGTTGCTGTTGACACTGTTACTGTTAGTGTTGTCACTGTTGCTGTTGCTGCTGTCACTATTACTGTTAGTGTTGTCACTATTGTTTTTGCTACTATTACTGTTGCTGTAGTTGCTGTTATTGCTGCTGTTGCTGTTGTTATCACTGTTGCTGTTGCTGTTGTTGTCACTGTTGCTGTTGCTGCTGTCACTGTTACTGTTAGTGTTGTCACTGTTGCTATTGCTGCTATTTCTGTTGCTGTAGTTGCTGTTACTCCTACTGTTGCTGTTGCTGTAGACACTGTTACTGTTAGTGTTGTCACTGTTGGTGTTGCTGCTGTTGCTGTTGTTATCACTGTTCCTGTTGATGCTTTTACTGTTACTCTTAGTGTTGTCATTGTTGCTGTTGCTGTTGACACTGTTACTGTTAGTGTTATCACTGTTGCTATTGCTGCTATTTCTGTTGCTGTAGTTGCTGTTACTCCTACTGTTGCTGTTGCTGTAGACACTGTTACTGTTAGTGTTGTCACTGTTGGTGTTGCTGCTGTTGCTGTTGTTATCACTGTTCCTGTTGATGCTTTTAATGTTACTCTTAGTGTTGTCATTGTTGCTGTTGCTGTTGACACTGTTACTGTTAGTGTTATCACTGTTGCTATTGCTGCTGTTGCTGTTGTTATCACCGTTGCTGTTGCTGTTGATACTGTTATTGTTAGTGTTTTCACTGTTGCTATTGCTGTTATTACTGTTGCTGTAGTTGCTGTTACTCCTACTGTTGCTATTGTTATCATAGTTACTGTTGCTGTTGCTGTTGACACTGTTACTGTTAGTGTTGTCACTATTGCTCTTGCTGATATTACTATTGCTGTAGTTGCTGTTATTGCTACTGTTTTCACTGTTACTGTTGTCATTGTTGTTGCTGCTGTTGACACTGTTACTGTTAGTGTTGTCACTGTTGCTGTTGCTGTTGTCACTGTTGCTGTTGCTGTTTACACTGTTACTGTTAATGCTGTCATTGTTGCTATTGCTGCTATTACTCTTGCTGTAGTTGCTGTTATTGCTTGTTTTCAGTGTTACTGTTACTGTTGTCATTGTTGCTGTTGTCACTGTTGCTATTTCTGCATTTACTATTGTTGTTGCTATTTTCACTGTTGCTATTGTTACTGCTGTTGTTGATGTTGCTGTTATTGTTGCTGCAGTTACTGTAGCAGCTGTTATAGTTACTGATGTTACTGTTTCTGTCACTGTTTCTGTTGTTGCAGTTATCATTGTTTTTGTTATTGTTGCTGTTGCTGAAGTTATTCTTGTTATTACTTTTACTGTTACTGTGACTGCTACTATTTCTGTTGCTGCTGCAGTTGTTTTTGTTTCTGTCACTATTGCTGTTGTTGTTGCTACTGTTGCTGCTGTTACTATTTCTGTTGCCATTGTTATTGTTATTGCTGTTACTGTTATTTCTTTTACTGTTGTTGATGCTTTTGTTACTGTTGCTGACACTGCTGTAGCTATTACTTCTCTTATTGTTGCTTTTGCTGCTATTACTGTTGTCACTGCCACTGTCACTGTTGCTGCAGTTATTGTTGTTGTTACTGTCATTGTTACTGTTGCTGCTGTTATGGATAATTTTGCTGCTGTCACTATTACTATTGTTGCAGTTACTGTTATTGTTGCTGTTGTCATTGTCACTGTTACTGCTACTGGTGTTGTTGTTGCTACCAAAACTATTGTTGATGTCGCTGTTGCTGTTGCTGCATTTACTATTGTTACTGATATTGTTACTGTTGCTGCTGTTGCTGCTGTCACTGTTGCTGTTGTTTCTCTTACTGTTGCTGTTGTTGAATTTACTTTTGTTGCTGCTTTTGTCACTGTTGCTGTTTCTGCTATTGTCATTGTCACTAATGCTGCTGTCAATGCTACTGTTGCAACTGTTCCTGTTGCTCCTGAAACAATGGCTGTTGCAGCTGTTGCTGTTGTTCTTGTTATTCTTCTTGTTGCTGCTGTTACTGTTGCTAGTATTGTATTTACTATTGTTGCTGCTGTTGCTATTGTTACTGTGGTAATTGTGGTTACTGCTGTTGATGCTATTGTCACTGTTGTTGTTGCCCTCACTGGGTCTGTTGCTACAGTTATTGTTGTTCCAGTTATTACTGGTTTTGTTGCAGTTATTCTTGCTGCTGCTGTTACTGTTGCTGCTATGGTTGCTACTGTTACTGTTTCTGTTGCTACAATTACTGTTGTTGCAATTGAAGTTGTTATAGCTGTTATTGTGGTGGTTGTTGTATTTACTGTTGTTGATATTGCTGACACTGTTGCTGTTGTTACTGTTGCTGCATTTACTATTGTTGCTACTGTTACTACTGCTGTTTGTGCTGTTACTGGTGCTCTTTGTGCTGTTACTGTTATTGATATTGTCACTGCTGCTGTTGCTACTATCAATGTTGCTATTTCTGCTGTTGCTGTTGCTTTTATCACCCTTGCTATTGTTGCTGTAATTGTTGCAACAGTTACTGGTGTTGCTGCTGTTTTTGTTGCTATTACTACTGATATACTTTCTGTTGTTGTTACTGTTGCAGTTGCTGTTGTTGCTGTTACTGTTGCTGAAGTTACTGTTGTTGCTAGTGTTACTGTTGCAGTTGCTATTGTTACTATTTCTGTGGTTACTGTTGCTGTCATTACTGTTCCTGCTGCTGCAGTTACTATTCTTGCTTCTGTCCCAGTTGCTGCTGTCACTATTGCTGTTGCTACTGTTCCTGTAACCACTGTTACTGTTGCTATTGTTGCCTTTATTGTGGTTGTTGCTACAGTTACTGTTGTTGCTGTGGTAACTATTGATGTTACTGCAGTTACTGTTGTTGTTGTTGTTTATGTTACTGTTGCTTTTGTTGCTTTCACGATCTCTATTACAGCTGTTGCTGCTGTCCTTGCTGTTGCTGTTGTTACTGTAGCTGCTGCTGTTGTTGGTATTGTTGCAATTCCTCCTGCTGTTGTTTTACTGCTGCTGCTGCTGTTATCATCTGTGTTGACGTTGCTATCAATGCAGTCACTGCTGCTACTGTTGCTACAGTTGCTATCCATGGTGTTGCTGACACTGCTGCTCTTGGTGTTGTTATTATTGCTACTGTTGACATTGGTACTGCCCTCAATGCTGTTGTTACCATTGCTGTTGACATTGTTGTGGCTGACATCATTGCTGCTGCTGACATTGTTGCTGTCATTGACACTGCAACTCTTGCTGACATTGCTGTTGCTTCTGCTGTTCATGACCCCACCACTATTGCTGTCTCTGTCATTGATGCTCTGTAGCTGGCCCTGGAGAGTCGGGCAGCTTAGTAGATTTGCTTGTTCCCCTTCCTGAAACCTGAGAGGCTTACAGCACCACTGGTTGATTTGATGAGACTCTGTCACCCTCATCTCATACTGGACTGGTCCAGATACTGAGACCATGTGGGGAAACTGAGGGAGAAGTTGGGGATCTAGAGCAGCCCATACCTGATTCAGTGCAAACAGGAACATGTGAAAAGGGCGGGGCTGGGAGCAGCACAGGAAGGAGAGTATCCCTCCTCCCAGGACTATCAGCAGCATCCGTATATTCATAGAGATAATACTTAGAGAAAGTACTGTCTGAGCAATGTTCTAATTGCAGCCTTCACTCATGAAATAGGAAAGACTTGGTAAAAAGAACTTTTTAAATTCTGTGTGAGGACTGACCAAAGTGTCTGGATTCTGCATTCATTATATTTTACCAGTGCAGAGTTATATTCAGTCCTCAGCTACATTCTCTGTTATGGAGGAATGTGGGATACCAGGTTTAATTTAACTTCAGTGAGTTATTCTTCAAACTCTACCCATTTCCTTCATGAATGCCATCACTCAGAAAGCAATGCAAGAATGATCTTGGGCAAAACCTACACTTAAGTTTTGTTTCATTTCTTTATTACCCACTTGATGCTCCTTTTCAGCTCCTCATAATTTTTTCCTCACCAGTCTAATTTGTCTTCTTATTGCAGGCCAAGAAAAAAAGGAAGAAAAAAGAATTTACCTTCAAGTCAAAAAAGCAGATCTTCTGCTAAGCTAAAGAAAAAGGGCATCATTGCTGCTGGAGCTGACTTTGCTGAATCAGGCCAGAGGCAGAGCTTCTCTCCCACTCCCCCAAACCCCACACACACCAACCTCACTTACCCCCTAAACTCCATCAGTGGGAGCTCTAGCCCACACAGTTTGTTGCACTGATGTATCAAGCTCTTCTTCCCAGCCAGGATTTTCCACCTCAGTCTGCTCTCAGCAGTCCCAGGAAATGGCCGCTGCTTTACTAGATTTTGGGGTTTTTTTATCCTCTTTATATTTCTTTATTTTGTTTTTTCCCTTCACCACAACATCAATCCAAAATACACAAGGGAGCTGTGGGCCAGGACAATCAACTATTGAAAAAATAAATCTTAAAAAAAAAAGTGAGAGAAGAATTTTTTTTAGGAAATAAAAAAAAACTCAGAATGTACATTATGGGCTTGGAATAAAGACTTTTGGTATGATAGGTATGATGAAATTTCAAAATATGTTGTTTATTGTGTGGATCACACTTGAAAAGTACCCTGAACATAAAAATGAGGATACAAGTTGCACAATCACCAAGCCTGCCTATACTCACAGTGTATAACCACAACTGCATGCCTTCTGTAAAATTACAGCAGGGAGTATTCCTAACATTACTGACTCAGTCATGACAGGTTTTTTTCTTAAAATTCATGGCTCTTAAAAATGGCATTAGTATCTCATCAAAGTAACATAGTAAATACATTGTTTTTAAAGACAAATATTAGGCCCGAGGAGTTGGCTCAGTCAGTAAAGATGCTTAGCTTGCAAGCACAAAGACCTGAGCTTAATCCTCAAGCCACTGTAAAAAGGGGTGGAGGAGAAAGAAGGTGATGAATCTCCGTTGGGGTGGTGGTGGTAGGCAGGTCCCTGGGGCTCAGCAATCAACCAGCATAACTTACGTGGTAAATTTCAAGTCTAGAAGAGACACTATCTATAAGAGAAAAATAAACATGCAAAGGGGTTGGAGTGATGGCTCAGAGGTTAAGAGCATTGTCTGATCTTATAAAGACCCTGGTTCGATCCCCCACACACCCATGGTAACTCACAACCATCTCTAACTCCAGCCCATGCAAATTCAATGCCCTCCTCTGGCCTCCACAGGCATCAGGCAAGTGCTTTGTGCACATAAATAGAAGCAAAATACCCATGCACATCAAATAGCTTCTAAAACACTCAATCCCAAAAATGATAACGTAGAAATGGCCAGCTATAAAATGTGCGTCTTCATTTTGAAGAAATACAAATTAAAACTGAAAGGATATTTTTTACCTATCAAATTAATAAAATAGTGTTAGTAATTTCGAGTATAGGTAGTCACCAATGGTACATTCCTTTAGGGACACAGTGGTCCACCCATATAATAAATGTGTCTGACTTTTGTAGTTGCTCCTCTGTCATTATCTTCGATGAACAAAAGTGCACATAGAGGCATTTGAGAGGTATTTGTTGTATCATTTATGTGTGATGGCAAAAAGAAGAAATAACTCATTTACATATATAAAGATTGCTTACATAAGCCATGGCACCACCAACAGGGCAAGAGAAAGACCAATAGATGCTCTGCTGAGAAAATTCTAATACAAAGGTCGGGAACAGTATTAGGCAAGTCATTCGGAAATCAAGAATGCTCAGTTACATGGCGACCCATGGAGAAGACGAGGCAAGATTTTCTGTATTTTTGTGACGGCTGCATTCTGTGTGTTCATGTGCGCCCTGGTTTCATTTCTACCACTGTGATGGACCCCCTTACAGAACACATCAGGTCAGGTGATTTCATTGCCAGACACATGAGAGAACTTAATTCTGGCGTGAATCCAGATATCTCTTGGGCAGCCTGATAGAAAACTATCATGTGGCTGCCTAGCCTACTGACTTTACAGAATGTCCAGCCCAGGCAGGAACAATAGAGTCTAGGCTGATGGTGTGGGTTTCCCTAAACTCAATACCGATATTGTCAGCAGGACAAAACTGACCCAGCACACACCTCAGTGACAATGATAACATATTCAAACTTCTTTCCCTTTGCTTAATGGGTAGGTCTGAGTGAAGATCCCTGATCCCCCAAAGACTTTGAAACAACTTGGGTCAGCCAGAGAGACCTCCGCGAACCCTTGAGAGCTTCACTTCACTGAGATCAGAAGGCTAATGGTCCTTGAGTTCATCTGAATCTTCAGATGTCTGCCAAGTTTTCTTTAGGCGGGAGGATGGACAGTAAGATCATGCCCACAGCCACTCCAGCTGGGTAGCACTTAGCCCTGTTTGGTAGTCATATGCCTCATTTTACCCTTCCCTAGCTTGTCTGGTTCATGATAAACCATTCACCAGAGGAAGATTCTCTTCAGCACACCCTCCTGCAGGCTCTGGGCCTCAAAAGACTGACATGTCTGCTGCTGGTTCCAGCTGCCCTGTCCTGGTCACCTCTCCTCTTGCCCCATTCCCACCTGTCCCAGCTAATCCTTGGCTTTTCGCCGGGACACCAACTAAGCTCCCCCTGGTCCCTCATCAAGAAATTCACAACCTATGACCCAGAATCCGAGGACTCTGCTGTGGGGGACATGCAGGCCTGGAAGACACGGCTGTGAGTGACGTGTGGGCCTGGAGGATAGATGTCGGTGACGTGCAGGGTGAGGCCACTGACCTTCTAAATGAACACAGCTGTGCCATGGAAACTAGTTGTCATTATACAGAGTTCAGGGGCTTTTGGTGATCATAAGGATCCTGTTCCCAGAGGCTCCTAAAAAGCAATAGGCATTCAACGCCAGGACCCTGTTGTGTATAGCTGACACTCAGAACTCTCTTCCCAGGATCCAGCTTCACCAGGTATCCTGCGAGGTTCATTTTGTTTTGCTTTTGAAGCCCAGGGTGCCCTAGAACTCACTTTGTAGCTGAGGGTGGCTGTGAACTCCTGATGCTCTGGCCTCCACCTCCCTAGTGCTGGGACTGTAGCATGTGCCTCCACGCCTGATTTATGAACTGCTTGGTATATGCCAGTCAAGCAGCTGCCAACTAAGCCACAATCCCAGCCCCTCCTAAAGGTTTTCTGCATATAATATTTCCATGTAAGAATTTTACTGCTAATGAGGACAATGTTTCCTTCTCTGTGTATATTGGTAAGAAGGGTCTGGGAAACCCTGCAATTATATTTTGCTTGCCTGTTTTCTAAGTTCCTTTACGTTCTCAGAAAGGTTACAAGTACCCAAAACTAGATGTTCAGTGACTATATATCAGCCTCAAGGACACTAAAGAGGGGGAAGCAGAGTCCTGGTTCCCAGATCTCACAATTACATGGACCAGTGACACCGCAGCACAGCAGAATACTGGACTAGAACTGTGCTATGTGCACAGTGCTTTGTAACACTACACCACGACCACAGCCAAGGGTTGGGTTACGTTGACCTTCCCTACAGAGTAATTCTTGGTATTAAATAATAATGCCGCATCACACTGGACACCGAGACGAGATGAACAACTTAGGTGTGGGTTTTGTCTCCTTTGGAGACAAAGATAGGAAATAAATGAACTAGCAATGATAACACAGTATGGTCAAAGCTCCCGGGGTAGGGAAGAAGGAGCCCAGGACTTACAATGTCAAAGTCGGGTCCTACATGCAAAGCTGGAAAAAGGCTTAACTAAAATTCTTAAAATTTGCCAACAAGGCACCTGGACCCAGGTCTCTTAGGGCTTCTATTTCTGCACAAAACATCATGGCCAAGAACAAAGTTGGGGAGGAAAGGGTTTATTTGGCTTACAATTCCACATTGCTGTTCATCACCAAAGGAAGTCAGGACTGGAACTTAAGCAAGCAGGAGCTGATGCAGAGGCCATGGAGGGATGTTACTTACTGGCTTGCTTCCCCTGGCTTGCTCAGCCTGCTTTCTTATAGAACCCAGGTCTAGCAGCCCAGGGATGTCACCACCCACAATGGGCTGGGCCCTCCCCCCTTGATAACCAATTGAGAAAATGCCTTCCAGCTGGATCTCATAGAGGCATTTTCTCAACTGAGGCTCCTTTCTCTGGGATAACTTCAGCTTGTGTCAAGTTGACATAAAACTAGCCAGCATACCTGGGTCAGAGCGGGTGGTGAGGCGGATTGGATAGATAGGAAACAGATTTGATGGAGAATGACAGCTAATTAGATGTTTGGCAGAGGCAAAAGGAGAATTTAAAGCAAGCATCCCCAGTGAGAGTGATTTCATAAGCATCTGTCAAAAGACAAACCAGAAGTGAACCCAAACATTTATAGCCAAGAGACACTCAGTAGGGGGCGCTATTCATACCCTCTCTACCTGACCTATCCTTATCAGCTCTCCTATCTCAAAGCACAATATTGTAACATCTGTCCAAGAAAGAACGTGAGCATGCCAAAAGATCTGAATGCATTCAAAGAACTCCTAGAGAGCAAGAAAAAAGGCTTTTTAGAAGCAATTTCATCCAAATGGTTAAAAAGAAAATAGGCTTAAAATTGTAGAGAAGGATCGCTTTTAATTCACTTTTGGAGTTTTGGTGTTTTCTCAAATTTTGGTAATGCACATACTTTAAATATATATATAAATATATACATATATATTAAATATATATATATTGGCTCCTAGGATGTCAGGTGGTGGTACAATTGGAGGTGTCAGGTGGTGGTACAATTGGAGGCAGGGTTCTGTCTTAAGGAGAAAGAGAAGGACTGAAAGGAAGAAAAGGAAGAGAAAGAGGAGAAGAAAAGAGGAAGAGAAGAGAGGCGGGGAGAAAAGAGAGGAGGAAGATGGAAGAGAGGGGGAGGGAGAAGAAGAGAAAGAAGAAAAAACAAGAAAAGGGAAGAGAAGGAGAAGAAGGAGGAGGAGGAGGAGGAGGAGGAGGAGAAAGAGAAGGAGAAGAAAACATTGTCAGACCAGGAATCAAGCTTCCAGCGTTAAGCCTTTAGGGCATATTCCCAAATCATGTCCAACCCATCAGCATTTTCTTAAATTTTCAGAAACATCAACTTGTGCATACATTTTACTTATTGCTATATGTGGCGTAAGCTTTCTTTTATTTTTGACAGAGTCCGTGAGAACTTGTCTGTTCTGCTATCCTGATTGCACACGTTGACGTGCGAGTGCCCTTCTTTATCATTCCAGTCTCTCCCAGCCATGTGATTCTACCCATTTTCAATGTGACTTTATTCCTTGTGGCTTTTCTGTCTTTACTCATTAATCTCAGCAGGGTTCCATCTGGTTCGTAGCCTTCTCCAGATTCAACTTTGCTGTGTATCTTCTCCCTTTCTGTTCTTGTTGTAGAGTTCATTCCATTTCTAGCCCATGCCACCACATGCGTGGATCCTCCTATTTCGTTAATCCATGTGCAGGAAATCACGACACACTTAAA
Organism: Micromys minutus; assembly: GCF_963924665.1. Classification (NCBI taxonomy): domain Eukaryota; kingdom Metazoa; phylum Chordata; class Mammalia; order Rodentia; family Muridae; genus Micromys; species Micromys minutus. Next base: position 19,942,330 of record NC_137965.1, on the reverse strand, counting down.
ATGAAAGGAAGAGATTGGGCTTTGGCTCAATGCCTGCCATTTACAAAAATGCCCTTTTGTTACATGTCACCTGTTTCCAGACATCCGAAGCTCCACTTCTGAATGACACGTGTTATAGGTCCCATGCCACTGTGTTTGTGTGCAATTCTGAGTCCTTCTCCCCCATACTTGGCTCAGAAACAAGAGCAAATATTTACCATCACATTTTGTGGAAGGAAAATCTACTTTTCCTTAACAGAGAACAGTGTGACTGGTAACCAAAGACCTTCCAAGTTCTTACCAGATGGCAGCATATAAACCATGGTAACTTAAATGTCTATCTGGAAAAAGAAAGTCTAGGGTTCTTTGCTTGTTGAAAACTCTGATTGTTGAGCTGTGTTGGGGAAGAGTTGACTCAGTAGTCCAGTAATCATCCAAAAGTGGAAAGCAAGTAAATTAAATGAACTGTGTATTTTCATCCATTCAAACCCAGTGAAGGTGAAGACTGGGGTGTGACTGTGTAACACGCATCTTCCTTGCCTTCCTCTGGAGAAACAGAAGTTCCCATTTTATTTTTTAAGAAAGAAAAGGTTGTGGCCTGCTCATGCTGCAACCCAACCACATCTGTGATGGTGACAAAGATGGCAGAATTCCACTAGACCCGAAATGGCTATTTTTTTAAAAGCAAGCCATTACCAGCAGTGTCTAACTGACCACTGTTGGTTGTGCACACTATGAAACCCCCTAACTGCTGGTTCTGGGATGGGCGCTGGAGTAAGGTGTGCTTGCCTTAATAGTTTGCTGTGCTGGGGAACAGTCTGACTGTAGCGTGAGCTTCCAGCAGAATAGGTGTCTGCTCCATTGTGTGAAGGTTCACCAGACTATCTTCCCAGGTATTTCCCTACAATCTCCTTCACTCTTCCAAGAAAAGACCCCAGCATTCAATTGTGTGGGAAGACCCTTATATGGTGGCTTGATTTAGACTGATGTTTACCATCTGGTATTCTAGCTCCTCTTCTACAGAAAGCATGGCTTAGAAATGAAAGAGTGCTGTAAGAAAATACATGGGCTGGGGAGATGTTCCATCAGTAAAGCACTTACAATACAAGCATGAATGCAGAACTGTAGTTCCATGGAAGGCCAGGCATGGGGGCCAGGCATGGGGGTGTGCACCTCTCTACTCAAATCCTTCTTAAAATAAAGATTTCCCCATCGTAGCCACAGGAGAATCACTGTTCTGTGTGATGTTGATCTCAAGAGTGATAAACTTAAGGACAAAGGGCTACTCCAAAGACCCCTTCAGACTTGACTCCAGGGAACTCTGGCAGCTTCCTCCAGGGGACTGGTTCCAGCATCCCAGAATGGGGAGCTGCTACAGCCAAGTGGCCCCAATTCAATAAGGCTCAATAAATGATCAAGCAAGGGTTTTAAATCTAGTAGGTCCTTGCGCTGTGTTCATATATAAGTAGAAACTAATGGAAGTCTGTAGAAAGGGGGGGAGAGGATATAATAGTCCTAAATTCAATTACTCTGAGTTTCCCCCTTGAAATTCATTGCTGGGACTAGGGAGATGGCTCAGCCATTAAGAGCACTGACTATTCACTCTTCCAGAGGTCCTGAGTTCAATTCCCAGCAACCACATGGTGGCTCACAGCCATCTGTAATGAAATCCAATGACCTCTTCTGGTGTGTCTGAAGTCAACGACAGTACTCATAGACATAAAAATAAATAAATCTTTTTTAAAAGCACTTGTTGCATTAAAAAAAAAAGAAATTCATTTCTGAGACAACAAGGCAGGAGTGGCTTAGGTGTGTGGACACTTGAGAGAGTTTCCCCATTTACTTCCGGACTTCTGCTGGATACCTCAGATGGTCCTTCAGAGCACAGTACACAGTTACACAAGAGCTCCTTGGATACGGTGAGTTTTCTTATGCAGGCATGTGCAATGTGTGCCGTCCTCCACAACCACCTCTCTCTCTCTCTCTCTCTCTCTCTCTCTCTCTCTCTCTCTCTCTCTCTCTCTCTCTCTCTCACACACACACACACACACACACACACACACACACAGAGGGAATGACCCCAGTCTTTTGAAACCTCGAAGCCAGCCCCCAGGGACCTGCCTTTTCCAACAAGACCACATCTAATCATGCCAAAACCGTTCCACTCGTGAACTCCAAGCATCAAACACATGAGCCTACGGGGGTCGTTTTATTCAGACATCACAGTACGGAAAACCTTTTACACAGGACTATTGACTCCAACTATCATGCTATCTTCAATTTGTTTAAGTTGCTCATTAGTCTTTTGTTTTTATTTTATTATTCTTTAATCTTTTTGTAGTCCATATTTTATCCCCCCACCCCAGTCCATCCTCCAACAGTTCCTCATCCCATGCCTCCTCCCCTCTCTCCAAGAGGATGTTCCCACCCACCCACCCCCACCAGTCCTCCCCACTTCCTGGGCCTCAAGTCTTTTGAGAGTTAGGTGTGTCTTCTCTGACTGAACCCAGATCCAGCAGTCCTTTGCTGTGTATGTGTTAGGGGCCTCATATTAGCTGGTGTATACTTCCTGGTCAGTGTCTGAGAGATATTGGGGGTACAGGTTAGTTGAGACTGCTGGTCTTCCTATAGGGTCACCCTCCTTTTCAGCTTCTTCCAGCTATTCCCTAATTCAACCACAGGGGTCCCTGGCTTCTGCCCATTGGTTGGGTGTAAATATCTGCATCTGACTCTTTCAGCTGCTTGTTGAGCCTTTTGGAAGTTAGTCAATGCTAGGCCTCTGGTTGTAAGCACACCATGGCCTCAGTAATAGTGTCAGGTCTTGGGTCCTCTCCTTGAGCTGGATCCCAATTTGGGCCTATCACTGGACCTCCTTTTCTTCGGGCTCTTCTCCATTTTTGTCCCTGCAGTTCTTTCAGACAGGAACAATTCTTCTTGAAATTTTGTGACGTTTTTCTAGTTGGTTGAATTGCAGCCGCCTATGTAGCAGAGGATGGCATTGTCTGTGGTCGAAATCCTTGTTGGTGCAACAGGCCAGGGTGCCATGGAGTTCACCCCTTTCAAAGGAGCTCAGTGGTCAGTTTCTCTAACTTCTTCATTTGCTGCTTCTGCTCAGTGATGGAGGAAGGTTGGGATGACGCCTTCCCAGCAGACCCTGTGGTGACATACAAGTGAGCATGTAGGGTTAACGGCCCAGGGCCAGGAGAGATCACGCTGAGGCCTGGGGAGAAGGGAATGCTAGAGAAGCTTTGAATCCCTGAAAGAGGGAAGGCTATCTTTAAGCTCCACCTCTCAGCTACATTCCTGTCATTTCTCGGGCCTTACTCGCGTCCGACTCCTGATTCTGGTTTCCCTCAATATTTGATCTATTCTTTGTCATCTTTGTGGTTTTTCCAGAGTTTCTTTTCCTATAAATGTACAACCAAAGATTCTTATTTTGCCATGACTACATCACCTTCACATTTGTCAGAGGAAGCACTTTGCAATTTTGCTACCATTTGCTTCTCTGCAGGGGTCAGGAGCAACACTCTTTCTGAAGGAGTCGTTTTTTTATGTTTGATTCTCTTTTCTCTGCTCATTTCTTCCTTGAAGATTCCAAATCTACAAAGTGTCTGTTGAGCAGAAAGACCACCACCATAGTGTGGTGATGGCACAGACTATGTGGGTCACTCTTCCAGGGCATAGACCTCTAGAGAAGACAAAAGTTTAGCTCTGCCAATGTTTTCTCTTTGCTGTGGGTCTTGAGGCCCCTGGCAGATGAGTTTTCATGTCTTGCGTGGGTCATTCTGCTCCTTGATTCCTTCACAGTGATGGATATGTTTTGGCACTGAGGATGAGCTACAGGCTCCAACCCACTCCTTTTTCCTGACCGAATGCAGAGCCTAGATCTTCTCTTCATGTGATCTACATACCCCTCAGATTCCACTCTGGGACTGGAGAGTCAAGCTTCTGGGTGTTTTCAGTGTGTGAGCCTCCATTCCCGTAGCAGGCAGACAAGCAGAATAATCTGCCCCCTACCTTGAGATAATTTTTAGAGTTTTTGGGCCACTAAAACCTAACAAATGAAGGTTAAGGATACAGAAGCTGTGACTTGGTGAAAATGGAAACTTATCCATAGCTCAATTAGGATTAAGCATCAGTACATCTCACTGAAAAACTAGTGGGTATCATACTAGGACACAGGTATCTTCTTGAATAGGCTGAGAGCTCAAAAGATCCCTAAGGGAAGACATTCAGACAAACTGACTTTGTTTATTGACTCAGAAGGAAAACAAACAAACAAATTCCGTACTCATTCAGAAGACATGACATTAACATATTGTATTGTCTATTCAAAAAAAATATAGAAACAATTAGACAATTACTCTAAGGCAGGGCATGTGGCAGGTGGAATCCACTCACATCTCACATCTCACAGCTGCCAGCAAATTCAGCCCCTGGAGGATCTGATGCCCCCTTCTGGCCTCCACAGACACTCACACTTGGCATATGCTCATACACAGATATATATGCAATATGAAATCAATCTAAGACATATTTCTTTGGACAAAATATTCTCTCCTTTTGGCCTTTACTCAAGAAGAAATAGGTGTAGAGGAAGAGGCAAGGAACTAGTGCTGCAAGCCCACCATGATAATTAATTCTGTAAAAGCTTAAAGTTGTGGGCAAGAGTATTTTTTATTGTTTTTTCTTGAGAGAGCTCCATTCAGTATTCTTAAATAAGTCACTGATCCGTTGATTTCACCGGCCGGGCTAATCTCTGTCATTACCAAGGTTCCATGTACTCTGGCCTGCCATTTGCTGCAGTCTCTGTGCCCACTATCACTGTGACTCCAACATGGGCTTTGGTCGAAAACTAGGCTACTTCAGTTGTATTTGTAGCAGGAGCCACATCACTGTCGTCCGAGCAAAGACATCAGAAGAACACAGTTTCAAAGTCTCTCATGGGTCTCACAAAAGCTTGTGGGAAGGGCTTAGCTCCTCATCCAGAGAGGGCAGGCTTTAGCCTGGAGCCCACTGAGCAAGGGGAAGCCTGACACAGATACCATGGCTGTGTCTTCAACTTTGAACAAAAGCATCTGGTCCACAATAACCAAACTGTAAGAGAAAGAATTGCCTAGTATCTCCTAACTTCTTATGATGGGAGGCCCAAGCTCTCAAATCTTCAAGTGGTGCTTCTCTGCACCTTTGGTTGTGTTGGCAGCCACTCCATCTTCTTATTGCTTCCTTTTCCTTCTTCTCAGCCTCAGGGTTGGACAGGTTTTACCTTCTCATTAACCTTTGTGGCTAAGTGTGATCAGTACATAGGTGTCAGAAGATCATTTCTATTCGCTTAAACAAAAACAGTATGTCAGCTTGAAAGCTATCCCAGTCAATACAACACAAGCCTTGAAAGTAAGAGGACCTCAGTTCAATCCCCAGAACCCACATGAAGAGCTGACAAGGTAGCACATGCTTGTAGTCTCAGTGCTGAGGATGTGAAAACAGCCAGATCCCTGGGGCTCACAGGCAAGTCAGCCCAGCCTGACGGGCAAACTCCAGATCAGTGAGAGACTGGAAAAATAAGGCAAGGTCCAGGAAGATGCCGCAGCAGATAAAGTGCTTGATCAACAAACAAAAAGACAGGATTCTGGATGCCCAGAACCCATGGAAATTTTAGTCTGTGTGCTAGCTTACCTGTGATTGCAGCCTTGGAGGGCAGACACAGGGAAAGAGCAAACTGGCTGTTGAAACAACTCTGAGTTTAACTGAGAGACTGTGATGATTTGCATATGCTCATCCCAGGGAGTGGCACTATTAAAAGGTGTGGCCTTGTTGAAGGAAGTGTGTCACTGTGCAGGTGGGCTTGGAGACTCTCATCATAGCTGCCTGAGGTTGCCCAGTCTGTTTCTGGCTTCCTTCAGATGAAGATGTAGAGCTCTCAGCTTCTCTTGCACCATGCCTGCCTGGATGCTGCCATGCTCCTGCCTTGATGATAATGGACTGAACCTCTGAACCTGTAAGCCAGCCCCAACTAAATGTTGTCCTTTATAAAACTTGCCTTGGTCATGGTATCTGTTCGCAAAAAGAAAACACTAAGGAAAAAAGTTGGTAACAGGAGTGGGGTATCGTGATAGGCCAGACCATGCTTTTGTTTTGAAGAATGTGAATTTGGCGACTTTGGATTTGAAAAGCAGTGGAAGGCTTTAATTGGGGCTTAACTGGCTATCCTAGTAGGAATATGGAAGACTTTGTTGCTGAGTATAATTTGAACTGTACAGACCTGGCCCAAGATGTTTCAGTGGAGAAGAATTTCAGAATGTGGCTTAGAGAGAGTTTGAAGGTATTTTGGTGAAGAACGTGGCTGCTTTTTGCCCTTATCTCAAGAGTCTAAGGCAATGAGACTTATATTAAATACATTGAAAAGGAAGTCTCCAACAATCCCAGCAGAGACTTTTTCTCTGGTTAAGTCTCATGGTGAATATTTTGAACAAGCATAGCAAAGCTTAGTAAGCAAAATAGAAAATATATGGTTTGGGTATTAAAGGGGAACTAGGAAGTGAAATGGAGCTGAATCCTGGGTTAAAGGATATTGAATTAAATTATGAAAGTAATGACCTTGTGGCAAGATTTTACCGAGCTAAATTTAGGTCTAGACATGGTTGTACAATCCTTTAATACCAGGAAGCAAAGACAAGCAGACCTCTGAGTTCACGGCCAGCCTAGAACAGAGCAAGTTCTGTAGGTTGATGTCAAAGCAATATATGATTGGACAGTAGGGGGGGAGACAAAGCTCTGTTAAGTCAGAAGAGAAGGAGAAAGCAGGAGATTTAAGATGGAGGTGGCAGTGGAGGATGGTTCGGATCAAAGTGAATTAGATCAGTTTTATCTTTTTGAGGTGGGTGATTTATATCTTTATTAATTGGCAGTGAATTTATTGAGTGTATTATGGATTGAGAATTTAACATATAAACTTGTTTGATAAGTTACTGATTGTCGAGTCATGTTTTTATTGGGCTGTGGAGGACAGTGTGTGAAAGCAATGGCTGAGAGGCAGCTGAAGCGTGCATTTCCAGTTCTGTACCCTCAAGAGGTGAGGGCAAGCAGGGCCCATGGAATGAGATGTGTGGGTACCAGGCTTGGTAACTAACTGCATAGAGGACAGTGTGAGACTAGGTGTCTAGCTACACACTGGAGTGGCCCCCAGAGTGAGAGATCCCTCGGAGTCTCAGTCTGCCTGACAGATAGCAACAAAATCATTTTTACTTTTACTGCAACAAGTTATAAGAGGAAAAACTTAAACCCAAGTGTGCTGGACCACACCTTTAATCCCAGTGCTTAGGACACAGGCATGCAGATCTCTGAGTTCAAAGTCAGTCTACAGAGCAAAGTCCAGGACAGCCGAGTTTAGGCATTGAAGGAGTTGGAAAGCAGGAAGAGACAATGTACTAGAGTAAGGAACAGCATGTTCCAGACCCAGAAGTAGCAGAACATATCAGCTTTGGCCACATGACTCTGGCTTTAGAATCTAGAACAGAAGGGACTACTGAGATAATTGATTCTGATTAGCTGGAGCTAAGAAATTTGTGGTGATTAAGCGAGACCAGCATCACTGAGGTGAAATCTTCTGGGAAGTGTTTTTTGAGAGCACAAAGAAGCTGTGTTCCAGAGATAGTCAAGGTTGTACCTCCTGCAGCAGCTGCACTTGGTAGTGTGTAAGAGTCACCCAGGTGGGACTGGTTTTGAAGGCATGAAGGCATTGTGAAGAGCAGCTGAGGCTTGGCACTGTGAGAGGCCATGAAAGGCCATTGGTGAAGGTGCAGCCTCAGTTGCAATCAATGCCCCAGGACTGAAGGGGTCATGCAAAGGAGCTGAGGCTTGGTGTCATGAGGAGAGCCTGTGAGAGGTTTTGGTGAAGCCTGGTTGCAATGGAAGACCCTAGAATATTGGAGATGCCAGTGCCATGGGATAATCACCAAGAACAACAGCAGCTGTGTAGTAGATCAACCTGAGCTTCAAGTGCTACCGAGGACAGAGCTGGAGAAGTGACACTAACCCTTTGGAGGAGCCCAGAAGATCATGTGTGGATCAGAGACATTGAAACAAGAAGTTATAACATTGAAGTTGCCTTGGAGACCCCAAGATGCTTGAGATGACAGAGCTGTGGCCTCTCTCTGCTGAGGGAAGCTGCTAACAGGGAATGGAACAAGCCCAGAAGAAAGAAGTGTGTTGCAGTCAACAAAGAAGAAAAAGGAGTTGAAGATATGAAGACCACTTTGACATCAGACATGGAGATGCAGAATTTGGAGTTTGCCCAGCTGGTTTCCTGTCTTTAGGAATTACAGTTAAGTGATTGGATGAATCTCAAAAGAGGCCTTAAACTTTGGACTTTTAATACTATTGAGACTGCTATAAACTATAGGGACATTTGAAGTTGTACTAAATGTATTTTTGAATTATGCTATGCTTAGATATGACCTCCACACACTCATGTTTGAACAAATCTATGGGGGCCAGGAAGTGAAATGTGATGGTTTTCATATGTTTATCCCAGGGAGTGTCACTATTAGAAGATGTGGCCTTGTTGCAAAAAGTGTGCCACTGTGGGGGTGAGCTGGGAGACCCTCATCCTACCTCCCTGAGGATGCCCAGTCTGTTTCTGGTTTCCTTCAGATGAAGATGTAAAACTCTCAGCTCCTCCTGCACCATGCCTGCCTGGATACTTTCATGCTCCCACCTTGATGATAATGGACTGAACCTCTGAACCTGTAAGACAGTCCCAATTAAATGTTGTTCTTATAAGAATTGCCTTGGTCATGGTGTCTGTTCACAGCAGTAAACCCCTAAGGCAGAAAGGAATACTGGGCACTCTGTGTCGTGCAGTTCAGGCTCACCTGCCTAGGGAAAAGCACAACCAGAATTAAAAACGGGTCTTCACACTCAGAGTGATCAAAAAAAAAAAAAAAAAAAAAAAAAACCCTCGCAGGCATGCCCTGAAGCCCACTTCTAAAAGATCCCAAATTCTGTAGGGTTGATAGTTAACACTAACTGTCACACTATGTGACAGCACTATGATTTATGAAGCAGTGGACAAGTATGGATTGCCACGTATGGTGGTGGTCTGGCCCTGGAGTCCTCTGCCTTCCGGGACCTCAGCCTATAGACCGAGCACTTTATATTCTCAATTCCCAAATTATCTGTTTCAATCCAGTTTGAAATTCTGAATTTTTTCACCTTGGTCCTTAGGTCACTGAAGCTCTGGGCAGCCAACACGTTTTAGTATAAAATGATCAAGCCACAGATGTTTCTATTTTCAGCATTCATTAGTTGCCCCTCCCTTCATCCGTGTGCTCATCATAGATGCTCACTAGCTGAGCTGTTAATCTTCCCAGCACAAGGTGCGTGTTGGTTGTGTTGAATAGACAGAACAGTTTATAAACTTTATAGAAACTCATGGGTGCCTTTTCTTTTGGCGCAAATTTTATTATTTGTTCTCTGTAAGTGCTGTGGCTCTTTTTATAGACCCAAACTTATTCCAAGTGACCATAATTACTGTCTTTGGGATGTTGAAATCGTCTCTGCTTGGCCATCTGGATCCCTCCTTATTTAGGCATCTTTGTCTTTCTAACATTGCTCTGGACATCTCTGAGGCCTTGCTCTTTGGCAAAAACACTTGCCTGCCTTCATGACCTTTGCCTTTGTGCATGTGTATGTGTATATGTGTATGTGTGTGTATGTGTGTCCTTAAGACTAGTCGTAGTACCCCTTTTGAAAATCCTGTTTTAGCAAATTATGGTTTACTCTGTGGTATTGGGTTCTTGTGTGAAAACATATTTCTTCATAACTGCTGACTTTCTTTTTACCCTTGCAATTCTCTCAGATGAAAAGACCTTTTTTTTTATTAAGTTTTCTTGCTTCCCTCCCACCAAACAACATCCTAAATTACAATATCATCGAAAGCTTTATAAATCTTCAATTTTTTTTCCTTTTAGAAAAATAGTATCAGACAGAAACTTTTTCAAATTTGGGGTGAGAGGGAGATCAGGTGTGGGGGGAGGGCCTGGGAGAGAAAACCAGGAGAATGAATGGAAATCAGCTAGGGCGTGAGGGAGTATCTCTAGGATCTGCCAGACACCTGGGATGAGGGAGGCTATGGGGGAGTCTATGGGGGAGACTATAAATGAGGTTCCTAGAAGTTGGGGATGTGGAGCTTGAAGTTGCCACCTCCTGAGCCACACGGAACTCCCAGTGGAGGGATAAGGACAACCCGCCCACAAAACCTTCCCCCTAAAATGTGTCCTGCCTACAAAAAGTTCAGGGACAAAGATGATGCAGAAACTGAGAGAATGACCAACCAATGACCAGGCCAACTTAAGTCTCATCCTATGGGCAAGAACCAGTCCCTGACACTATTAATGGTACTCTGTCATGCTTGCAGACAGGAGCCTAGCATAACTGTCTGAGAGGCTCCACCCAGCAGCTGACTAAAACAGACGCAGAGACCCACCGCCACACATTAGATGGAGCTTGAAGAGTCCTGTAGAAAGAGTTGGGGACACAGAGGAGCTAGAAACTCTATAGGAAGACTAACAGAGTCAAGTAACCCGGACCCTTAGGGTCTCCCAGAGACTGAACCACCAACCAAAGAGCATGCAGGGGCTGGACCTGACCCTACCCAACATATACATAACAAATGAGCAGCTTGGTCTTCATGCAGGTCCCCCAACAACTAGAGTGTGGGGGTCCCTGACTCTGTTGCCAGCTTGTGGATCCTGTTCTCCTAACTGGACTTCCTTGTTTGACTTCAGTGGACAAGGATATGCTCAGTCCTGCAGTGACTTGGTGTGTCAGGTTACCCAGGGGAAGCCTCCCCCTTCTCAGAAAAAGAAGGAAGGGCCAAGAGAGGGAATGCATAAAGGGGACCTGTGAGGGGAGCTAAGATCAGGATGTAAAGTAAATTAATTAATTAATTAATTGAAAATTAATAAATAAAGGTTATGTATATAATGTTTTGCCTGCATGTGTGTATGTGTATCATGTATACGCCTAGTGCCTGCAGGGGCCAGAACAAGATGTCATGTCCCCTAAAACTGGAGTCATGGATAGCTGTAAGCTACAATGCAGGTGCTGGGAACTGAACCCAAGTCTTCTGTCCTCTGCAAGAGCAACAAGGGTCTTTAAACTATGGAGCCATCTCTCCAGTCCCACAGTCAGAGGTTTTAAGATGGCCACTCGTGGGCGGAGAATGTAGTTCAACTGCTAGAATGCGTGTCTGGTGTGCAGGAAGCTCTGGGTTTCAGCCCCACTCTCATATAAAACCAAGCATGGTGGTGCAGGCTTGCAATCCCAGCAGATGGGAGATGAGGGAAGAAAGACTGGAGCTGGAATTCAAGTTCAACTATGTAATAAGTCCAGGGCCACCCTGGCCTACTTAAGACTCAATCTCAAAATAAGTAAACAAACGAATAACTAAATAGACATCTTGTAGCAAGTTCAAGGCCAGCCTTATCTACTTAAGACTCTACCTAAAAATAAATAAATACACCTTTTTTAGATGGCCAATCATGATAGAGGCCATGAACAATTCAATAGTCCATGAGTACTGGGAAATCACCATCAGGAGACACTAATGGCCGTGCACCCAGCAAGGAAACAAAAATAGGCTTCCACAGACTGTGGCCAACACTGACTTATGCATACATGTAAGAGAACGGAAATGAACACATACAAGCAAGAACATGTATGGCCATGAGAAGCTAGGATACGTCTTCCAATGATTTTCCCTCTTGGAAATGAGGTAGAAATTCCCTTCTTTTTATATAATGATAAAAAATACCCATCCCTCAGCTACCCCACACACACCAGAATGGAAACACAATACAGCTCTTCAGATGACAGTCTCTGAGTACCTGATGTGTGAAGTGACTAAATTGTGGAGCGGGACTGAAGTTCCCCCTCGGTGCAGGTATCTCTCCTACCAGATCTGTATGTTGGAGGACCAGAAACTGTTTCCTCCTGCGAGCAGCCCAATTAGGAGCGGCTCACATGGGGTCTATAGTCACCTTTTAGTCAGCAATTCCCCAGTTATTTATATTCGAGGATTACTTGTTCTTTCTCCTCATCCTGGATTTTATCCTAACTCCTAATCTCTGTTCCTTCCAGAGCTCAACCAATCTCCTGCCCTAGGTCTCTACTTGACATCACTGGTGTTATCTTCCATAGACATGATCCCTGGCTCCAAAGCCTACTGAACTTCTGAACCTCCAGCCCAGTTGGTTCGTGTGATGCTGAGACCCAAATTTCCAGACAAAATGAATCGTTTTCACCGTAATATTACACAGTGGATGTGGAAGTTCACCTTCTGGACTCATCAATACAAAACAAAAACTGGAGCGGTACAAAATAACATATTCCCAAAACTTAGGTGGGAGCGACGTCTTTCGGAAAGGGTCATAGTGATTCTGGTCTGGGAGCATGGGTCACGTTTGTGCCCATCGTATGTACTGAAGTGCTTTTCACAGTGTAAATACATGTGTAGAGACGTTTTCCTTCAGAAATAAATACAATACTCAGTGCAATGATTCTCAACATTCCTAATGCTGTAACCCTTTAATAGAGTTCTTCATGTTGCGGTGATCCCTCCCCAACATAAAATTATTTCCATTGTGACTTCATAACTGTAACTTTGCACCAGCTTTGAACTGTAATGTAATATCTGCGTTTTCCAGCAGTCTTTGGGGGAGGAGAGTCACGACCCACATGTGAAGAACCATTGCTATGAGGCATGAAACATCCACACCAAAAGTATCAGTGGCAGACAGACAAATCAAAGACGACGAGGACATCCGGGGAGTCCAAAGAAACGAGATAGCACTTCAGAAGAGCCTTTAAGGTTGATAATTCATTTGGAAGCTGGTGAATACACAGAACAGTCTGGGAAGGCAAAGGCTTCTGGGAGTCTTCCCAGCGCTGAGCCCTCCTTCCTCTCTGCCCCCCAGCTCCTGACACAGCGTCCCTGTCAGGTACCTGGGGATACGCCTGTTTGGACCTGAAGGTAAATTGTGTTTTCTTTGGCCTTCGATTTCCTGTAGCAACCATAAATAAAAATTAAAATTAATGAACAATCAACAACTTTGCTTGTCTGATTCTGGAAACAGGGTCTTGTCATATAGCCCTTGCTGGCCTGTCACTCACTGGAAACGCTGGTCTCAAAGTCACTATATAGATTAGGCTACCTCCGTGACCCGAGCATTGGAAAGACCATTATGCTCCAATTAACAATCTTGATGATGAACTTGCAAAGTTGAGACATGGGGAACATCGCATAAGATGGGACGGAAAGAGGAAGAAGACAGAGGATAGGAATGGATGCCATGTAACTGTCTCCTGGACATGACATGACCATCACAGCCATGAGATCACCGTACGATGGTTACCTACACAAGACCTGTACAAGAGCAAGCCAATAAGCTCAGTCAAGATTCCAACAGGCAGCACTGGTTGGATTTACTGGGTGTGGAGCAGTACTATGCTCCAAGCACAGCAACCACCCTCTTCCTCAGACAGCTGTGTCTGTGAAAGATTACCACATCTGGACTGTTGACATACTCTGCTCAAAGAGGGTGTGGGGAGGATCATTAGACTCTGCTAAGTATGCAGTCCTTCCTCCAAGCTAGGTATATGCAGCTCTGTCCTAATTACATATGACCTTAGGGTCTCTGGGAGGGGCTAGGGTATATACACTGAGGAAGCCTAGAAGAATGGCCTCCCTCCATATGAGGGGATGACTTTCCAATGCCACTGCTTTTGGACCACCCATGGTATTTTATAACCCCTCACCCCGGATCTGTTAGTAATCCCAACATACTTATTGGTTTCCCAGGAGTAATTTTGATAGAATCAAACTTTTCGTTTGTCATTGGGACCTCAGAAATGTGGGGAAAATACATTGCCTAGTTCCCTTACCCAGGGAAAATATTCTCAAAAAGATGGAGAACCAAAAACAAAAATGAACAAGCAAAAATAACAGAACAAAACATGAGAAGGGTTGGGGAACACATTGTGAGTACCTGGGGGAATTGTTAGGGGAAACAAAGTAACTGGAGGAAGTATTGGGGGTGCAGAGTACCTAGAGGAAGTGTGGGGGACAGAGTACCTGGGAGAAGTGTTGGGGAAGAGTTGCAAGTGGATAGGATCAGGATGTGTTATTATGAAGCTGTCACCAAATAAATAAGAGGTGTTCTGTTTGAAAAAAAGAGGAAAAATGCAGAAGTGTGTCACAATGTAGAGAACAGGAGAGCTAGCAATAGATAAAGACAGGGCTTCGAACTGAATCCTGCTTTTGGTTTGGCCTTTAAGTTAACAATAGAGCAAAGGCTGCCCGAGTTATGATTCAGACTAAACGTGCACAGCTTCCCTTGTCCCTACAGGCAGGAGCGGATGGACTGAAGTATCCCACAAAGGTTTTAAAGGATGAGCATGTGCTGCTAATAAATCACAAAGAAACAGGCTGGAGTCAGATGACAGAACATTAACTATGCATTCCTGTCACTTGCAACTAAAAGAACGAGGTCGTCACCAAACGGGAACTGTGCATGTGATTAAACTGGTGCTCAGTGCCCCAAGATGTCTCATGGTGAGGTTCAGAGGGAGCCTGTTTCAGCACAGAACTTAGACTAATTCCTGGGCTCACTTTCTAAGTCCGAAGGGAAGAATCACTGGGAGTGGCTGCACAACTTTAATTCCTGCACTTGGGAGGCAGTGGCCAGCCAAGCCTACATAGTGAGTTTGAGGCCAGCCAGGGTGAAATAGAGAGACTATTTCAAAAATAATAACATTAAAAAGAACCTTCCTTTTCCCCAGATTCCATTGTTATTCTTCTGTGTCATAAGTTTCTGACTGTCCACTGTCCCTGATGTAACATGGGACAACTGTCCACCGTCCCTGATGTGTCATGGGACAACTGTCCACCGTCTCTGATGTGTCATGGGACAACTGTCCACTGTCCCTGATGTGTCATGGGACAACTGTCCACCGTCCCTGATGTGTCATGGGACAACTGTCCACCGTCCCTGATGTGTCATGGGACAACTGTCCACCGTCCCTGATGTGTCATCGGACAACTGTCCACCGTCCCTGATGTGTCATGGGATAACTATATGTTAAGAAGTAGGTTCTGGTTCTCTGCTTTTCCTTGCATTCAGTGGCTGAGCTCCAATCTCACCTCCAGCATCTCTGGAAGAAGCTCCTGAACATCTGAAAAGCTCCTCCCACCATTAAAGTGGAAGAAATGAGAATTGCTGCAATGCTGTGACTTCTCACAGAGGATACGGCCACACCCTCCCTTCCTGGCCGCACAGCCCTCACCTCCTCCCCAGGTTCTCTGCTTCTTCAATAGTCTCAGGCAAAGCCACACCCTTGGTCTCTGGAAGAAGAAGAGTCATGGCTCCAGCAGTCAGGCCCAAAACCCCTACAAATGAAACAAAGTCCAAGGAAGTGTGTTAGAACAGGCTTGTGAAGTGAGACAGGGGTTAGGGAGGAGATGCTGCTTATCTTGGAAGTCATCAGGAACATTTAAGAAAGAACTGGAGGCAATCGAATAATTAAAGAAATGCAAGAGTGAAAATGTAAACATCAGTTTTAAGTAATTATATATATATATATGGTGATGACTGATAAATAGATGGTAGATAAACAGAAAAATGTATGCACTGGTAGATAGCTAGGTGGTAGATGATTGGATGGATGGATGGATGGATGGATGAATGGATGGATGGTTGGATGGTTGGATGAATGGATGGATGGATGGATGAATGGATGGATGGTTGGATGGCTGGCTGGCTGGCTGGCTGGATGGATGGATGGATGGATGGATGGATGGATGGATGGATGGATGGATGGATGGTTGGATGGATGGATGGATGGATGGATGGTTGGATGGATGGATGGTTGGATGGATGGATGGATGGATAGTTGGATGGATAGTTGGATGGATGAATGGATGGATGGATAGATAGATAGATAGATAGATAGATAGATAGATAGATAGATAGATAGTAAATGCATACATAAAAGATGAAAAGGGATAGATAATAGAAACATAAATGATAGGTGTGTGTATGCTTAGGCACAGAGATGACAGATACATAGGTACATAATTATAGAGATAGGGGTGGAGACAGGGCTAGAGAGTAAAACCAACCTGCACAGGGATAAGCCCTTCTTATTACTCTCTCCTCTCATCCTTCCCTCTGCCCTTCCCTTCTTCCTTTCCTGTCTCTTAATCTCTTCCCTTCTCTCATTCTCTTCCATCCACTCTCCAACTTCCTCACTCTCTTTCCTTCCCCATGCATTGGCCTGTGCCAGGCCTGGCATTTCTCTTCCCACAACCAGACATTTATCTTTCTGCTGCTGGGTAAGCAGGTCTTGAACCTTTTGCTCTAGATTTGGGGACAGAAACAGTATTTCCATTCTTTCACTGGTTCAGCTTTACCAGTAAAGAGGACATAGAACACTGTTGATTCCTATGTGTCTCCTTGTAGCCCTCACCACTGGGATCTCTAGGGCAGAGTCTCACACACAGTCCTTGTAAACCCTTAATTCTGGGGTTGTCCTCTCCCGGGCCCCAGTGTGCTGGGCTGATGGATGAATGCCATCACACTTGGAAAGGGATAATCATTCAACACCGTCATGCCCCTAACAATGACATACTCAGGGCATACAAGTGCATTAGAAAGTAGGTTATGCCAAAAGATCATCAGCCTGTGGAGTGTGTGATGGGTTGACTCTAGAGCCACAAGATGAAACTCTGTGGCTACTTCGTGGGAATTGCATGTTCCTAGTATACGAAATGGGAGGTAGAATGAGCCAGGAGACAGCCGACGGCCATGCTCCAACCTTGACATTCAGTCTACAAGCAACTATTGAGTGCTCACACAAATGCCCTCCACCAGACGGAAAAAAGGAATAGGTGTGAAGTCTTACCAAACAAAATGAGGGGCAGAGCTTGCCAAACATCCATCAGCCTGAACACCATGAAGGGGGTAAAGATCCCACCGAGGTCACATAGGGCAGAACACACCATCATCCCGAGATTCCTGGGAAGACAGAGACCAGACAGATCACGTGCATGTTTCACCTTCAAGGTGTGAACGGCACCCTAGAGCAGGCACGAGATCAGCCAGGGGTGAGTGCTTGGCACCCCAAAACCTTAGGAGTGGGAAGAGCTGTGCGGAGAGAAGGCAGCAGCAGACTGGAGCAGAGATGGGTGCAGGCTGATCTCCGTTTAGAGGGCTGAAAAAGACAGCCTGCCTCTGGAATTGTACTCCCAGCTTAGCCCTCACACTCCCAGAGGCCAGCTACGGACCAATGGAGATGAGCAAGCACGCGCAGTCTCTGACTTTAACAGTAGCTGCATCCCATGCCTGTTCCAGGGCTGCGGTATGTTATCACTTGGGAAGAGAACACAATATCTGTGTATGGCTAAGTTTAGTAAGACCCAGATTCATACCAGGCAATGTCTGCTATCAACACCAAATGAGTCTGGTGCCCAGAGTGTGACGAAGAGAACTACTCATCACAGACTTCCCTGTGAATAAGACAGGGTCATGTGGTGGTTCACATAGTCTTTCTTGAATCAGGTGCTTACAGAGTAATGAGCAGCCAAAATGGCTGTCCTTTGCTAGCTATATGCATTTGATTTAGTTGACTAGAAAGACTGGAACTCACATGGCTATGTGTGCATGCATAAGGGTTTAAGGTTATCCTTGACCATTCAGATTTTTCTCCTACTTTCTGTGACTGTTTATCATCCTACACACAATGGAAAGAGTAATTAGGGAAAGTAGCAACTGACCACCTCCATAGAGGGCCAGGCTTGGTAACTGCTATTATTTAAGGGAGTGTTCAGATAAGCCCGTGTGTCACAGTTGGTCACTGCCTAACAGAGCCATTAGGACAGCAGTTCTCGACCTGTGGGTTGCGAGCGCTCTGTGAGCTGTATATCACATGTCCTGCATATGAGATATTTGTACTACAATTCATGACATTAGCAAAGTTATAGTTATAAATGAGTGATGAAATTATTTTATAGTCGGGGGTCACCACAACATGAAGAACTGTATTAAAGGGTAGCAGCTCTAGGAAGCTTGAGACCCATTGCGTTAGGAGGTGGGGTCTAATTACAAGAAGATTGGTTATCAGGAGAATGCCTTGAAGGGGGGAGATGAGGACCCCAGTCCTTTCTGGTCCTTTCTCTCTGTTTTCCTTTCTAGCTACACATTCTGGTCATAATACTTGGTACTAGCTTAAGATCTCAAGCCCAAAACCCACAGCAACAGGTTAAAGTGAGCATAGATCAAAACCTCTGAAAGAGGGGATTAAGACAGACCATTCCTTCCTAAAAGTTGATTGTTTCAGGTATTTTGTCATAGTGACACACAGCACATTTGACCATTTTTTTTAATCTGGTGGCTGTGACAATGACAAGAGATCTGCTTGTCTGGCTATTTCAATTTTAGACTCGTGGCTCACAAATACTAATATAGAAGATCACACACACACACATACACCACACACACACACATACACACACACACACATACACACACACACATATACACCACACACACACACACACACACACACACACACACACACACACATGAATTTTTTGTTATTTGCTTGGTTTGGTGTTTTGTTTTGTTTTGTCTTGGAAGACCTAGGGAAATGTTTTCTCCTTAATATTTCTTCATCTCCTTGTACTCAGACCAAGCACCCTCTTTACAGGCAAAAGTCTAAGCCACATTCTTCTAATAAAGGAACTGGCAGAAGAAAGCCAAGAGTAGGCTGCTGTCATCTGTGTCCTGCGGGTGTTAGACAAAACTAGGGAGCTGGAGCATTTCTCGGACGTTTTCACAAGAACAAATGAAGAATAGTTTATTCCTGAGGAGGAGAATTTAAGGTAATAAGCCAAATTCTAACCAAGGGCAGGTTATGATAATGGCCATTTTATTAAAACTTCAAATAAAGTAGTTGCTTTCACAATTAAAATAATCTTCACTTCATGTTGAGAGCTCAGGGCTGGAGACTAGGGTCAGGCTGGAGGTAAAGGCATTTGCTCTCAAGCCTAATGACCTCAGTTGGCTCCCCAAAAATGGAGGAAGGAGAAGGTGGAAGGGGAGAACAGCCTTCTGCAAATTGACTTCTGACTTCTAGACGCGCACACACACACACACACACACACACACACATACATACACACAAACACTCACTCACACACACAAGACAAATAACATTTTAAATAACTCTAAAACAAAGTTCTGAAAATACTGGTGACAATGAGCTCATGCAAGATACTAAACATCATGGGCAGCTAGGAAATGCAAAGCGACCGTGATGTCTCTGTCTCCCAGGAGAACCTCAAAGAGGCTACACTAAACGCCGAACTCCATGCCCTGCATATGTCTGGAGGATGCATAAAGGAAAGGCACAGCATTTTTGTAAAATACCTTTTAGAAATATAAAATTAAACACAGGCAGTGCTGATGGCACATGCCTTGAATCCCAACACTTGGCAGGCAGAGGCGGGTAGATCTCTGAGTTCGAGGCCAGCCTAGTCTACAGAGAAAGTTCACAGGGAAACTCTGTCTTGAAAACGAAATAAATAAACACATGCTCATCTAACTCTGACCCTCCAATCCCATTCCTGTGTCCTCCCAATGTGAACACGTGTCCATTCAAAGGCTTCAAGATGTTGATAGTAGCTGACCCGTTACCATCCTATGCTGGCAGCTAGGTTGACCCTCGGATGGAGAGGCAGGTACTAGGACACTCACACTCTGGAATACTTTTCATGCAAGAACACGGAATTGGCAAATGTAGTAAAGTGAATCAGCCCATCATCATCAGTGACAGAAGTCAAACAGAGAGCCACTGATCATGGCCTCTCGTTTGCCGAGGGTCCGGAGAAGGCAAAACTAGGCAACCAGAGCAAAGATGGGAAGAGTGAGATGGATGTTGGACTATGTGAAAAATGCAAAACATGTCCTGTGGGGCTGCAGTCCAGAGTGGGAGCCTTCTGTGTGGAAGGTGATTATATACGAGTCCAGTATCTGATGCGGGCCTGATATGCAGAGATATAAAGATCCACAACCCAACAACAACAATAAAGATGGCCCAGTAACAGGGAAATTACCTCACTGGTCATCTCTCTACAAACAAGGAACTGAGTCACTAGGAGAGGGCCTTGGTTTTATAGTCTGACCTCACTTCCCATTTACTCTCTACTTCCTGGCTGCCAAGGCAGAGTGACCAGCTATCCTCCCGCACTGACAAACTATGCTTTCCCCACCCTGACAGACTGTGCTTCCTCGAACTGTGAGCCAGAATAAACTTTTCCTCCCTTAAGTGGCTTTGGTAGAGTACTCTGTAACAGCAAAGACTAGCTTAGTTAGCTGAGCCCCCCATGGAGGAACTATTACAGTGGCCCGTGCCTGGAGGCTTCTTACAGAAACACCTTAGAAGTGCTGCTCTCTGCCTGGCTATCAGGTGGCTACTTAAGTGTCCAACCCCATCTGTGGCCTCACCTGATGAATGTAGGGTAGAGCTCAGCGTTCACCAGGCAGATCATCTGTAGCACAATGGTGGCTCCCATACGGCCAAGACAAGCGAGGCTAACATTCAACCAGTGAAGCTCTAGGAAGGAACGAACAAGAAGATAGTTGGCGCAAGGAAGCTCCCTGAATGAACTGGAGCGGAAAGAGGAGATGCCTGACTGGACTGGACTGGTTGGGACCACTTTCCATAGGCAAGTAAACCAATGTCCAGGTGACTTGGGGAGGTTGCTAATGACGTATCCTGGAAGGTTCCATCACGCAGAAAGACTGGAGTGTTTAAATCCATTCTGCCTCCACCAGCTGCTCTGAAGAGAGATGAGCTATATGTTTCTCCGAGCCTTAGTTAGCTGAGCCCCCCATGGAGTGAACCTACACAGCTTGCAGGCAGTTGTGAGAGTTAGGGATGACATTAATGCCCAGTCTGGCCACAGCAATGAAACCCTGGCTTCTAGTTATTACTCAGGGAGATGTTGCTAGCTCGGTGCCTGAGGCACAGTCGGTGTGGTAGAAACCCAGCCCCTGAACTAAGCCTCAACCTAGTCTTCCTTTCCAAGCAAAGAAAGGAAGGTGTCGCATAGGAGGAGAGCATTGCAGTTCACCTCGTGCTACTTGGCCTCCCTTGCCGCCAGAGCTCAAGTGCCCATGGTTCTGACCCAGGTCCCTTCCCTAAGAAAGTCTCTGCATTTACACATGTGTGACCTTGGCCCTGTTTCCAGATGCTGATTCCACTGGTGACTTCCCAAAGAGAATGGGCACAACATAGTCTTGGCTCCACGCTCTGTCCATAGAAGGTTCACATCAATTATGCCACTGGGACATGCTGGCATCCCTGCCCTCAGAGGACTCTGCTCTGTACTTCAGTCTAGGGCAGCCAAGGATCTACGTGCACTGAAGTTTAGCTAACTCACCCCTGCCAAGGCCATGGCATTTGCTTCCACTATTGGGCTATCATTGTTGTCTCCATTTAACTCTGGTCTCATGTCAACTGTTCCCTAACTGTCCAACACTAGACGCTCAGATATGAACTGTTCCCTTAAGGCCAAGCTCTGCCCTCTGAAGACTGCAGCCCTGTCCTAGACTCCCACATGGCCTGTCCCATTCTTCTTAGAGTTAGCAAGGTCCCCCATCCTGATGGACCCAATGACCATCCTTCCTCAGCCTTCTCTGGGAGTCATCCCACAGCAAGAGCCTACACCAGTCTTCTTTCTGATGAGGCGCTAGAACCCACTGGTGCCTGAAATACCCTAAGATGCTTTATAGAGGCCAAAAAGGACTAACTACCACAACAGGGATCCTAGGAGAGAGCCAGTGGAGGTGCTAAGGCCAGGAAGGTCCTGGGACCAGCGATGCCCTAGCTCTGGCCATCAGGGAAGAATGGCCTCCAATTTCTGCACCCCTGCATTCCTCTTCCCATCCTCAAATGCACACAGTTTAAAAATCTTCGCCTAGATTCTAGAAAAAAAGAGATGAAGGAGAAGAGAGGAGGTCTTATTTCGGAGACACTGCAGAGACTAACCTACACACACACACACACACACACACACAACTTTTGTGTCCTGACCAGTATGACTCTTGAAAATCTGAGATCTGCAGATTTTTTCCCATAATTCCCTGCCAAAGTAATTCACCAGGCTCATAGTGCAGGACCCAGTAACAAAAGGGTGTGGGGAGGAGGGGTAGCAGCTACAGCTTCCAACTGGAAAGGCGGTGTACATGCTCAAATTAAAACCACCTCAAGGAACTTTGCCTGGACCCTCTGTCTTGGGTTGTAAGACTTATGATGCAATGCTCACACCCACCACCTGCCTGCCACTGAAGACCTGCGGGACAAAGAGCTATAGGGGACATGGGACAAGTGGAACACTCCCACGGAGCTGGGGGAAGCAGACGGTGTCCTGGCCATCTTCGGAAAGCTGTCAGGCGTCCACTGAAGCTAAACTCAGGTGTCCATGTGGACTCTGCCAGTGTGCTCACAGATATGTCCCCAAGGAAACAAGGACCCACGTCTACCAAGAAGAAATACTTAGCACATCTCTACTCTCAGTGGACAAACACTGTAAGCAATGACCAGTGGGAGAGAGCACATGGTGTGCTGTTTATATAAAGAGCAATATTATATTAAGAAAAGCAGTAGTCTTTGTGACCGCATAGAGAAGTCCCACAGATATGGGGTGGGGAGGGCATACATTCAGGGTGGCTCCATTCATGTTCCTGGGCTAACCTGTGGCAAAAAGGTCAGGAAAGGTGGTTGGCAGAACAGTGGTATTGGTCATAAGGTCTGCCACCCAGGTATCTGTATGTTTAACAAGCTGAGTCATTCATTCACTTAGAACTTGCTCGTTATATGTTTGCCATACCTCAATCCAAAACTGTTTAAAGTCTAGCCAAGGTCATGCCCTGCCTTTCTTCTTTTTCCAGAAGCTTATCAGGTGGTTACGACACTGTCCCCACAATTCGGTCACCTGGGAGGCAATGAAAACAGATAACTTACCATGTGGGATAAAGATCATGATGAGGCAGGCTGCCCCCGTCACCAGATTTGATGCTGCTATTGGGTAGATGCGGCCAATGCGGTCAATGGTGACAAGGATGATGAGGGCCGCAGGGAACTCCACCAGAGAAGAATAAAAGAAGTCCAAGTAGAGGTTGTCCCCTGTGGCCCCCACGAGCATGATGAGGCCCTGATACAGCACGGCACAAGAGAACCTGCAGAAAGGAAATGACAAGTCACAGGCCAGCTCCAAGGAATCCAATCAGCTGGACGAAAGGACAGGTCACATGGTACGAGATGCCTTGGGGGTGACATGAAGAGTACCCTACTGGGATCCTTGATAGGACATTGTGTCCCCACAGATGTGACAGTGTGTCCCACGGGCATCCCCAACGCACCTACTTTGAAAACTTTTTCCTCCGGGATCGCTTCAAGTTCAGGACTTACTGAGCCCCACAGAGTGATGTGTAACACACAGACCACAGACTAGAGACCAGGTGCAGGCCAAGCACAGGACCTGGCCTTGGGTTGCTTTGTGTACTTTGTGTATGTTTGAAGGAGGTAGTGGTGGCCTGTAAGATAGAGCTCTGCCGTGAATATTTACTGACAAATGAGCCTAGTACAGCTCCGGTCACACAGCAAAGGTAAAAGTACATTATCGGGACCATCCTTCTAAAGCCAAAGGTACCCGGCTAGCTAGGTCTCTGGCTCCACAGAGCTGATTTATCAGGCACCGTTTGTGTTCTCTCTTCTCCCAGCACACCAATCCACCCATATTCCAGGAAAACCTGGCAACATCACGTTGCCTAGTCAATGAAGACATTAAGTCAGCTGCCCAAGTCCAATCTTAGAGGGGTCTGTGTTGTTAAGAGGAAATGATACTATTTTGGAAATTGTCACCACTGCATAAAACTTGGCCATCCATAAGGAACTACTGTTTTATCCCATCATGAAGAATGGCTTTCAGCCCAGCACCATCACAGTTAAGAAAAACAACTGTATAACTGGTCAAGCGGTCGGTGAATACGTGCTGCCATCTTTTGGCAAAACCTGGAATTGCACATATGTTAAAATGCTCCTGCAGCTGTGACCACCACAGCTTTACAGCTTGTCTCACTTGCTTCCCGATGCCTATGAACTAGGCATACTACTTCTCACACTACGATGGCACTGCCCTGTGTCACAGACAGGTACAGGTACGCTCATATGGTCACATGACCAAGATGTTAAAGCAGCCCCCTGGTTGTAGTAATAGAAAAGCCGGTGAGGGCTAGGAAGACGGCTCCATTGGTAAAGTAGTTTCTGTACAAGCATGAGTTCAGAGCCTCGGAAACCTCAGAGCAGGGGAGGCACAAACAGGGAGATAGATCCCCGAGGCTTGCTGGCCAGGCAGTCCAGATGAATTGTCAAGTTCCAGGGTCAGTGAGAGACTTTGTCTCAAAAATGAGGAATGATAGACAATATCTAATATTGACCCTGGGTCTCCACACAGACAGACAGGCAGACAGACGGATGGATGGACAGATGGACGGACACACACACCACATACACACACACACACACACACACACACACACACAGAGAGAGAGAGAGAGAGAGAGAGAGAGAGAGAGAGAGAAGCAGATAGAGAGGATGGAAGAGAGTCATCCTGGATCTGAGCCACAGGAGACCAAGTAGGTCACAAGAAGGAATACAGCTCTATTCCTGGTTGGTTCAGGAGCCAAAGGAAAGCACAGAAAATGTTTGAGAAAGCGCGGCTGCCTTGCAGTGCGCAGCCCCGGGGAGGTGGGGTGGACGCAGGCTGCCTCGGAACATGAGATGGACCTTTTCAGTGTTCCCTGGGGGATGGGAAGGACACATGAGAAACAGCAGATCTTCGTGCACTTTCGAGGCCGTCAACACAGAGCTCGCTCGGTGGGTCATGGGTACTATGCGGAGGAGACACACTACTGAGTCAAACACACACAACAAACACGTGGTCAACTGTAACACATCCACGGCTGAGCACAGGACCCCAATGAGAGAGGTGAAGGACACCAAGACAGGGCAAGAGTGGTGCGCCTGGTGTCTAAAACAGATCAGAAGAATCCACGGAGCCATGGTTACTCATTAAGCCAATATTTGCCACAGGCCTACTATGTGCTGGTAATAATACCCTACTAGCTTGCCTCTTTGTTCCACTAAAATATAATGCAAAAAAGCAAACAG
The DNA here is from genome assembly GCF_963924665.1 of Micromys minutus. Classification (NCBI taxonomy): domain Eukaryota; kingdom Metazoa; phylum Chordata; class Mammalia; order Rodentia; family Muridae; genus Micromys; species Micromys minutus. The sequence continues at coordinate 19,917,058 of NC_137965.1, read as the reverse complement.
GGCGCAGAGCAGTTCTGTGTAAGAGAGGATGCCCAGAGCTCAGCAGCTTGGCCTTAGCCACTAAGAGAGTACCTTATGAAGGTTTTCAGATGTGAGGAAGGGTACTTAAAGGCACTAAGCTATTGGAACTTTCTCCCCTTCCCCATATCAAGTCAAGATTCAGCTGGCCCAAAACAAAGAACACTTAGACTAGGGTGGCCTCAGACATTCTTTGTGTGTGTTCGCCTTTCTTTGGTGTTAATCTCTCACCCATTCTTAAAAACAAGGGAGCAGAAAGGCCTGTTGAAGACTCAGACCCAAAGACTGTGCTCAGCTCCTCTCTGGGCAAGAGTTCATTGGTACCCAGCCTCTGGACAGTAGCAGACCAGCCCCAGGGGCTGTGTAGGAAGAGTGCTCACCATAAGTACATCAGGATGAGGGTGTGCTTCCTCAGTTTTGGGGTGCGAAACAAGTCGGCAAATGAGGGGCTCCTCCGCTTTTCCGAGCCATCTTCTTCAAGGCAGATCATCTGAGAGAGATTTGGGCATCACTATACCTGGCCTGGGTGCACGTGATAGTCCCCCAGGAGGAGCCTCATGAGGTGGCCCCAACCCCACAAGGAGAGAACCCCAGTCAAACTTCAGTACCTTTAGGTCAGCTGGGGGCACCTTCCCATTCTTCTGTGCAATTTGCTCCATGATCCTTATGGCTTGAGTGGTTCTCTTCTGGGACAACAGCCACCGGGGGGATTCTGGGACAAACCTGCAGACACAGCTCATAATTGCAAGGCCTTTCCCCGAGAATTTATCCCCACCTAACCCTTGACAGGAGTGATTGGGTGCATGGCTCAGAGCAACCCAACATCCTCAGAGGACTGTGATTCCCCAAGATGCTGGTGAACAAAGGCCTCGGCTGTGAGGTGCAGTTGGGACTCAGGCTGTGTGGCCCATGCATGACCTCTGTAGGCCACTGCTGCTTGGGGCCACTGGCTAAGATTCACAAAAGAGTGAGGGCTCCCCCTCTCCCCTATCCCCTGAAGCCCTCTTTTTGTGAAGTGGGGTCCCATCTCACTTAAAGGAGTCCTGTTCCAGAGAAAACGCACACTGAGTAGGAGCTTTACATTCCCTGCCATGCATATATCATGTGGATAGTAGGGCTGCAGGACAATGTGGGTGCTGTTTCCCAAACAAAGCGTTCACCTGCCATGAGATTGGATGGATAACACACTATTTCTTTCTTTTTCCCCACATTTAGTGGACACAGGGTCCTTGCATGTATTCCTGGCTAGCTTGTAACCTGGATGGCCTTGAACCCAATGACAATCCCCCTGCCTCAGTATCCTCCACTCCTACCCCACCCCTGAGTGCTGAGATTTTGGGCATGTCCTTTGTCTAGCACAGGACTGGGAAGAGCAGCTCAGAGATTGAGACTCCAATGTCATGGTCTTCCACAACTCAGGCAGTCTCACCTGGCTAAACACCCTTAAATAGCCAAGGCCCCCTCTACCAGAAAACCCCTTCTCATTTTACAGGGAGCGGACAGGCTCTTCTGACCCAGGTAACAGCTTCCATGTAGAGTCTGGGTCTAGCTCAGTGTCCCTTGAAATAAAGTCCACCCTTTCCCTGTAGCCTCTCCTATGCACAGTACAGTCTAGCGCTGTGCGTTTGCTAACTCCCTGGGACCCACAAAGTACACACATCTAAGAAGAGTGACACTTCAGGCTGGGCAGTGGCAGCTCATGCCTTTAATCCCAGAACTCAGGAGGCAGACACAGGCAGATCTCTGAGTTCGAGGCCAGCCTGGTCTACAAAGGGAGTTCCAGAACAGCAGGACTACATAGAGAAATTTTGTCTCCCCCCCCCAAAAAAAGGCACTTCATTGGGGGTGTTCATGATCTATGCATCTTCCCCAAAGAAGGTTGATAGTGGGGAGTCCTTCCGTTTATGTCTTTACTGGTAAGCTCTTTTAACTAAGACCAAGTGTCTGCTGGGTGGGTAGACGGCAGGCAGGGGAGACATCTCCTGGTTAATGGAGACATTGTAAAAACATGAAGTGGGACTGGAAGGGGCACAGGGGGCAGGGAGGGGGCACAGGCAACAAAGAGAGAGGACCTGACTTAAATCGGTGTTGCTCCAGGGACTCTGGGGATTGCAGGATGTAGTAGCCACGACAGTGACACCTCCTCTAGTCTGTCATCCCTGTGCTAGATAATTCATGAAGACTCTCTCCAAGGTTTCCCGGGGCCTCACTGTTAGATGCCGGCCCAGGGCTGACTCCCTGAGGCCCTCTCCCTGTGGCTGGCTTGGCCTTTCATTTCTAGAAGAAAGTGCATATACCCTTTGAGGTGGGCAGGCCGCCTGCAGGCTTCCCTGTGGTATCACTCCTATATCTGAGGGTGGGGTGCTCTGTGTAAGGAAGGAATGCAGCCCACACTGTGAGGAGCCCTGGGCACCCTGGGCACATCAAAAGAATGACATGCATAGCAAAGCTAGAGGAAGACACTTAAGCATCAGGGCCCGCAGGAGTGATAGTGCAGACTCATGCCTCTTGGAAGGTGGCCTATGTAGTGACAGAGGTTAACACACATCCCTCTGTGACCCCAGAGCCCAGCCCTGCAAGCAGACACAGCATGGAGCAGGAAGGTCATGCAGAGACACCTGGTTTCTGGCCGGGGAGGCATTACCAGTAATACAGCAGGAAGAGGAAAGTAGGCAGGGACACAGCCAGCTGGAGCCAGCGCCAGTGTGGAATGGCGTAGGCCACTCCAGCAAGCCCCACTAGCCCCACTGTGAAGGCCACCTGGTACAAGATGGCCGTCGTTCTCCTGTAGCCTGAGCCGACAAACTCTGTGACTGAAAAAGAAATGTTGGTCAGAGGAAGTCCCCAGAGAAGAAAGACCGAGAGTGGGGCTTGCTCCCAATAGCCACAGGCTTCACCTCAGCCACTTCTGCTCCTGTCTGCAATTTCTACCTCTCCTTTCCATAAAAGTCTGCATGCTTGGCCTCCCCCAGGCCTGATGCCACTCAGCCTGGGCCTCCAGGTTTACCAGGCCAGTTTGTTGCTAGGTTTTCTCTCACTGCCTCCCTTCTTGCCTTCTTACTTGCTATTCATGTATTCTTCAAGAAGTAAGCTTCTCCTCCCCAAATATTCATAAGAACTATGAGCTGAGTTGGAAAGTTCTCTTACAGTTCTGGCTCATCACTCTCCGAGTACCTTAGCACGCCTTTCGGAATCCTGGCTCTGCTCTGGGTGCTGGAAGGCAAATGGAGTCTCTTGTTCCTGGGTGAAAGGCACTAACCCTCCCAATGGGAAAATGACACTCAGTGACTCTCATATGAAGACATGGGATGTCAAGGGAAGCAAACGGGAGGCTCTGAGGCAGAGAGACCACCATTTTACATAGCACTGGTGGGTAGTGAGTGGATGGAACACAGCCACAGGGGACGGGAGCAGCTTGGCCTCACAGATACTATAGGAACATAGTCTGGTGGCCAGGACGCCAGTGAAGGACTGTGCTGCAAAGGGACAACAGGAAATCCTGGGATCTCTCTCTGTCTGTCTGTCTGTGTCTCTCTCAGTGTGGCGCCATAGCAGCAGAGAGCTACAATGACTTTCTGCCCACCTATGGCTCCCTATACTAAAGAGTTGAGAACTGAGTATGTATGCAGCTGGGAGGTATACTTGGAGATGAAGCAATGGTGGGCTGAGGACCAGTCAAGGGTGGAAAACCAGGCGGTTCCTATGGGCAACAAAAGCCAGTAACAAGATTGACTATAGGAGTTTGGAAATACAAGGTGGTCGTGGAGTCATGGGTTGTGACCTGAGCCGCTGGCAGGAGACTGGTGTGTTTCACTAAGGAAGGTCCACAAATTAACCAGCTCGGAGTTGCAGGAGGGCAAGGTCCTGAGGTCCAGCCATATTAAGTAGTCAAGAAAGGAGACTGAGAGTCACCAGTGAGCAAGATGAGATGGAACGGAATGCCATGTGAAGCGTCAGGGAACAGAGATCTTCTGAGACTCCTACCATATCCAGATAAATCCACTTTGGCATCTGACTGTAGGCCCCTCTCTAGCCTTGAGAACCAGTGAAGCAGAGGGACATCTCATCTACCTCAGCGCCCTATCCCTTAGCACTGTGCCTACAGGCAGCACCAGCAATGTTCACAGAGGGGGTTACATCCCTGGCACTGCTGTAGGCCAGCTAGATACACAGTAACACACCTACTTCTCAAAACAACCCACAAGACAAAAGCAACACTATTATCTGCATTTCTAAGATACTAAGGCACAGAATGGTAATTGACTTATCCCAAATCCTACAGCTTCTCAGACCTGGAATGTGGATTCAACCCTGAGTTGCCCTTCCTAATCTATTGACCACTATCAACCTCCAGGTGTTATGAGTTAGCCTGCACTACCTGACCCTTACTAGCGAAGCAATATTTCTCAAGGCAGAACCTCCTATTCTCCCCTCATCTGGCTATCTCATGTCCTCCTAGGTTTTTAGCAAATCAGCTATGTCTGTAGCCTGGCTTGTTTTGTTTCTTGTTTGTTTGTATTTTTGGCAGGGGGCAGTTGTAAATTCTTTCTACAACATTGAAATTAGTCCTTCTACCTACCTCATTTCCTGTACCTCCTCTCACAACCCTCACCAAATATGACAGATGAGAAAAAGGATCTCATACCTATACAACAACAACCCTAATACTCCCCCCCTTCTTTCCCCTAACAGCCTCCCTTTCCTAGACCCCACAAACACTCCCTGCTCCCCAAACTTCCACGTCCACATTTGATTCCCCCTTGTTGTACCCCACCACTACTTCACCCCTATCTGTCATGGACACAGGGACAGCTGCCCTCTCCCCCCGCACACACCCAGCCCTGATGTAATTACTCAAGGTGTAGCCAGACACCCAGCTGCCCTTGCTGACCATGCCCTGCAGCAGGCGAAAGAGCAACATGGACATATAGTCTGGGGCCACTGCTGTTAGCACACCGGACAGGGAGGTGACCAGTGTGGTCACCAGGAGGCAGAGCTTACGGCCAAACCTGCAGAGACAAAGAGGTACATGGGAGGAATTAAGAATCTAGGGTTATGCATGTATTTACTCCCTTTGCCCACCTGACAGCCTTCTTGTGCATCTCCTAGACCAACTAAACACATTTCTAAACTCTACATGTCTAAGTTAGGATGCCTACTTCTCAAATAAGCCCAGGCCCACAAAGAGCCAGGCTGAGACTTGGCTGCTTGCAAACCAAAATGCTCCCTGCTCAAAGCATAACGTTCCATTTCTCTCAGCCCCACTCCTCCATCCAATCCGCATGCCCCTTCCACAACTGCCCAGCTTCTCTGCCAATAGTCCCAGCAGCATGGAGCCCCCACTGTCATATCTTGTCTGCACCGCCCTCCACAATAGATCCTGGCCAATCACACCCCTCACCTCTGTCCACTCTCCAAAGCCTGGCTCAAGTAGACTGCCTTCACATACCTGTCTGCAATGTAACCCACAACCAGGGAGCCCAGGAAGAAGCCCAAGTTCACACAGGACTGAAAAAGGTCCACTTTCCAGGCGTCTCCACACACCAGGTTAAACTGAAGCATTGGAGAGAAAACACAACTGAGAATCATGGGAAAGTCTACTCCCATCCTCCACCAGACTGCCACATGGAAGTTCATCTCCCCAGGCGAGATTGGTTATGTCTAAAACATCAGCATAGGCCTAGCACTGCCAAGCCCAGCTTCTTCCCAAAACATTTTTGTCTATGAGGATGGCTGCTGTTGCTTTACCATTAGTACTTGGCTATCATTGGACAAAAACATCATTCTAAAAAAAAGAGCAAGAACAGATAAACAGCCTCAGAGGAGTTGTAGCTGCCATAACTCCCCTCCATGGGGAAATACAACCAAGGTTGGATCAGTGGGTGAAGTGTGGAAGTATGAAAGTTCGGATCCCCAGCGCCCACGTAAAAAGCTGGGTGCAGCAGTATGTGTCTGTAGCCCTAATGCTGGGCAGAGGAGAGGAGCAGTTCCCAGGGACGTGCTGAGTAGCCAGGCTGGCCAAAACGTAGAGCTCTGTGTGCAGACAGACCTCTACCTCACAAATGAGGTGAAAAACACTAGAGGAAGACACTCACAGTCAACTTACAGGCTACATAACCAAGCACCTATGTACATACACTCACAAACACACAAACACACACACACACACACACACACACAAAACCACATGCAAAGACACATAACAAAGGAAATATAAAGCTAGGCATGGTGGCCCATGCCTATGATACTAGCTCTGGGGAAGTATAGACAGGAAAGTGGAGGCAGGAGAATCAGGAGTTCAAGGTCATCCTCAACTACATGGTGAGTCCAGGCCAGTCTGGGCTCTGTAAGACCCTATGTGAAAAAGAAAAAAGAAGTCTTGTTTTATACTTGTTATATACTTAACTGAACTCTGGTACTAAAGGAAAATAAAACAGAAGGGACCAGACCAAGGCAAAACACAGGGAGTCTGCTTCATGGGGTAGAGTATGAGAGCTGGGGGAGTCCTACATGTGAAGAGCTAGGGGAAGAATTAAGGAGACAGAGGGAAAGGACAGCCTTGGACGTGTACCTCTGTTTAGAGGCCTTGAGGAGGAAAGGCTGGGGAAAGGCCTTCCTGGCCTGTAGTGATTCCCTTGCAGGCTTTACAGCAGGCAGGGAAAAGTGAACAATCAGAGATGAAATAAAACTCAGTTGTTGGGGAAACCACATGAAGACCCAGTTGCCCATCTTCTACATATGTGGGAGACGGGGTCCGTGCTCCGTCCGGCCCACGTTGCTCTCTGATTAATTTAGTCTCTGAGAGTTCCCAGGGGTCCAGGTTACTTCACTCTGCTGGTCTTCCTGTGGAGTTCCTATTTCCTTCCAGGGCCCTCAATTCTTCCCCAAGCTCTTCCATAGTGGCTGTCCCTAAATCTGTAGCCCATCTGTGGAATCCATTCCCCTAACCGGCCTCAGTGGGAGAGGATGCACCTAGCCCTGGATAGACTTAAGGCGCCAGGGTTAGGGGGATACCAGGGGGCCCCACCCTCTCGCAGGAGAAGAGGAAGGGGATGGGGAAGAGAGACTGTGGTAAGGGGGCAAGGAAAGGAGCCAGCGATAGGATGTAAAATAAATAAATAACAGGAAAAAAACCAAAGAAGGAAACTCGGCCTGATTTTATTGTAACAGGAGCTAAGAAAAAAAAAAAAAAGTGCTCAGATAACAATTAACTCAGTCCCATGTGAACAACAATTTAAGACATGTTTACACTGAGATTCTTTACAAAGTACATCTGGCTTCTTTCACAGGAATGGGTACTGTTGACTCAAGAGATAGTGCCCAAGATTTAGGGTCTAAGGAGCTTGACTGAGGTAAACAAAGTGCCTGTAGGAGTCCAGATTGTCTGGGTCCTGAGATAACACAGAGTCACTTAGGCTGCTGTAAACTCAAGTGACATCACTCCCAAGAATGGGTTTTATGACTTAAAAGCAGTTACAGTGATTTAGGGGAAAGGGTCTGGGATAAGTAAAAACAAGAACTCTAGAAGATACAGGCAGGGCCTTTCTCATCAGACATCAAAGGATCACCAGCTTGTAAAATCATATCTTTCCTGCCATTCCAGGAAGCGCAGCTGCACGCCTCCCCCAACCCCTTGAAGAGCTCAGCCATGTGTTTAACTTTCCTGGCTTCTCCGGTGCCCCATCTGTGTGCACAAGGCCTTTTTTTTTTTACCCTCTACACCGGCCGGCCCAAAGCACAGGGTGACAGGGCACATTCTGAACAGGGCTCAGTCCTGTGCACAGCCAGCTCAGTCTCTCTTGAGAGCCGAAGGCAGACTGGTTGGACTCCAGGACTCTGGGCATTAGTGCTGGATGGGGCCTCTTGCCTTCCCTAGGGTTGGCGCAGCTCTTACTCTCCTGTCCTTTTCGTCCCTCTGCTCTGCTCTGTGCTGCAGACCCATGGCTTGAGCAGCCTGGAGCAACACTTAGAGGTAGGAAAGCAACAGGTCACTAAGCAACTCAATTTCCCAGTGGAAAGTGTTCATGCTGTGTCCCTGCGGGGGGTGGGGGGGCCTGCTGTGAGCTCTGGAGGTAAGAAACTGGTAAACGATGAACCATTTTAATTTAGATGCTGGGATCTCTTTAGCTCAACCCGTGATTCTAAAGTTGGCCTACGAGCTCTATGCCCTTGTCCTATCACAGGGTCACACACTTCAAGACACTGCACTCAACTAGCTGAGGCCGCTGGGACTAGCCTGCGCATTCTTTGACACAGCCCCTCGTTTTCCTGAGAGATACGTATGATCGGACATTGCCACTCAACACCAGAAAGAAGTAGCAACCTTGTCCTTCACCAACCTGTGCCCAGACCCTGTTATCTCTCACTCTGGGGGGTGACGAGTCCCTGAAGAGTGTCACTTGGATTCTCTCTGCCTACCCCAGTCTAACACACACCTTCACGGGGTGCGTGTCTCACAGACCCATTCAACGTGTCCTGAGGCCTAAGTTCTCCAGATTTCCTCCTTGCCGTATGATCTGCCAATGGGGACACCCTGGGACAGACAGTCCTGGGTATCCTGGGCCTCCAACGCATATAGGTTCATCTACTTGATTGTCCGTTTGTGTCCGCTCTGTCCAGTGACAATGTTCTGTCTGTCATTAAAACCATGGGAGGACAGAAAGCCCATGGGAATGCTGCCCCTTGGCCTCCCTTCTTGGCCGCTATTGGTTTTTAACTGTTGGCTTTCAACCTGATCTTGGCAAGTTGCCATTGTTGTGGGATGTTCTGTCCCCTTCCTCAAAGGTGGAGGTGGTCACTCTACCCTGGGGCTGCGTGTGGATCAGATAGATGCCATAGCCAGAGGTAGCCTGCCTGTCCTGACTCAAGTCTTACCCCCTCCCAATGCCACTGCTTTCTGAGAATCAACACTGCCCCAAGCCTTGTCCAGTATCAATGTCTAGAGCCCCTGCCCCCAAACTCCACCCATCCACTGTACCCTAGACACATCCGTGCCCCTACAGGGAGCCTGAGTCTACATCGAAGGTAAGGATAGTGGGGATGGAGCTTCCCAGGCCTATCTGCTGAGCCTGCTGGGGTTGCACCAGGGTTAGGCAGCTTTTCCAGCGTTCAAAGCAACCTTCACAGTTAGCCTTTTCAGAGTCAGCCGGGGCCCTGGTTCAAGCACCCATCTTCTCTAAGCTCTACCTCAGTGGATCACAGATGGAGGCAAGTTTGGGAAGTAGCAACGTGGCCACCTCAGCTCATCTCTGTCCAAAGGCTGCTTCCTATTGCTCAATGCCCACAGCTGGCAGGGACACTGGCTCTCCTTAGCCTGGTATGTGGGCTCTGGTGAAGCCGGGGCTCAGAGAGCATGGAAGGGCAGCAAAAGTTAAGGAACATCTAATTCCTTCCCCCCCCCCCCGGGGAGCCTAATGATCCCAATCCTTTAGTCTTGGGGTGGGACCTAAACAAAGGTCAATTGTCTTCCTTCCTAAAGCAAGTTCCAATGTCCAAGGCAACGATGAGTTAAAAATTAGTTTTGCAGAAATGAGTAACTACGCTTAGCTTCTGATCTCTGGTTTGGGATAAGAAGGGAGGCGAGAGGTGTTTGAAAGCAGTTGGAAAGGAAAATAAATAGGAGATAGAGTCTGTCCAGGCCAGTCTCCTCCGCCCTCCTGCCTCGTCACAGCTGAGCTTCTGTTTTGATCTGGGCATGCACATGTGCATGCTTGCACACAGAAGCCAGAGGTGAACATTATCTTCCTCTATCAGTTTCCACCTCGGTTTTTCATTTTGTGTGTGAAATGTGTTTATGTGTGTGTATGCTGTGTATGCATGTGTGTGCACATGTGTGAGACTACAGGTATGCACATGCCGTGGTATACTTGTGATGGAACTCATAGGACAACTTTGGGTGCTAGCCTTAACCTCCATCTTGTTTAAGATAGGGTTTCTTTTTTATTTACTTCTCTCTCTCTCTCTCTCTCTCTCTCTCTCTCTCTCTCTCTCTCTCTCTCTCTTTCTCTGAGTGTGTGTGTGTGTGTGCATGTGTGTGTTCGTGTGTCCGTGTGTCTGTGTGTACATGTGTGTGTGCACACGTGCACACGCACGCTCATGTGGATGTGTACATGAGTGTGTACAGCAGAGGACAACTTTCAAGAGTGGGTCCTCCCCTTCAGTTCCAGGGTCTGAACTCGGGTGGTCAGTCTTGGTGGGGAGAACCGTTACCAGCTGAGCCAGCTCACCAGCCCTTTCTTGGTTTGCCATTGTGTGCACCTGGTTATCTGGCCCACAAGCTTGAGGGACTCTCCTCTTTCCACTTCCCATCTCCCTAGAAGAGCAATGGGGTTACAGCTGTATGCTACCACACCTGGCTTTCAATGGTTCTGGATGCCTGAACGCATATCCTGCATGTACACAGTGGGTCTCGGGATTGCACAGTAAAGGAGCCATTTCCCTGCTGACATATCTGTGTTTCTTACTACCCTTGAATATTTCCACATATATACCACTGGCTTTCAAACTCTGCCCGGCACCATGCTCTTTCTCCCAGCGCCAGGTCCTGACTCTCTCTCTAGACACCAGTACACAAGTCAAATGTTCACCAAGCTCTAGCTTCCCTATGTGCGGACAGTCAGCTCTTCCTAAGATCCTTTCCGTCCTCCTCAGTCTCCCCCCTCCCCTCTACCCCAACCTTACAGGGTACTACCTCGACACCCGCCCAGGCATCTACTTCCTCTGGCTTCCATCCATGACTCCCCAGTTTCCTATCCCACTCCCCGAAGCCATAACCTTTCAATGAGACATGATCCTAGGCCTATTATATCCTGTCTTTCTGTCTTACAACATCTGTGTTGAATGTCGTTTCTCAAGTCACTTTACCTTTTTATCTTTTTGTGGGGTTTTTTTTTGTTTTGTTTTGTTTTGTTTTTGAAGATAGAATTTCAATATCACCCAGACCAGTCTAATGAACAATGAGGTTGCAGGCAGTATGTAATATTTTGTTCTAATAATTGATGTTGGAAATACCAACATTACATGGGATTTTAGTTACATACTATATAATAAAATATAATTGTATTGCCTAATTTTATTGCATAATAATTACTACACCACATCCCTTGTAATATTTGTAATTATATACCATGTATAATATATAATATATAATATCTATTAAGAGAAATTATCCAGGTATGGCAGTTTATACTTTAATCCCCAGTACTTGGGAGGCTAAGGCAAGAGGGGTCATTGTGAGTTTGAGGCCAGCCTGTTCTACGTAGAAACAGTTGTTGTTTATCTCTACTGGGCATGCTCTATCTCACAGCTGCCCTACCCTACTGCCCACCATAAGTGGTCTTGTTTAGCTAGAGGAACAGTCCCGTCTAAGCCTGGTGTGTGGCTCTGACTCAAGTTGGTGGTGGAGTTGAAGGATTCCCGAGAGGTAGGAGACGGCAAAGCGGGCCTGGGAAATGTAACTCAATCGGTAGAGCATTTGCCTAGTATATATAGTCCCAGGACTCAATAAACTATGCAATGGCACATAAACACCTGTAATCCGAGCACTCAGGAGGTAGAGGCGGGAGGCTCACAAGTTCAAAGTCCTCTTTGACTACATAGTGAACTGGAGAATAGTCTGAGCGCAAGCAAAGGGTATCCTGAGACCAAGGCGACAGTATTGGTTGGCTCCTAGATTTTCCAGTAAAGCATTCTTGCAAGGTAAGCCATCTTAACTTGGTGTCTGTCATTGGAAGAAGCCTGTGAGCTGATGCCTTATAAATCGAGGTGTCTAGCACTCAGTCTGCAAGTAACCAGGAGCTGAGCGGGCAGGGGGAAGAGACACTGGGCTTCCTTCCAGCTGCAGCCCTGCCTGTATTGACGTTAAGACCTTTAAGGAAAGGGAAGAAAGGAGGAAGGGAAATCAAGAAGTCCTATGTGTGTGGGGGGGTGGGGTTGGCTGGGGAGGACTATAGCCCACGTGAGCTGTGCCCTGGCCATGGCTGAGATATTGCTAACATAGCTTCTGAGCCTGGGCCTAAGACTTGTCTGTGGGACAAACCACCCTCACTGTCAGAAGAGACCATGAAGAGAAAAAAACATCTACTGGCTCTTTGTATTATCTTCTCCTCTCCTCATCCTCCTTCTTCTCCTTCTCTCTCTCTCTCTCTCTCTCTCTCTCTCTCTCTCTCTCTCTCTCTCTCTCTCTCTCTCTCCCTCTCTCTCTGTCTCTCTCTGTCTTTGTCTCTCTCTGTCTCTCTCTGTGTCTCTCTGTGTCTGTCTCTGTCTCTGTGTGTGTGTGTCTCTCTCTCTCTCACTGACTCTCTCTCTCTCTCTCTCTCTCTCAGCACTCTGGGAGGCAGAGGCAGGAGGATCTCTATAAATTCCCAGGCCAGTTAGGGCTACAGAGTGAGACCTTGTCCCAAAACAAAAACAAAACAAGTAAGACTCTCAAAGTCAAGTGAACGAAGAGAGAGTAACTTAATGGTGGGGTCAACCTCTTTGTGGCTCCTCTAGGTCATCACAGTGAAATTGTATTTATGTTTGGAGACCATTGTTTCAGTTCTCAGCTGATCCTCACAATACAGGGGGTGGGGGGGTGAAGATACTGTAATTCTGCTTGCTAGAGAGACGTCACAGCTCAGAGAAACGGAGGCACTTACCCAGCTCTATCTGGCTAATAGGCCTGGCCAGTATCACATAGCCTGATGGGAAAGCGGAGGCGATTCCTGTACTATGTCTCTGGCCGTTGTTTGGGCCACTAGTAACTACCTGAGGAGATGGGGGGATTCCACAGAACTGGCCACAGGGAGGCAGGAATGAGGAGGACTGTATTCAAAGACGAGTCAGTTAAAAGAGAGAGGATGATGCTTTGAGCTAGTGAGATGCTCAGAAGGTAAAGGTGCCTGCTGCCAAACCTAATGGCCAGAGTTCAGTCCCTGGGACCCACAAGATGGAAGGAGTCACACACACACACACACACACACATACTCACTCATGCACACACCATGCACCCACACCGTGAAATATATGTGTATATACATTTATACATAGCTATATACTTATAAGTAAATGTAAAATATTCTTAAAAAAAAAACAACCAGGTTCCCCACACATTAGCTATGTCTCAGTGTCATCAAATGGTGAGGAAAACACAGAGGGCCAGGGCACAGCCTGTTCCCTGCTCAGTATACAGGAAGTTGGGCCTCTCCTTCCTGTCCCAAAAGACACTGAACCACTTGTGATTTCCTTTCAATATCTCCATTACCCATCAGTACCTCAGTGACGATGGAGGAGCCGGGAGTGTCATACACCCAGCCATGTTCGCAGGGGCTCAGTGGCAACTGGCTCCTGTTGGCAGCCAGGCGGGACAGTGGGTCCACGCAGTCAAGGGTGCTCTGGTTCCAGTCCACCTCATACCTCATGCACTGGCTGAGGAAGGACACCTCCTCCGAAGACCCCAGGCCTGGCACGGTGTAGTTCAACTCCTCTGCAGGGCTCCAGCCACACCGATGGCTCAGCTCGGACACCCCAGGATTATGGCAATAATGGCCAGGGGTGAAGCCCAGGAAGACAATACCCACATAGATAGGCGCTAAAGAAGCTGAGATCAGGCATAGCAACAGGAAGGCTTGCTTCTGGAACCAGCCAAACTCTCCAATTTGCTCCAGGACATCATCCACGGTGGGCATGGCTGGGTAGGGCCCTCACCAATTTAGCCAGGCCTGCTCTGGACTGCCACCAGGAGCTCATGCAGCGTCTCATTTAAAGTTCTTAGAACTGTGGTGGCTTAAAATCAAGTTGCTGTTCAAGCATGATACATCTGGAAGGCAACCAACCAGAAATAACCTTTTGCCCCGTGATACCAGTGGGCCAGGGCAGGGATACATGAGGCTTACCTGAAGCCTTGTTTGCTTTTCTGGGAAGTGAGCCAAGGCTCTAGACTGGGAGGAGGAAGCAGGCTAATAGATTTGAGTGTGCACAATCTCTCTCACACACACATGCAAACACATATACAACACACACACACAAACACAATCTCTCAGGACCTTCTATTGCTTCTATTACTAAGTCTTCTGCGGGCTAGGCATGACAGCTTGCCTGACATGTAGGAACCCCTAGGTTCTATACTCAGCTGCACACAAACCAGACATGGCAGTCCACACCTGTAATCGCAGCAGCCAGGAGGTGGAGGCAGAAGTATCTGAAGTTCAAAGTCATTCTTGGCTACACATCCAAGTTTGGGATCAAGCTGGGCTACATGAGATCTGGTCTCAAAAGCTAAGGAAGATATTCATGGCCATGACTTTTCAGAGGTGGCAGGCCACTGTTAGGTAGCCTTGAACAGGACCAACGAGTCACTTATAATAGACCAAATAGCAAATGCCAAGGGTGGTGCCTCTGTGGTCTCCCCACGAGGATTGGCTATTCCACCTTCTAGGATTCTCTTTCCTTTGTGAGCCCGACGAAGCAAGTGGCGTTGCTGAGAAGCCCATACAGCAAGAAGATAAGGACTGAGTGAACATAGATGATGGCCAGTGAGTAACTGAGACCCTCAGCCCTCAACCACAGGGACTAAAGCCTGCCAGCATTCAGGTGGGCTAAGCATCTCCTCTCCCTTCCAACAAGCCTGTCCTAAGGACCATCCTGTAATGTTTAAAAGTTCAAGCACTTGAAATTTCAGCCTCTTTAACAACATCAAGTCTCTTTTAAAAGCCAATGTCTCTCAACCATAGGCTCCAATAAGATAAAAAAAATGAGTTAAATACTTTCTGACTTCAGGAGGGAAGAACCAGGGCACAGAAACAATCTGAAGAAATCAAAATCAAATTCCACCTATAAATAACTCAGTGTCAGATGTCTGGAATCCACTCACAGTCTTCTGGACTCTTCCAAAGGTCTTGGGTCAGCTCTTTGGCTCTACGTTCCGCAGGACACACGACTCTGGCTGGCTCCATTCCACTGCTGCAGCTGTCCTTCCTCATCCCATGGTACTGGCATCTCCAAACCATTGGGATCTTCTGTGGCAACTGGGCTTTTTCTGGGCTCTGTTCATGGTGCCAAGTCTCATCTTCTCTTCATGGCCCTTTCAATCCTGGGGTGCCAACTGCCACTGAGGCTGCACCTTCACCAATGGCCTCTCACAGTGCCAAGCCTCAGCTGCTCTTCATGACCCCCTTCATGCCTTCTAAACCAGCACTATCTGGGTGATGTCTGCTACGAGTATTGGACTTGATTGAATACTGTTCTTGCTTCTTACATTTTCAAGTTCAGCTGCCCTGCACAAGGTACAATCTTGGCCACCTCTGATCCGCACAGATTCTGTGTGCTGATTCTGAGGAAACACGTCCCAGAAGATTTCACCTCATTGATCTGGTCTCTTCTTTATCGCCACTAATTTCCAAGCTCCGGCTGACCAATATCAAATATCCCAGCAAAGCAAAGGTTTTGCTCTAGTGTCTCTGGCCTCTTGTTAATCACAGCAGATTCGTCAGCCCTAGCTAACCGGACCACAGATTATTAACTCAGATAGGCCAGCAGAATCTTTGCTTCCCTCTGAAACTACACCAGTGAGACCTGCATTCTCTACAATGCTTCCAACCTTCCTAGCTTCCAAGCTCCCACAGAACAGCTCGCTCAGCACTCAACCCTCAAAGAGTTGTCTAGACCAAAGTTCCAAACTTCTTCCTCAATCCTCCCCAAACCATGTTCAGGTCTGACGCGGTGATACTGTACTATCCTGTACCAACTTGTATTAGTTAGCGTTTCTGTTGCTGCAAAGAAACACCATGCATGACCCCAAAAGAAAGAAAGAAAGAAAGAAAGAAAGAAAGAAAGAAAGAAAGAAAGAGTTGAAGAGGAAGGGGTTTATTTGCCTTACATTTCCACATCCATTGCCCATCACTAAAGGAAGTTAGGACAAGAACTCAAACAGGGCATGAACCTAGAGGCAGGAGCTGATGCTGAGGCCATGGAGGAATGCTTGCCTGCTCCATATGGCTTGCTCAGTCTGCTTTCTTGTGGAACCCAGGACCACTAGCCTTGAATGGCCACAACTCACAATGGGCTGGGCCCTCCAACATCAGTCACTAATTTTAAAAAAGGCTCTATGCCTACAGCTTGATATTATGCAGGCTTTTTTTTTGTTTGTTTTTCTCAATTGAGGCTCCCTCCTCTCAGATGACTCCAGCTTGTGTCAAGTTGACATAAAATTAACCAGCATACATTGCTCAAAGTATATAACTTACAAGGCTGGAAGACTAACTAAAACATAGGGCTGGGATGTGCCTCAGCTGGTAGAGGGCTTGCAGAGGGTTGGGGGATCGTGGGTTCAATTCCCAGGACCTTACAAACTTAGGATGGCAATCCCAGAACTGAGGAGGTGGGGATGGAGGCAGGACGATCAGAAATTTAAAGTCACCTTTCAGCAGGTCTGAGGTCAAGCTGTGTATGTGGGGTACTACATAAAATTGCTCTCATTTATATCCGTGGAGCTGAGGAAGGATCATTAGTAATAACCAAGCCACAGACTCAGTGCTACGCTATCCTGAAAGTTCCTCTGTCGGAGGCCGTCCATTGCTCTCGAACTCAGCTCCCGCTCTGTTCTCAGAGCATGGGTAGGGTGCAGCCAGATCCTTCACCAAAAAAAAAAAAAAAAAAAAAAAAAAAAAAAAAAATCACAGGAATGGCGTTCTAGAACATTCCTTTTCCCACTCTGCAATCTCATGAGAGCTCTATGGTCGCACTACTGTCTTCCACGCTTCGACTACAAACCAACTGAACACAAGCTCCTGGAGTCGATGTTGCAACTCCGAGCTGGCAGCCAAACTTGGCAGTGTTGTCCTCGTAGGACCCGTTTTGGAAGGAAAAAAAAAGGAAGGGAGGGAGGAAGGAAGGAAAGAAGGAAGGAAGGAAGGAAGGAAGGAAGGAAATCGGGCAAGTTTAAGGAAGCCGTGGGCTCTTCTTCTCCTGTGGTTTTCGGTAGCAAAGGCAGCTTGTGGCTGGGTCTGAATCTCTAGAGGCCATTATCTGAAGCTGGAAGGGTAAAGCCTGGGTTGTGGTAGAGACCCCAAGATGTTGGAGATGCCAGAGCCATGAGAGAGCTGTCAATCAGAGCTAGATACAGGAACTGGAACCAGTCTGAGGGACATGCAGCTTTGGGAAGGAGCCATGTGAATGCTTTGAAACTGAAACTGAAACCCCAGATAGTGGACATACAGGATTTGGAGTTTGCTCTGGTTTTTGTTTTGTTGTTTGTTTTTTAGCTTTGGCCTAATCTTTTCTTACTACACCCTGTTTCTCGCTAGTGTATGTCCATGTATATTCATGTCACTGTATGTTGGAAGTATATGATTTGTTATTGTTGTTGTTTTTTTTTTCTTTTATAGGGGATCACTATTAAGAAATTGTCTTAAGGGGTAAAGATGGTTAAGAGCACTGACTACACTTCCAGCGGTTCTGAGCTCAGTTCCCAGTGGTGGCTCACAATCATCTGTAATGGGATCCGACACCCCTTCTGGGTGTCTGAAGACAGTGACAGTGTACTCCCATTCATAAACAGATCTTTGAAAAAGAAACTGCCTTATTTATGTGTCAGCAGAGACTTTGGACTTTTGCACCGCTGAGATTATTAATGACTCTATGAACTTTTGAAGTTGGATTATAAGTATTTTGCATTATGATATGACCACAAATCCCTGGGTGATAGAGGCTAAATGTGGTGGCTGAAGGGAGAAATAGCTCCCATAGGGGCATGTATTTATTTAAACAGTTGTTTCCCTGTGGTGATTCTGTTTGGGGAAGCTATGGAAACTTTAGGAGGTGAGGGGGAGAGAGAGAGAGAGAGAATTACTAGAAGTGGGTTTTGAGGGGTCTTTAGTCTCACCTCCCTTCCTGTGTGTTTGCACAAACTTACTTTGTTCTTTCTCTCGCTCAACCTATGGGGCTCTGCTGAAAGGGCTGAGCACATCCTGGAAGAACAGAGAAAGGCAGGAAAATAGAAAGGTAGGCATGAGGAATAGGGTGAGAAGGACAGAGGAGGGCATATACAAAGCCCCACCCCAAAGAATGGTAAAGGAATTAACTCTGAGCAAGATAACTTGTCTTTTCTGAGAGATGTCCTGCATACGTCTTCAGACTGCCCAAGGTGCAAAGGTGCCACTTTTGAACACACACTCGAAAGAATAAAAACCAGCACCCCTCACTGTCCCCACTTATGACTTATTCATGCAGAATACAGCTGCCCTGTCTTGGAGAGGGGCTATGCTCAGACCTTCTTTCTTTTGTTTGGACCAGAGATGGATTCTAAACCTATATGGTTCCCTTGATCTTTACCCAGGTCTGTGGTTCCAGTCCGCATGCAAATGGCCAGGTATCCCAGGTAATTTAACTTGCAAGAGTCCTTCCTGAGAGGGACCCATGCTCTGATGAATTTCCAGGTTAACCCCACACTGTAGGTGAGAACTGAAAGCCAGAAGGGCTGATGCTACAGTTTGGATGTGACTTTCTGCCAAAACTCAGGTTGAAATTTAACTGTTAATGGAGTGGTATTGAGGCGTGGCAAGACCTCTAAGAGATACTGGGTTTTACTGTTCCACCCTCATGAAGGGATTAAGGCAGTGATTCACAACCTTCCCAATGCTGTGCCTCATCTTGTGCTGACTCCCTCCACCAACGATAAAATTATTATTGTTGCTGCTTCGTAACTGCAATGTTGCTACTGTTATGAATCATAATGTAAATAGGTGTTCAATGGTCTTAAACTACCCCTGTGAAAGGGTCAGTCAGCCCTTTAGATTGAGGTTATTCCCAAGAGACAGGCTTAGTTACAATATGTGACTCTGTAGCTTCCAGTCCCCTCTGTCCCTCTCTTTCATGTGTGCCCATTGGCCCTCATTTCTGGCATGAGTGAGCATCATGGGACCACACTAGCTCTGTATTCTTGGACCTTTGAGTCTTTACTGTGAACCCAAATTAACCCGCTTTCTTTAAACATGACTAGTCTGCAGCGTTTTGTTATATGCAAACAAAGATCACAGGTCATCTGCCAAGTCATGTTATGTCTCAGTAAACCAGTAACCCATTTTTCCAAAACTTCGTTTGCATCAGCTCAATTCACCTAATGTCCAACTAGACACAAATTCCATGTGAGTGCCTTCCCCACTGTTGGAAAGTGGTCTCCAGGTAATGGCACCTCCTGGAGCCAAGGAATAGATGGGAGTGTGGGTCTGTGTTGGGGTGTTAGGGGCAGGGGCTGGAAGTTACTAAAGAAACAATAATAGCAGCTGGGCTCATCTGGAAAGGGAGAAACCAGGTTCAAGGGCAAGCCTAGGTCTTATGAAATACTTGCTTCCCAGGGTACTCTAGGTGTGATCCAGATATTCAGGTGACCTTCCCAGGAGCCATCAGTAAAATGGAGCTAACCCAGTCCTACCGAACTGAGGTAGGGTTTGGAAAACATCCACACTAAAGGAAAAAATAAGCCATGACTTGGCAGGAAAGCTGATGGGAAGCAGGCTTCTGGTACACCCAGTGGTTCCCAGGGTGAGGAGCTATCATTAGGACAGTTTCCCTCTGTCCTGTCATTTCCCTCCGCATCTTTGTTGTTGTTGCTGCTGTTTTGAAACAGCCTAATGTAATCCAGACTGTGGTGGTTTGAATATGCTTGGCCCATGGAAAGTGGCACTATTAGGAGGCTTGGCTTTATTGAAATAGGTGCAGCCTTGTTGGAGGAAGTGTGTCACTGTGGGAGTGAGCTTTAAGAGAGCCATGCCTGCCTACACACTGCCATGCTTCCCACCAAGATGATAATGAACTGAACCTCTGAACTGTAAGCCAGCCCCAATTAGATGTTTTCCTTATAAGAGTTG
This sequence comes from Micromys minutus, assembly GCF_963924665.1. Taxonomy (NCBI): domain Eukaryota; kingdom Metazoa; phylum Chordata; class Mammalia; order Rodentia; family Muridae; genus Micromys; species Micromys minutus. The sequence goes on along the minus strand of NC_137965.1, from coordinate 19,897,196 downwards.
CCTTGGTCATGGCGTCTGTTCACAGCAATGAAGACAGACTTGCTATAAATTCAACTGGGGCTAACCTAGAACTTCTGAACCTTGTTCCTCAGCCAAGTGCTCAATGACAAACATGCATCACCACACATTGTTTTCAACAGTTTGTTGGACCCGTTTGCACGTGTTCTTCCACACATGCACATGTGGAGACCAGAGGTTAATGGTGTGTGTCTTCTGTCCTGCTCAGCTAGACAGTGGAGGTGAACTCAGACTGGCTCTGGAGCAAGCCCCAACACTGGGACTACAAGTGGATGCCAGCACACCTGACTTTAAGGGGTGTGCTGGGGTAGATGGAATCTGAGTGGGGTATGGAGGGAAACTTGTGGGAGAAGATCCGAACCGTTTAAGAACTTTCCGGACTGAGGCAACTCAAGATATAAGGCTTCTGGATGCAGCAGAGAGCACTGTCTCAGCTTCTTCACTGTGCCAAAGGCCAAACCTCCTCACTAACTTCCACCCCCAGCAGGACCCTGGCCTTAGTGTTTCCAGTGTGATGTGTCCACGCTCACAGTGAGCGTGGCACTGTAGTCACAGAGAGGGTCCTGGTCTGTAGGAGGGACAGGCTCAGGTGTCCAATGATAGTAGTCAGGGGTGAGATCTCATCAAAGGACTTAGAGAAGGCATTCTTTATCCTGTGTGATCACATTGCCTATGTGACAATGGGCCAGAGATGAGGGCCTGTGCTTCTCTTTCCTCTCCCATGCTAGGCAGTTTCTGAAACTTATTTCTGCTGAGCCTGACTCAGCAGCTGCTTAGCCCTCTCTGGGTTATGTGCAAAAGCAACCCCATTCCCCCCACATCAGTGTGAGCACTGTGCCTCTGTCTTGCTGGATTCCTGGAACCACATGACTGTGTCTTCTTGCTCTGGCAGGCTATATCTGGAACCCAAAAGAAGCTTCAGCCAGAGTGAAATCAGTATGGAGTCTGGACCAGATACACACAACACAGTGTGTGGGCAACCTAAGACCCAGTGCCCCTCAGAGGCTGAAAGAGGGTTTCTAGAAAGTCTGTGTCCCCTAATGTCACCCTCCTAACAGGCTCTGAAGACAGTGATTCCTATGGGAGCAGAAGGAAGCAATAGGCTATGGGTTCTTGACCACTATCTGCAGATGTTCTAATGTGCTGGCTGCAATCCTTCCTAAGGGCTTGGCTGTGCAGTGGGTGAAACTGGAGCTTCCATGCGCTTTACATGATAACGGCCTCCTTTCCACCCCTCCACGGTGTCCTTGGCAAGGATTTGCATCTCCCTTTGCTCCCCACTCATTCCATCTCAGTATTCAACACTCAAAAGAAAGCACAGAAAACATTGCTTAAAAAAAAAAAAAAAAAAAAAAAAAAAAGCAAAGAGTTCTAGTTTCTCCTATTTGCCGTTAGGCAGGTTTGGCTAAAAGATCCTGTACCAACAGCTGTCAAGGATCATTGCTCTATATTCTCAAGAGGCTGAAGGGAAGTCAGGGCGGAAGCATCCATACCACTTAGCACCCCCTCTTCCACACTGAGGGCCAGCACCTTACTCAGCCACTGAGCTTAGCAAATGGCAGACCTCTGCAAATCCCCCTACCCGTGTATGGACAGGAAGGGAAAATGGCTGGAAGAACAGCCCCTGGAGAGAACATCAGAGTTTGTCTCATACCAAAGCACAAGACACAGGCATGGTAACATATGTGTATAATCCCAGCACTCGGATGAAGGTGGGATCCAAAACTGCACATGTTCAAGGTGTGTGTGTGTTTGTGTGCGTACACATACCAGTTTGTATATAAGCACCACAGCAGGGCTGATCTGACAACTCACATAACTACTGACTTACGAGGTACCCAGTGGCAGTGCACAGAACACACACACACTGGACACAGAGAATTCACACCCTAGGCATTTGGAGTGATACACGTGAATTGTGTCTGGTATCTTTAACTAGTCGATAGAAGCTTCAGACTACGGGGATGAGTTATGGAGACTTTCTGATTCCAGGTCAACTCTCAGTGAGTTAAGTAACAAATCATGCATTCACTCAGGACTGGGCTTTTGTGCTCACTGGAAATGAATGGCAGTTTTGCTTTGGCAGACAGAAAGAGCAAAGAAGCAGAGGCTTTTATGGGGAGAGTGTAGCCCTGATATCCAGGTAAAGCTAAAGACAGACCTACAAATGCTTTCTGAAATATAAACAGAAATTAAAGCCAAGCATTCTGAATGGCCACTAGCTCAGCAAGTTATCATAATCAGGGGGTGGGGTGGGGTGAATCACTCACACCTGGTTAATAATTTATTTTTATTGAAATTGAATACTTCATAGTACAGTAAAGTTGATTAAAAAATGAAGAAAAAATCAAATTTTAAAAATACACTCAATGTGAAATCAATAAGCTAGCAAAATCAGGCATAAACCAAGAAATTCGGCAGGTACTTTGCTTTGGGGTATGTAAGTACCGCGTACATACAACTCTATAATGTGAGAAGTCATTAAACACGTCAAAAAAAAGAAAGAAAAAAAAAAAAGAGTCCACAGCCAGTGGACTGGGCCTGCCCTTCCATCCTGGGACACTGCCCTAGCACAGGCCCACACACAACACTGGCCCACCGTGTTCCACGGTGTCTGTAAGTCACCCTGTGCAAATTAAGGCTTCTTATAGGTGGAATGGGTGATAAACATTTTCCCCCTTAAAAAAAAAAGCAAAAAGCAAAAAGCACAGTAAAGGTGGTATGAGACCTGAAGAGATGAACCTACAGCCCAGACCTGAAGTGCAGCTCCTCCATCACATGCACAAACACCCACCTCTGGGTGAGATGCTGGCACTCACCAGCTGGCAAAAGAACACCCAGAAGGATTCGTGCAAAGAGCTGCAGCTACAAAGATGAGGTAGGGCACGGAGCAGGTGGGCCTTCCCAGACAGAGGCACTCAGGGACCTGTGCATGTGTGTGTGCCCTTACAAAATGCAAAGCGAAGAATAGAATACTGCAGCTCACTAAAGTGTGCATCAAGGACCAGTCAGGAGCCATGGATGACGGCTCCAGTTTACTGCCAGCCTCACCTTATGCCCTTGTTGGCAGAAGAAACTGGTTTGGTTTTGTTTTGTTTTCCTTTATCGCAAACCTGAGTAGTAATTGTCAAAGTCAATAAATAGGGGGAGAGAATTACAATGCTAAAAATATAAATGGTCACCCTATAGGGTCTAAAGCAGCAAGGGTTTTTTTCAAACACAGCCCTCTGTTGTGAGATGCATGTGGCCTGGGCACCTGTTGGAAGCACACAGCAACTATGATTGTAAATGAGGACGTGGGGCAAAACCCTGGGCACAAAGTACCGCCCTTTGGCCAATTCAAGCAACAACTTGTTCCATTGACTGTAAACGATCATGAAGGAGTGGTGCCCACCTCCCCCATCCTCTCCCCCTATTACAGAAACTCTTCCCTTTGAAGCAGTTTTGTTAAAGGCAAAATGACAGACGCATCATCGAGCTGAAGTCTTATTTGGTTGGAGGTGCTTGGCTGTCCATGGCTCCACCTTCTCCTGTAGGCACCACGGAGTTAGATGTGTAAGAGGTCTTCGTCGCTGTCGTCGTGGAAGGACACCAGCTTGGCAGGGCCTGTTGGCTTGCGCTGTGCAGGTCTGTACTTCCCTTTTCTGGCCTTCTCACCTCGGACCAGCCCCAGCCCCAGCCTCTCACCCTCCATTTCCTTCAGGACCGTGAGCTGTGGGTTTCTCAGGGGCTGTGGGCTTTCAACCTCGGCAGCTCTGCCTGAGTGAACTTTCACCTCTGGGACGGTCAGGACCTCATCCTCACTGTCTTGGTCATCCACATGGAGGGAAGTGAGAGCATCTGCTTTCACTGCCTTGGTGGTGATGTGGCCATTCTCCTGCCCATCCTTGCTTGGTCTGGGGGTTGTCACCTGGATCTCTTCCATCAGCCATTCTGTCTCGTTCTCATCTGTCTCCTCCTCCTTGTTGACCTGAGAGGGAACAAAGCAGAGACAGTGAGACTCAGCAAAGATACCTGTCTGCTGCTTGAGAGCTCCCCCAATACAGGCCACCCCAGGGCCTCTCTCTGGGGCATAACAAGATGCGAACCTGCAAAGCAGAGCCATCGGCAAGAGCAGTCCAGGCAGGTGGGACCTGACATGGCTCATAACTGGTCAGCAGTACTGGCAGAGAGGGACTCTCCTGGGCCACTGTGCACTAGGGACAGAGCATCCAGGGTGTGGGAGAAGCCACAGGAAGGGCTTACTTATATTACAGCATTTAACTTTTAAATTTTAAATATTTATGTGTATGCCAAATGTGTGCAGGTGTACCTGAGTGTGTACACAGTAAAGGCTTGGGTGCCTATCCACCTTGGTTTTTCTGTTTTGCTTTGGTTGCAGACAAGGTCTCAGATTGGCTTAGAGCTCACTGAGCAGACAAGGCTGGCCGGCCGCCACACAGGCCCAGAGATTCGCCAGTTTTGAATTCCCTACCTGCTGGGATTCTAACTTGAGTTATGGTTGCTGTTATTGTTTTGTTGGTTTTAAAACATAGGTTCTGGAGGACTGAACTCTGGTCCTTTTCAAGCACTTTACCAACTCAGCCATCTTCCCAGCCTGTTTAGTTTAAGGAGTGATTTGACTGTGTATGAGAACTCACAGCACATCTGTGGCCTCTGACTGGCCTCTCTTCAAAGCTTACATGAAACTACCCAAATGCCAGAAGTGCAGAAATCCCAGCACTATGGCCTTTTATTGTCTTAAAAAGTTACCCAAAGCCTGGGAGAGCTAGATATCAGATGAGATAAAGGCCGTCTGCCCCAACTGTACTGCAAGAAGCTTGAAGGCAGAAAGTCCACAGAAGTGCTGTCAGGGTGTGGTTTCTTCCCCATGCCAAGCCACTCTTACCAGCATGCAGGATGAGCTCAGGCAGCACTGAGCAACCCTGCAGCCAGCAGCTGCCCCACTCAGTGGACAATACCTTTGAGTACTTGTAGGACACGCCCGAGCTTCTTCTGCAGCAACTGGTCAGCTTGTTTATCACAAGTTCCCTGTCAAAATGGAAGTCACAGTAAATCCACAGCAGAATGAGCAGAGACAAGGGACCCAGTTGTCTGGCCCTGAGTCTAGTCTGTGCAACTCCTGAGACTGTGTCCCACAAACACAGCCCTCCCAGGGCGGGTCATTCGGGATGAATAACAAGTAACCGAAGGCACAACCTGAACCCCAGGGCTTAGCACCAGGCAGAGAAATGAGTCTTGCTGCCCCCTAAGATCCACAAGGTTAGCAGCAGGAACACACCTTCCATTTGCTCAGACTGCTCTGATCTTGGCTCCTGCAGGTGTGCGCCCACCCCTGCCTCTGAGTTCATTTCTGAGTGTGGTTGGTTCTACTCAGTACCCTCAACCACTTCCCAAGGGCCTAACATGTGACATAAAAAGCTGATAAAAAAAAAATGCAGTCATACGACCTAGCAAAGCAAAGTCAACAGAAGAGTATTCCTGACATACAGCAGGTGCTTAATAAATGCTTGCTTTTTGTGACATGGGGAAGGAGGGTCAGCTGATCAGTATAAAAGTCTGCTCACAAAAGATTCTTAATTTATTAGTTTTTTAACTTCACACAAGGCCTACATGTCTTAGAGTCAGCAGCACCAGTGAGAAGCCTGTGGTGTTCACACCCAGTGTGAACTAGAGCCACACCAGCATCTATGAACAGTATCAAAGTTCTGAGCAATCTCATGCTAGGTCATGGAAATGGAGACATTAAAAGGCAATAGTGACTGTGTTTTGAATTTTGAATCTAGATGTTTGCTATGTCAGGCTCAAAACCCAAGCCTGTGTCCAAGATTTGATGTACTACTAGCCCGCCCAGCCTGGCCTGACCCCACCCAACCCAGCCCTCCTACTGTGTTGCCCTTCTTACCTTCTCTCCTTCTTGTGAAGCAGCAAGGCCAGCAAACAGCCAGTCAGCGCCACCAGGAGAAGACTGAGGACGGCCCCAACGGCCTGAGTCCGCTCTGAGAGTCCCTTATACTCTGGCACAGCACTGTCATCATCAAAGTCCTCACTAGAAAGAAATCGTAAGGGAGGAGAGGCAGCTGTGTCAGAAAGTGTGTATGACAACACTCCCAGGAACCCGCCCTACAGAGCAAACACTAGGTGAGTCAGCCCCAGCCCAGGACACGTCATCCACTAGGCATAGAAAATAACGTGTGGAATGTCCTGAGATTTCATTTAAAGCAGTCAGCAACAGGCCAACTGGCAGACAGTACTGCTTCAGGGATCAGTACTAGAAGATGAAGACATGGACCAGCCAAGGACATCATTTCCTGTGGGTCTGCACAGCCTGTAAAACCCTATGGGCCAGGCAAAAAGCAGGGCTTCTATATCACCTTAGGAGCTAGTCCAAGAGGCTTCTGGGTAGGGGGGATATCTAAGACAGGTTAGCTCTAAAATTTCTTCAAATTCTACCTTTGGTTTCTCAATGAAACTAAGGATTACTTACAAATAAGTGGGTTTTAGTTTCCACATGCAATATAACCCCGGACACAAGACCACCACAGTTTCCTGGCTCTCTGGCCTGGAGGCCTCCAAGCAGCACATTCCCCCTGCTGCCCACCAAACCCAGCCTCTGGAATGTACTCTAAAGGCATTCAGAGGGAGTCTGTCATTTATCCCAACATAGAAAACGCTTTTCTCCAACTGAACTGAAGCTTTGTCATGTCAAGTGCACACTAGAGAACACAGAGGATGCTGGAGGAGGCACAGCAGTAACAATGCCACAGACCAGACAGCAGCAAGCTAATCTGCTGGGCACATCTAGATCCCCCAGCGTTACACTAGAAGACACACACATGCTTCTCTTGAACGTGTGAAGAGAAGGACATGGGCATCACACTCACCCCAGAGGACACACGGCAGAAGTGTACCAGGAGAACAGGTACTGGCAGTCAGCAGTCTCGTGACTGAACTCTGGGATCCCATCCTTCACCAGAGGGTCACAGTGGAAGAAGATGGTGGAAGAAACAGACTTGCTCTTATCTTTCCCACACTTAGACGAAGAGGTAAACACCACATCCAGATCGCCGTCTGTCACACAGGAAAGGAGACACCATAGACCATTAGCACCCACCAAGTGGATACTTTCATGGTGTGTCAAAGTTAGCATAGGCTTAATGTTAGTGTGCAAACCCTTTAAAAGCCCCGTGTGCACTCTGCCTTCATGGCTCTACACAGCATCCTCGGCAAGCAATGACTTTAACCTCATCTAACATGCGGTCTGGCCTTGTCCTTGACTACTAGCAGGACTTATGAATGCTGGCCAGGAGGTCTTATTCTACCTGAAGAGTGACTCACCACCAGGGCACCAACTAATTGTGCCTAGACACTTGAGCTCAGCAAACACACATGGCCGGCAATGCGTGTCAGACATCACACATCACTATGGGGACGGCTGCTCCATAGGAAAGGCCAGAGGAAGATCTGTGCCTACCCCACCCCTTCTGTGAGTGACTACCGTCTAAACATCTACTGCAATCAACGGTACACATGAAGACACCAGCTTCCAGCTGACCCCAAGAGTGCCCAATCACATTTCCAAATGGGATTAAAGTGAAAATGCATTGAGCTAGTCCTTGGTGTCAGAAACAAAGGGACCCTGATCTAACCTCACTCTATCAGCCCATGTTCTCTTGATCATGTGGAAATGCTATTTTAAGTTAATGGGGTCACACAGTTAAAAAAAAAATTACAAGAATTATATGGTGAAAGATAAGCCAGGACCCTTATCTACTTAACCAGCTCCCTCTTGCCCCTCTCTGACATTCCTTGCAATTTGTAAATGAGGAAGCAGCATTTAATGTCAGACTACAGACAGTGTGACCTGTGACTGTCTCCTGCCTTTGCCCCCCAGAGTAGCACCAGCTCACAAAGGGAGCTGAAACCAGTCAGATTTCCATGCAGTGGGCTCGTGGACAAGCATGCGAAGCTCTCCCTTTGAAAAGCTGTACACTAACAGGAAGCTGCAAGTTACCTTGGACGTAGTACTTGGTCATGTCAGAGGTGCCTACTTTCCTGCTGTAATGCTGGTCATTGGGCTTCACCTGACAGACGTTGGCACCAGAGCACGCAGGATTAGAAGAACTACTGATGGAGGAGAGCTGGATCTCATACAGGTAGTTGTCCCCATTGGGCCTCATGTCCCCAGAGGCGGTGAACAGCCTGAGGCAGGGAGAGTGCAGTGGTCAGACTCCTTCACAGGCCAGGCAGGGCTGTAGTCATCTGCCTACCCAGTGTCATCTCCTGGGATGACCGCATTTCTCTCATACACTGCGACAACACATGCAGTGTACTCTGCCGTCAGACCCCTAAACAGCCCACGACACGGCTAAGAAATGGACCTGCACTTTTAGCTAACATGCTGGTCAGCCCAGAAGATTCCTTGTTCCGAGAGCCCTGGCTCCAGCCCCTGGGCTTTCCAGCAGTGTGGGGAGAGGGAAACTGCTTTTTGTGATGAATTCACCACTGAGTGTCAAATGACAAAGAAGTAGTCCTTTTGCTTGGTTTAAGTCATACTTGATCAGTTCCCAACTGTAGCTGAAGCACACAGACCGCTTACAAGACTTACATTTGTTCACTTTGAGTGTGTGTCAGTGCCAAAGAGGCAATCTTCCACTTACTTAAAGTAAATTTCCCCGAGGCTGAAGCTCTTGCCAGTCACAGGGTTGGTGAGAGTTCCATTTACCATGTTCACCTCCTGAGGCCTCACAGCACAGGCAGCCCGTGAGTACCAGTAAAAGTAGTAGGTGCAGCTGTCAATATCAAACCTGAGAGGGAGCAGACATGGTTACCACCGGGCCTTGCACAGAAAGGTTGCAAGGCACACCACTGGAGAGGCCCACAAGAAGTCTGAATGGTAAACAGACATGCTGGCCCTGGGGACAGTGATTCCAGCCACTGAGGAGGCAGAGGTGAGAGGTGGCAAGTGCCTGTCACAGCTACAGAAAAAATCCAAGGCCAACCTGGACACTTTAGTGTCATCCCGTCTCAAAATAACAAGACAGCTGGAAAAACTGCCCAAGAGCAAAGCACTTGCCTGGTTTGCATGAGGCCCTAGGTTCGACCCCCACCACTGTATAGAAAAACAAAACTCAATAAAAATATCTTCACCTACAAAGCTGGAAAGTCTGCACCTAGACTTTTACAAGTAGTACCTTAGTCTCAGAAGTTAGAAAGGCCCTTTTCAAAGCAGTTTCCAAAAGAGCAGCTCACATGCTCCCCCTGTTGGCCACAATCCCCCTAACACCACCCAACAACTGCCTGGACCGCACTATGCAATCATTCAAGCCCAGAACCTGCTTGCTGGTGCAATCAGCATCCCCTTAATTCTGCCACGACACTGAGGGGCAGCAGCCAGCTCTGCACTGCTCAGTCTAGCATCAGCAGCTCCAAAGCTGGTTCAGGAGTGTGTCTCTTAAGGCAAACTGGGCTAAAAGGCCGAGGTGGCCCTGTTATGGTGGGGGTAGGGATGCCTCCTGTGGGAGAACGCCCACGTGGGAATGGGGGGAGGCCAAGAGCCACAGTGTGCCCGCAGGCGGCTCACCTCTTGAATGCAGGCCTGCCCACAGTCTTCGCACAGGTCAATTCGATTACAGAGGATGCAGTCTTATTCCCACCACAAGGATAGCCTTTCGAGTAAGTGACAATGACCGTTTCATCTGGAACACGAGACAATGAGCTGGCGTTATCTCTAGTGCACTGCAGAGCAAAGCCTACTGCAAAAGCAAGTGTCAGCTCTCCAGAGGTGTCTTCTGTACACAATGGCAGTTACTGGCCCATACGCCCAGGCCACCATTACCAAGGAGACAGCAAAACCACGAGCTTCCTGGATCCTCAGAAATGCTAACCCTCCATGGCCACACCTATATAATTAGCACCCAATGCCACAGTAGTCAGGAATCGGAAATAGAAGATTCCTGAGATGCAAGTTTGCCCACCTTGGTTCATGTGTTGGGAATTTAATTCTCAAAGAGGGGCCACTTTCTTAGAACCCGAGTATGTGGGTAAAGGCCATGGGGATTTCCTTAGAATTCCCTCTCTAGTCTAATACCCTGTCGCCTTGGACTTCAATCAGAATCCTACTCTAGCCTTAAAAACAGAACAAAATGTCCAGTACCCAACACAGCCTTGTTACTGTGTTTTCCCTTAGCTGGGAAAGTATGCCTGTCCTTTTAACGGCAGATGCCTTCCCCTTGGCGAGCTTGTATTTAAACTGCTGTAGAGTGTCGTGATTATTATCCAAGTGCTTGAGGAAACACAGGCCATCTACCATGTCCTGTGCAACTGTAGCTTTCTTAGATGTGTGCAGACAGACATTTAGAAACCAATGCACAGCCAGAACACGATCACCAAAGGTGCTTTAAACAGTTTGCCTGTGCCTCAGAGTACAAAATAGCACATACTTCATGTTCCAGAAAGTGGGTGGAAATGCTTCAACTAGTCCCAGGATCAGCCCCTGAAGTTTCCAAAGCTCGGGCACTTTCTCCGTCACACCAGGGACAGCCTCACCTTGCCAATCTTGATGCAGCAACAGAACCAAGGATAAACATTTGAGACCCTTACCTATGACTTCCAGTTTTTGTGTATGAACAAGCCCCAAAACCTGAGCTTGACCAGTGGCAGTCTTCTTGCAAATGCTGGCTCTTTCGGAGCAGTCCAGGGGACCTTTATATACTCTTTGGCACAGATTGATAAAGTACCTACAGAGTGGCACAAAGGGTGCAGAAAAAGGACATGTAAGACTGCTATTCTGGGACACTGGAGAGACCTGTGTACGCCATGCTACCTTGGAAGGTGACTCCCTGAGAGCCTTGCGGGTACAGAAGAAATGCCATACAGAGTCGCTGACTCACCAAGCTCATATGCAGTGACATGTCCCCATGTCGCCCTGACATAGTGCAGAGGAGAGAGAAGGCTGTGCAGATACAGCAGGCACTCACCCAAGTCCCCCAAGTCACAGCCTGATTTGCAGCAGGACCTGTAAGGCTCAGGGTACCCGACGGAGCAGGCACTCCCCACATGGAACAGTCAGTGTGATTAGTTCAAAAGGCAAAAGCTAAAGAACAGCTGGCAACAGTCTCAAAAAACCTATCCTGCCCTCAAACCTGAGCACCAGGAAGCCCTTCACAATCATCAGGGCTCCAGTCTCCGTGAGAGTCCCAAACCACACAGGTATGTGATATTCCTGTCTTTACAAACTTGAGGGACCACAGGCAGTGGCATACTTACGAGGATCCATCATGTACAAAGTCCCAGGACCCTGTGAGGGATGAGAGCAACTGCAAGTCATAGGTTTTATGATTCTGAACGAACTTGCACTCCATCTTCATCGGAGGGCAGACAACTTTTGTTTTCCATTCAAATGTCACCTCACACCCACGATCTTCACTGAACACTTCTGGCCTTCCAATATCTTCATCTTCATCACATGTAAATATGACCGCAGACATCCGGTAGCTATCGCCTGAGGAGGTTAACCATGCAAAGGTTAGACCTAGGGCACTCCTGGCCATTTTCCCAGTGCAACCTGGCCATAGTTTGTCTCACTCCTGAAGATCTATCCACATACAGACTCAGTTCCCTCAGATCACACCAAGATACCTCCTGGGAAAGCATTCAGCACTCAGCTACACACTGACAATGACAAGAATTTAAAGAATCAGCCAAACATCTGTAACAACCTCAAAGTTTCAGTGATACCCACAGAAGATTTGGAGCGAGTCGTCTCTCATGAGTCAGACACTTGTCCTGAGTCACTCAGTGAACCACAGTGTCAGGCCTTCATACCACTCCCCTTTCACCCTAAGTCATAAAGGAGCCATATCACTCTTGCCCCACAAGCCCTACACCAGCTACACAACAATGTGTCAGTGACTCAACACTCACTAGCTACCCTGCAGACCCAGCAGAGTCTGGCTGAGGCGTGAATGTCAACCAGAGCTGAACGCTGGTGTGTGAGCAGTTCCTGCAGCTACTGAGTGGACCCAGATTAGTACCCAGCACCATCCTCACCACAGCCACACTGTGCCTTCCATACTCATTTGCCCTGCCATCCCTGGGAGCAGTAAATGCTTGCTGTAGTTAACAAGAACAAAACTTAAGAATCACGGCCTCAGTTAGCTCGGCCATCCACAGAACACCCGCTCCCCTCCCCCACTCACTCTGTCTGCAGAATCCCCACTCATGGTCACGATCGTAATCTGCAGTTTTGCTGCACCACAGTCTCGTTCGTCCCTCTAATACACACTCGTCATAGCTCCTCCCTTTGTAAATGAAGGGGAAGACGCAGGGCTCGCCATCGATTGTTTCTGGAAGGAAAGAAGCTCGGATCATACACAGAATCAAGGCATCAGCTGTGCCTTACTAGATACCGACACCCAAGGACTCCTTAAGAAGCTGGGTACTTGCCCTACTAGCCAGGATTCACCCAGACAGACAAGCAACAGACAGCAGCATGTTCCAGGCACAGGCATTCACACCAGGAAAGGTGGTGTGGCAGGGTACAGTGCTCACAGATTCAAAGCTTCATTCAAGTATTTTCCTGCTAAGTTTAATTTGTTTAGAACTGACCATACGGTGATGGCTTACCTGGGGGGCAAAGATCACCATTCACATAGCTCAGAATGACTGCTTCATCCTGGTGCCTGTAATCCAGCTGCATCGATGCTAGGCGCCCAAAAGAAGCTCCTTTGTTCCCATTGAGTAGACAGACACCGGCATCCTTGCAGCCTTCCTGGTCTAAGCCACCTGCTGCTGTGCACACCCCTATATTGTATGTGTGAGTGTCCCGAGTAACCTGCACAAAGAACGATGTGTGACTATGGACAGATGTGAACAGAGAACAAGCTTCTACAGTTCACATTCCTGTACCTGAATAGGACCATGACTCCCTGCTGTTTTCCTGGGCCAAGGCACCTCTAGAGGCAACCTCTAGGCAGCCTCCTCTGGCCACTAGAAGCCATCCCACCATCATCCTGGGCCAGTCTCTTTTCTGTCTTGTTCTCTTCCTGGTAGTCCAGGCAGCCAATAGTGCTGCCCAACTGTCCTCTCCAGCTAGACTCTGCTGCTCTGAGTCCAGGCTCCTCCTGCCTTCTTCTCCAGCAATTTCTCAGCTGGGATACAGAGCTGACAACCCACATGTGAACATGGGCCTTGCTTTCCTTACTCACTGCACCCATGCAGAAGAAAACTATCTCTGAACTGCAGGCGCCAACCTGAGAAAGGTTCAGAACTCAGCACTCACCAGGCTTGCTGACAGCCCCGGCCCACAGATACATACATGTATGAAAGGCTCTACACAACGCCGCTTACCCACTTGTCTCTGTGGCTTCCTGTAACCACCCTAATCTTGCCCTGGCCCAGGGTCTGTGTTCCAATGCATGAACTCAAATCACTCTGCCTCTTATCTACCTGTGTCACAGAACTCCACTGCCTGCCTCACTGGTTCTGGTTTCTGCCCAGCCCTGTGTGAGAGCACCTTAGCCCTCAGGAGGCTGGTACGGCTATGGGAGGCAGCCTCACCTTGAACGTGCTTGTGGAAAGGCTGGTCAGGTTGAAGCTATAGAGCAGCTGCTCATCTGTTACAGCACAACCCTGTGTCTTCACCTCGTCAGGACAGACAATCGGAGTCTCCCACTCAAACACAAAGTCACAGTCGTTGGCCCTGATCAGTTTAGGAGTTCCCTGTGGCCAAGGAAAACATGGGTTTAAAAAGCATCCCTGTTAACTCAGACCTACTCACGCCCCGAGTCATGTTTTGGGTGTTCTGAGTGAAGCTGACAGGGGCGGGCACTCACCATGCTGACTCCTCTCCTGCAGTGAAACTCAATGAGTGAGGTATAGTTCGTGTATTTGTCCGTTAAGCAAGGAGTGCTGCTCTCAAAGTTCAGGTAGACTTCATTCGCCACGGAATTGAATATTGGAGGGCCTGAGACTCGCCCAATATCCTGGAACAGAGGAAGCCAACGGTGCTGAGGAACCACTCGAAGGGCGGCAGATTAGGAACTCTCACGGGACTGCAGCAGCTCTCCACTGTCAGCCTCTGAAGACACACCTGCACTGCTTTGTGACTGGGATGCAAACAGGTCACCAGCATGCAGAGATACCACAGACACACGCACAGAAGCCAAGGGCACTCCTACTCAAGCTCAGCTTTCAGATTCTGAGCACCAGGGACTTCTGTCCTCATTCAGAACAACTCCATAGCCCCAGGCTCAGAAGGAGAAAGGCAGGAACTTGGGTGAGGCCCTCCCTAGTGTCTGATATCCACATTGCCCTGAGATTGCCCCTTACTCAGCTCAGCAGTGCCTGTTGGGAATGTCCACAGAGGGGACAACTCTCCCTCACAACATGTTGCTTAGGACAGTGGTAGACACACACAATACCTCTTCAGTCAGTTCTGAGTAAATGAATGAATAAAAGGCAGATGGACAAGAAACATGCCTCTCTCTCTCTCTCTCTCTCTCTCTCTCTGTGTGTGTGTGTGTGTGTGTGTGTGTGTGTCTGTGTGTGTGTGGCAGTATGTTCATACCAGCATGAGCATGAGTGCATGCATGAGCATGTCTGTTGTGTGGGTCATTGCTATGGGGCATGTTGAGAGCATATGAAGTAATACCTTCACCAATCAAAAAACCTAAGCAAAATTTTAATCAGACAAAGGATGGCCAAGCAGGAAAACTCAGCAGACCGGGCTTCTGGGAAATGATTGCCAGGCCGTGTGTGGTGTCAGGATGCTACTGAAGAACTTCCTATTAAAATGTAGCTCATGCCTTGACATGACTACACTTCATGTCACTTTTAAAAGGACAACTAATGTCCCCCAACACAACTCACAACGTGGTGATTTCTACATCATAAGGGCTTGGCAAACCACAAATACAACTCCACACATCCGAATCTATACCAAAACTTTTCAGGGCAGAATATTTAGTTATTACCATAATTGGTGTAATTGTCACTCATTACTAGAAAGAGCTTGTGTCCCTTAAGCCTTTTAATTACATAAGTACTTGAAACAGAAGTACAAGCTCTGCCGGTGCCCTGGATGCTTGCTCTGTGTTAACCTGAGGTTTAGCCCTGAGGCTCTTATAGAATGGGAAGCTGGAGAGATGGCACAATGGTTAGGAAGCGCTCACTGCTTTAGCACAGGACTGGGGTTCAGTTCCCAGCACCCACATCAGGCAGCTCCCAACCCCCTGTAGCTAGAGCTTAAGGGACCCAGTGCCTGCTGGATACCTGGACCTACATGCAGAAACATATACATGTAATCAAAAAAAAAAAAGTCTTTTAAAAAGACAGTGATCTGAGGGGTCTGGAGAGATGCCCACACTAATCAAAAATAACCCTAAAAACAGTTAATGCCTGTCATATGACCCCCAATCTCCAAATGTATGAGAGGGACACCGGTCTCTTCTAGAGGACGTTCAAGTTCCCATCCTAGCACCAACATCAAGCAGCTCACAAGTGCCTGTAACTCAAACCCCTGCTCTAGCCTCCACAGGCTACATACATGTATAGCACACACTCACACAAACACCTGCTCTAGCCTTCACGGGCTAAATATATGTGTAGCATACACTTACACATGCATATGTATTTTTTTAAAAAGCAAATCAAAGCAGCTATTCAATTTTCAAGCAGCTCAGACTTTCTGGTTGGCAGCTCCATGCACTCTCTCACACTAATTCTCACACTTAGCCATCTGAGCCTGCACTCTCTACCCTCTCTGCATACTCCTCTGGAAGCACAAGGCCCAGCACACAGGCTATGACTTCAAACGATTCCCAACTCTGGCAGTACACACTTACTATGGGGGGCCCGTCCACGGGAACTTTGCACACTGCGGCACCTGCGGGGCAGGCCACTCCATGCATGGGATTCAGAGGCTGGCAGATGTTGATATAGAAGTCAGGGTTGGTATCAGAGGTGTCATCCTCACTTTCATCATAGGCTTCGTAGCCACCAGTGCGGTGGATGAGAGGGGATAGGTCAATAATCGAGCTTCCATTTTGCACAGTACATTCCGTCTGTTCAAAACAAAAGACTACATTTGAGTCTGCAATTTTTTTTTTCCTGGCGACCATGACAGTTAGCTTCAAAAGCTAAACACAGGTATGATGGACCATGTCTACCGTCCCAGCAGCACTCAGGGGGGTAAGGTGGGAGAACTGTCACATTCAATGCTAGCCTGGACTACAGAGTGAGTTGAAGGCTCACTCTATCCAGCCTTGGATATAGTGTAAGAACCCCATCCCCAAAAGAGGGAGAAAAGAAGTGTTAAAACAAAAAATAAAATAAAACCCAAGGAAGACTGACCGAGGCCACCCAGCCTTGGACTGCTAGGAACCAGCACAGTGAAGAGCGGGAGCAGCTCCCTGACACAGGCACTACCACAACCCTACCAGGCCCAGGCACACTCACCGCTTGCTCACAGGCCAGGGGTGTGTGCCAGGAGAAATAGAGTGTGCATGTGGCCTTGTCCAAGGAGATGAGCATGGGCCTGTTGGTGGGTCCAGCCTCGGGTCGGCACACGAAGCTGATGACACTCTTGTACCTCAGGCCTGACTTGGAGGGGCATAGGGACCCATTATCATACACCAACTGTAAGACCTGGTCCTTGTAGCTCAGCCTCTTGTTGGCCTTGCCCACACTGATCTTGGTCTGTCCAAAGCAGGCCCCTGCAGCACAGGAAAGCACCGGTAAGGGTCAGTGACTAATTAATTTCCAAGAAGAATGTAGTATCTCCTAACCACTACAAGGGCCAGAAGTGTGGGTCTTGGAAGTGGAGGTGGGGCTGAGGCCAGCCCTAGGGACAGCAGGGACAGCAGTCAGGCAAAGGAAGCTATGGCACTCACCTACTCCACGATCACAGTTCACATTCTCCTCACAGACGCTCATGAAGACCATCCCCTTCTCACTGTAGGAGGCTGTGGTACCAACTTTGCTACTTAAGGGGGTCAGGTCAAACAGGTGGCCTGCCAAGTGAAAGGGAAGAGAGCACTCAGACCGGGAGGCCTGTTACCAGCCAGCTCATGTCGACCAATCAGTGGGGGATCTGACTCTTCCCACACAAATCAAGAGCCCTAGCAGTGCCTGCCCATCACTGGACCACAATCTCAGTCCTCTGTGTGCCACAGCAGCCACTGTCACTCCTGAGGACTGAGGCATCTCTCCAATGGTCAGCAGCCTGCCACCCACATTCCTCTAGGTGCTTAGCAAAGAGGAAGGGCAGAGGTCTTCTCGTAACTGTCCTGTTGTCTCCGAAGGGTGGCAGCTCTGTAGACCTAGCACTGATGTAGCCAATGGTAGTGGCCAAGTAAGCCAGGAGCATAGTACGAACCAAGATGGAGACTGGCTTTGAGAGATACAAGGTAACTGCCTCCACAGGATGAATACAAGACGCGGAGAAAAGGCCAGAGATGCCCAGCACCAACAGACGCGT
Source organism: Micromys minutus (assembly GCF_963924665.1). Classification (NCBI taxonomy): domain Eukaryota; kingdom Metazoa; phylum Chordata; class Mammalia; order Rodentia; family Muridae; genus Micromys; species Micromys minutus. The sequence continues at coordinate 19,879,699 of NC_137965.1, read as the reverse complement.
CTCCTGGGTCCCCCCCTCACCTGTGCTGGGGTTGGTGACTTGGCAGTCATCATGTACGTTGCTCTTCACAGGACAGGCAGCGGGTGTGGGCCAGGAGAAGGTGTACTCACAGTCCTGCACAGCACTGATGAACAGAGGCCTAGAGTTCTAGGGTAAGCAGAGAGAACCCACTTTAGAACCCACTTGACAGAAGGGGTGCCCATCTATGCCCCAGAATACTGCAAGTCTTGGGTTGTCTCTATGAGGTAAGCACAGGTCAAGAAAATCAAAGGTGTTTAACATGCCTGTGAGCCTCACACAAGTAAGTCAGAAAAATACCCCAGGGACCACCACAAGCTAACTAAGGGAGCCAGACATTTTCTAATGATAGCCCCAGGGAGCCCAGGCAAAGAACTCCATGAGCAAATCACTGGCCAAGTGCTTAGAGGATACCTGTTACATTCAAAAGAGTGGGTCTCTTCTGGACACTGGCTACAGCTCACTCCTGACCTCAGGCAGGCACTTCCCACCATTATGAAGCTGAGACCACTTGCCCAACTCTGCCCTCCTTCCGGCACCCTTCTCACCACTAAGGCCCAGAGGCCCACCACCCTCCACGTCAGGCAGCTTGGACCCTGGCCCATAAGGTAACTGTTCCCTTAGAGATGGCCCTGCTTCCCCAATACAGATATGCCCCACCATAAATAGAACATGTAAGTTCCTATGTATCTAAGAGAAGCTACTCATGCTATCCACACCTGCCAGATGCCAACACCCACAACCAGGGCAGAGGCAGCTCAGGAGATGCCAGCTCAGCTAGGCATTCATAACACCTGCACAGGTTCCACACTTCCAGTCTCCTCTCTGCATTTTGCTGACAAACCCGGGACAAGCAGCCAAGTGTAAGCTGCCCTTCTGTTCTTTAAGGACCCGGAGTAGACTCAAAAGAATAAACTAACCCTTCACCTGGAAGTGTATCAGCAAGGGAACCCGTGTACCAGCATGCAGCACAACCATACCACCCTGACCTCTTTAGCTTGTGCTCAAAGACAGCCTGGCATTGGTTCAGGGTCCCACACCCTACTGGGTGCCATTAACTCACCACTTGGTTCTCACTGCAGGTGAAGCGAATAATGGTTGACCTTTTCCGAATTTTGTCTGGGCACAAGTCACCATCCACGTACTTCAGGACAGTCATATCACCTGCCCAGTAAGGACTATCCCTCACCTTGCCAAGGTTCACAGACTTGGTACCATCCAGCAGACAAACAGCTGCCTCTGGAGGGCATGGCTCTGCAACACAAGATACAATCAGAGCCTCCTAAGGGGACTGCAGTCTCCTGTAGTGCAAAGTGCAGCCTAAGGTATGGTATTATCCAACTCGCTCTACCCCACCCCGAGCCATCATTTCTAAACACTGTGTATGGTAAGGCCAGAGTTCTCACGGCAGTGGAGCAATGTTAGGGCCCACATCCTCACTCTTTAGTCACTACATTACTAGAAACTCTGCTGATTTCCTGTTCTCCAAGCACGTGTGTCATGTGCCCTTAGGGAAAGCCAACCCTGTACCAATATAGAACAGAGTTAATAGGCTGCCCAGAAAAACACAGCAAGACTCCCATTCATGCTGAGGATATAGTTAAACTGCTGACACAATTCCCTTGTGTCTCTCTCTAGTCTCCACTCTTCCTAGGCTCTGAGGGAGCTCCCTCTAAATGGTACGAACGTCCCCAATGGGATAAACAGTGGGCCATCTAAGGATCTCTAACCCCCTCCTGTGTCCCATCCTGCCTTATTTCTACCCACAGCCATGTCCTCATGATTAGAAAGGTTAATAAGTTCCCTGCAGAGTCCTCAGCATCAACAGAGCCTAGGCCATATGGGAATCAATCACCAAGACCCTCAGGCCCTTCCCCTGTGGCTCCTAGGCCAAACTCCTTTCAGTGAGGCCTCTTCTGCTCTGTCTGTTCCAGAAAGCTCATCCTGGACCACCTACAAGGAGAGGATCACTACTCACTTGTGCCAGCCTGTGGAGACAGAGACTTGCACACATTGATGAGGTAATGTTCAGTGGCCCCTGTCCTGGTCACAGCCTCCCAGTTGTCACTGTATTTTGACAGTGAGGAGAGGTCAATGGAGTTGCCAGCCCCATCCCTGCAGGAAAAAGAGCACCATGATCAGAGTCCAGTTAGCTTCAGTGACATGCTGACACTCTCCTGCAAGCATCAATGTGTCTCTGATGTCCTGTGAATCAAGCTTTACTGTAGAACATAACTTTCCATAAACAGAGTGAGCAGGACAAAGCCTTGAGCTTTGACGAGCCAACGTTCACTTCAACAAAATGAACTACCTGAAAAGCCAAGTCTGGAAAAGCTTGTCCACACACAGGCCAGTGAGACTTATAACTCAGTGGCCAACAGAAGTCACCACTGGCACTCAGAACATATGTACTCACAGCCATTTCCAGAAGCTGCCTCACCTAACCTCCTGTTGTCTAGACCTGAGGCCACTCCATCCTTACAAACCGGGAAGGCTACAAGCTGTTTCTGTCCCCTCCATGTGCACCTGACATACCAGCCCCGCATGTGGCTATCTGCAGCCCATCTACCCAGTATGAAAAGAAGTGGGTGGACTATCCAGACACTACCTGTGAAACAAGACACCCCCTTTACAAGGGAGGACTATCCAAAAAGGCAACAGACATGTGAACTTACTGGATAGAACACTCTGTCACATTGAAAGGTGGGCAGGCATACTGTGTTCGCCACTCAAACAAATAGGAGCAGTCCAAAGTTTCCTTCAGAAACACTGGCTGAAAAGGTTAAGGTGAACATATGTAAACATGGGCGCACAGGAAGGACGGCCACGCAAACAAGTAAGTGCTCAGTAAAGAATGCATCTTACAGACGCCGAGAGACTAGCCCTGAAAGAACAGCAGTGGGAGTGGGGCCGGCAGAGGAAGCTGGGGCTCCCTGTGGGAGTGCCACACAGGCTCACCTTCTGAGTAGTCCGGTCACAGTAGAAGAAGATGGTTGTGGAGCGCCGATACACCTTATGGCAGGTATCTCCCCCACTGTAGTTCATTTTCAACAGTCCATTTTCAAAAGTCAGCTTCTGACTAAAGAGCCCTGCTCAAGAAAAGCACATCTGTAAGGCTCCTGATGAGTGCTCCCTGGCTGTCACATTGCACATGCCCATAGTGCTGGACTCATCCTCCTATGTGGCAGGATTGAAGACGGCCAGCCACAGGTGTGGCCTAAGGGTGTAGGGAGTGGTGTGCTGTTCTCCACACCTGACACATGCCACCTTCACATGGTTCCCATGGGGTGCTCATGCCCCCTACGGTAGCCATCCTGCCTCTTTAACAGTCTAAGGTGAGTTTAAATCTCATCTGCCTGCTGAGACGACATGACACGTGGGATCGGGTGTTGTGTTAACTGAGACAGCATCCCGACAGGGAGCTCAAACTGGCCTCCAGCTCCAGCTCCTCACAAGTCAACTGAGGGCTAGAATGGTAATGCCAAACAGGCACCACCACATCAATCAAGTCTATCAGGCTTAGGTTTATTATTTTATGTGTGTTAGTGTGTTTGCCTGCATGTATGTCTATGCACCATGTATGTCTGCCTTCGAAGGTCAGAAAAGGGTGTGTGATCCCTGGGACTACAGCTACGGAGGGTTGTCAGCTACCATGTCAGTTTCCCAGCTAACCTCTTCCGTGCACACCCGTTTGATCCCTGGGATAGACCGCCTGGAGACACCTATCATTGCATGGTTCAGTGTATCCCATAGCTGGCCTCAAGAAAATCCTATGGGCTTAAGGTCACACACTGTGGCCTTGTAGCTCATAGCCTACTCAGGTGAGGCCTAACTAACTTCCTTTTCCTTTTCTCTCTGCTTTCCCTGGTACTCTGGGATTCCTCACTCCTCTGAAGCCCCCTTCCCAGTTGCTATGCAGAGCTGCCTGTCTGCCCTAGGGCTGCTTCTTAAGCCTCCCACTGAAAATGCCAGCGTAATGCAAAAGGTATAGTTCTCTTTCCTCCAACCCCTTCTCCTGGCAACCGCTGTCATTTACAACTTGCCTTGCCCTCTTGTTTTTTTCCAAACTCTAATCAAATTGCCCTTAGTAAGCTGGCAAGGTGGCTCAGTGGCTAAGGGCACTTGCTGGCAAATCTGATGGCCTATGTTTCATTCCCAGGAGCCACAGGGTGGAAGGAGAGAACCAACTTCTGCACATTGTTCTCTGACCTGCACTTGTGCTCAGTGATACCCATCTTGCCCCCATAAAAAAAACTCTCCCATAAGCATAAACAGAAAAACGGACAGACAGACAGAAGCTTGCTTCCTTGTGTCATTCAGCACGTGTTCCTCCCAAGTTAGAGAAATGTGATCCTTGACATCACATCTTGACATTTTGCAAATGAAGATGGAAAACAGTACCTGCCACTTTCTGGAATCCCTGTATTCCTTTCTTTTCCTGGCATGACGAGATGGCCTTGGAACCGTCGTTGGCAGAGCACACATCTAAGGACAGCTTCCCACAGACCCGGAAGTAGTAGGTGTACTCGCCAGCATTGATGATTGTGTCATTGAGGGACAGGGGCGTCAGGTCAAACGAATAGCCATGCCTGGGGTCTCTCACCTGGCAGTTGTCTCCTTCAAGAACATACAGGAGCCAAGAGCAAAGGGTGTCACACAGACATTCACAGTTCCAAATGAGAACAACTTCTATTTTAAATAAACTGTTTTATTTACTTTGCAATACTGAGAACCTAGGACGTAGCATATTCTATGCAAACACCCTGTCACTGAGCTACATTCTTAGCTCTATTTACTGATTTAACACTGGGCCTCATTAAATCACCAAGACTGGCCTCAAGCTCACTCACAGCTCAGGGAGGTAGGCCTTGAACTTAGGTTCCTCCTGCTTCAGCCTCCTGCAAAGCTGAGGTTATAGTTTTACAGTTTTTCAATCAGGCAATGACTATCAGACTGGGCTGCCTCCATGCTGTTTTGTTTACGTGTAAGACAGGTTTGGAGAAGGCCCAGGTACACCAGATTTTAATAATCCTGACTGCTTTACTGGTTTCAAGAAAAACCCAAATCCAATGCAAGTATAGTAGAGAAAGGCTGGTGGTAAAAATTAACAAGAGGCTTAGTAAAGACCTCAAGGATAAGGGGTGACCCAGTCACTGGCACCTCCTGACCCCAAAGGCAGCCACCATCACAGGGCTTCCTATCTGAGACATCATGGGTTTATCACACATGTCACACTATATCTGTACTGCAACAGCCTGGGGCTCACCTTCCTCTCTGATCACAGGACAGGCCTCCACTGTTCGCCACACAAACACGTACTCACAGTTGTTCAGGAGCTGGAACATAGGCGACCCCTGCAACACAAGCCAACAGTTTGCTATGTTCTACTTTGCAAAAACAAGCAAGAGCCTCAGTAAGTATCCAGTCTTTCACTTGCTTAAGCCAAGTATTCAGTATTGATGGGATATTTCAAGCCTGAGGAAACAGTATTCTCTAGTCAAACCCTAGCAATGCCCCCAATTTCTATAAGAACCGACTTCAAACAACATAGAAGACTCTGAGATTAAGGGGAAGTGGGAATAGAAGTAACTACCCACCAAGTGCTTCCTGCTGAGTGCACACTCACCGATGTCTGGGCACACTCGAAAATTATCCTGGTGGAGAAGCGCTGGTTTCCACACCTGTCACCATTCACGTACAGGATGCTGAGAGATCCGTTTCCAGTAGCTTGAGGACTGATCTGCACCACACCCAAGTTCCAACTGTTTTCTTCTGACACCATGCAGGACCCCATGGCAATGCCTGAACAGACAAGAATGGTGAGTGAGGAGAGGCTGTCTTTGGGTCCAGTCAGACTCCAGGAATACAGCAGAACAAGGCCCCAGCGCACCGTGACAGCGAGGGATGTAAGGCAGAGGGTTGCAGACACTCAGATAGAAGTTCCTCTTCTTCCCGCGCACAGTGTCCACAGCGGTCCACGGCCTCTTGACGGCGCTCAGCGCACTCAGGTCGTACTCGTTCCCAGCTGAGTCTGGGGTGGAAACAACAGAAAAAGTGTTTTCCTCTTTGTTCTGGGACCACTTTCCCTTCCATGGAAAGACTGTCAGGATTCAAACGACATGTCTTGCAAGACACAAGGAAATCCACAGGAAGCCTGGACTGCAGAAACATACCCGTCCCTCTGTAAAAACCATCACAGAACAGCAGAAGCTAAGCAATCAGAGGACGCAGCCACCTCAGGGCACAAATGAGGAGCCCTTAGGTCTTGTGTCTTTTTACTTCCTTATATAAACTTTGGACATACATCTGTATTTGACTTCCTTTTTTACTTGAGTTTTCTTCTAAATTTTTATACAGCATCTGACCCACAAACCACAATTTAAACCCTTGACTATATGGGGGAGGGGTCTCGTCAAGAGAAGCACTTGTATCACTAAGCATCATTTTAAAACAAGCATCAATCGGGCATCATTTATTCTGGAGCAAAGCGTATGTGCTACATTTATAAATGGTTACCTCACATTCAAGCATGAAGAGACTCGTAGGCAAATAAATAAATATAGACAGACACACACAATCTCTCTCTCCCTCTCTCCTCCCCCCCCCCTTACTGAAACCCAGCCTAACAACTCCTAGGCTCACCAGTCACTTGACAATCCACTACAGAAGGAATACAAGCCAATGCAGTTTCAAACTCAAAGAATGTGTTCCGGATCCCTCGTGTAGAGTCAATATCCTGATGGAGGAATTTAGCCGTTCCTGGGTAAATGTCACCATTGCAAATGAAACGGATGATGAATGCTGTGCCTGTGGAACAAGAAAGCCACCAATCAGAAGGTGTCTCCGACTTAAGACACCTGTAATTACATTCTCAAAAGCTTACTCAAAACATTTTCAATTAGTTTTTAATTTATTTTTATTCCTAACTGCCACAAAGCAACGAAATATTCATGGGACATGTGATCACATTTCAAGCAAAGCATCCAACAGGCAATCATCACAGAGTAACTGGAGGCCCTCATCACATCCTCAAGCCGAACTCAACATTTCCTCTCTACTAGCTACTCAGAACCACAATCGGTGTTGTCAACTAAGAGTCCTGTGTTGTAGAGAACAGTATTCCTCCTGCCCCGCAAACTGCTAACCCTGCTACTCAAACTCTCCACAGCTCCCTACCCTAGACTCTATTAGCTATTACTCTACTCTCTGATTCGAGATGAAGTGCTTACCTTTCAATCACCAACAACCGAGGGAGGCTCTGTGTGTCTGACTTATTTCACTAAGCATGGTTTCTAGTCATGCAAATTACTTCAAATGAGAGGTTTTCACCCAGTTCTAGTAACTAACTACTGTGTGCCCATTTTCTCTATGTATCCACCTACCACTCAAGGAAGATTTGGTTGATTTTATTCATGGGCTGCTATGAAAAAGGCTGCAATAAATACATGTACTGTGTCTTTGTTGCATAAAACCTGTTTAAGTCTGATGTAATAAATTCAAAGAATTTCCCTTTGATGCCTATGTTTTAGGGTTTGCTCTAAACTGAGTAATATTAACTCCAGACATTCTGTCTTTTTTCTGAATTTAGAGCAAACTACTTCAATTTCCCCTGTTCCATATGGTGTGGTCATGACCTTTCTATTTGGGGGGTTTATTATGAAGAAATGATATGAAAGTATCATTCCGTCTGGTTGTTGGCACACGGTTGTTTACAGCAGTCCTTAATGATGGTTTGTATTCTGTGGAATACACGGTTATTATAGTGTTGCATTCCCAGGATCTGCTAACAGGACATGTGAAGTAGAAAAAAGTAAGAAGCCGACAGTACAGATTCCACACCCTCCCAGTGCCACTCAGATGGTATGCACGCCATCGCACAAGAAACCATATCATCAAATGGAAAAAAAAAAAAAAAAAAAAAAAAAAACAGGTGGAAAAGAATAAACTTAGAAAATAGTAACTTAAAATCGCCACCCATCACTTCTTTAGCACCAACCGAAGTGTAATCCCACCCGCCTCTGAAGAATTGGAGGTGCAGGATAAAAAGGAGTGGGAACTACATGAATGTCCAAGTAACCCTTGGCTCACCTCTGTCAGAGGGAGAAGAGCCTTTGTAGGTCAGAGTGAGAAATCCCTCAGCAGACAACTGGAGGCTCTTCTCCACCCCAACTGGCCTTTCTGGCCTCAGGTCCTTAATGTCTTCAATCTGAGTTCCTGCCTCACAGCCAAAGGCTGGCTGCCCCGAAACCGTTCCACAGGCAGGCACTGAACCACAGATATTGAACTGGAAGCCAAACAGAAAAAAAAAAAATTGTACAGGCTCATTTAGATACCAAGACTTACCACAGAACAGATCTCTAGAACCCAAAGTACCACTGGGCTAAGTATCTGGTCCTCACTAACAGTTTATCAACTTCAGGGCACCTAGGTCCTACAGTCAGAATGGCAAAAACACAAGTCCAAATAACAAAACCTACACAAATCCCTCTAAGGTTTAGTGCACAGTGTTCCATACTCTTCTTTTACAGTCTTCTATCTGTATATATAATCACTGCACATAATGATAAAGCACACACTGGGAAGCAGAACAAACCACTTTATTGTGTCTTTAATCGTGCAGAGAAGGGTGTGCAGTTGGAGTCTCTGATTTCTTAAAGGTGCTGATTCTATTTAAAAAGCAGGTCTGTCTGCTGTAGTTCTGTAAGAAGCAGACATACCTGTGGGAGAGGCCGCCAAATGTGCAGGGCAGCTGAACCCAGCAGGGCAGGGGACAGGGTTGGATAGTAAGAAGCAGAAGCCTAGTCTTGCTGTGATGCAAAGAGCTGCTGGTGGGCAGTGTGGCCCCAGCAGACAAGTGGTTCCCTGAAGCACCTGGGCTCAGGCAGTCTTCCGGGCAGCTCCATCTCTACATCACTACCCACTCACTGGTCTGTCCCTGCAACCAAGAGCTGTTGTGGCAGCACACTGGCTCTTAACAGCGTGCTTAGAGTACAAGGATGGGCCTCTCTGGTTTGCTTCTGGTGGACTCTTTGTGTAGCTCATGTTCTAACTGTCACCATGCTGCTGCTGCTTGGAAACTTCTAGACACACAGCAGCAGGTAAGGAGGGGAAACTGCCCATCTAACTGCACAAGGACTCTGGTGATGATTTTATCTCATTACCCACTCCCAACCTGGGTTTTCTTTCCTCTGGTGAAGCAACTGTCCTCTCAGCACTAAGGACGCCTGATTCCCAAACCCATGGCCCAAGTGACTTGAATGCAGACAGCCTTGTTTAAAGATAACTAGAAATTGACCACATAACTTACCACAAAAGTCTTTCCAATGCCTAAGACCACGTATCCTTGAGGAGAGTTGAGTGGACTCAGATTAAACACAAATCCACTGTTGGGGTCCCTTACAGAGCAAGCCTATGAGAAAAAAGAAAGGAAAGGAAATACATTCACAGCAATTCTACAAGAGCAAAGCAAACATGAAGACCCCCAGAGGCCACATCTTGCCTTAGCAAGCTACACTGTTCCCCATCTCAAATCACAGTGGTTGTAGTGTGCTCACACACAACCCCTTGCCTGCACCAATGTGGGATGTGTGTGCAGAGGAAGCCCTGAAGATCTAGGTACCAATGGTAGGGAGGAGGCAGAGGATGGTAACACACGTGTCAGAAAGGAGGGTGGGTGCACATGGGACAGCACACATACCTGGTCTGAATCTGTGATTGTCTGGATAGGGCAGGCAGCCTCTGTGTTCCACAAGAAACTGATCACACATTCCCAGTTGAAAGTGAATATGGGATGAGCATTCTGAAAGTTCACAAGAGCAGAGAGAAATCAGCTGGACATCAACACAGCAGGCAAGCATCAGTGAGCATCAGTGTGTCAGAATAGACTCCACTGACAGTCCACGACACATCAGCACCTGATGTGCACCTCCTACCTATACCACAGTGTTCTCATTACCCCGACAGGGGGCCATCTCATATGCATGGGCATTAGCATGTCTGAAGTCAAGCAAGCAGTACATGGAAAAGCTCAGCCAGAGTCTAACAAAAGCAACCAGAAAGTTGCTATGCATAGTTGTAGACAGTAGCTGGAATAAGGCAGAACTGACTTGTGTGGGGCTAAAGAGATGGCTCAGAGGTTAAGAGCACTGGTTACTCTTCCAGAGGACTGTGTTTCAATTCCCAGCACCCACATGACAGCTCACATCTGTCTGTAACTGGAGTCTGTACCTTGTACAGACATGCAGGCAGAACACCAATGGACATAAAAATAAACAAATGTTTTAAAAAATGGCTTGTGTGTCAGGGAAGGGCTGAGAGGCAACAGGAAGGAACACAAGGAGAGCTTCTATGTGGGGCAAGTATCTTATATTGTGACTCAGGTTCTGACTACACAGATGTGCTAATTTTTTAGTATAATTTTGCTTATAGTACATGGGGTTTCAACAAAAGTCTCCTCCACAAAAGCTGCATTCCATTCCGTGAGTGCTGTCTCCATCACAGACAGCAGTGGCTCACGGTTAGCTAACTGGACAGCACACGAAGACTCCACGGACGACTTCACTGGCATTATCCAGCCTGACTCAGCCCACAGCCCAGAGTTCCTCCTGTACGCTCCGCCCACACTCCTCATCAACCCGGACCTTGGCTCCCCAAGGGTAAGAAAGACCCAGGCTCTAGCCTGTGATGTACTCTGTGAACCTGACCTCCTTTTCTCTCCCTCAGGAGTCTTACCATGACCCACACCAGGCCCATAGGCATACCCAGCTCAGCCACTATAGGAAAATACTTGGAACACTACGAATTGTCTGAAGAATTTTCTAGAACTAAATGCATTATCCAAATGACAGCAAAAAGGGGAAAGAAAAGAATGACAGGGCTCCACACACCTAGGCCACAGCTGCCAGGCCTGGCTAAAATGAGACCAACAGCTGTCTCCCGAAGTGAGCAGCACTCTTTCCCGACTAAACAAACAAAACAAGCAAGCACTCAGCAGCCCAGGATCGTGTAGGTAAGGAAGTGTATCTGCAGCCCATGGGTGGACACTGTCCTCAGTCATTTCATAACCTCAGAGAACCGAGCAAAGGACAAAACAAAGCTCATGTCTGCAGGGTGCCTGGACACAGGCCTCACATCCACTGGACTGGGCCCTAGGAGAGTCCAGGAGTCTACAAAGAACAATGGCACAAGCCTTTAATCACACCCTGAGTTTGAGGTTTACATAGTGAGCTCCAGACCAGCCTGAGAGCCTGTCTCCCCAAAATACAAAAGCAAAAAAAGGGGGGAAGGGGAGGGAGGGAGGGAAAAATGGTGGGAGCAGCCATTAGGTTGGTGAAATAAGAATTGTAGCTATAAGGCAGGTGCCATAGCCCTCACCTTTGAGCCAAGCACTCAGGAGGCAGAGCAGTATCAGTTCAAGGCCAGTCTGCTCTACATAGCAAGTTCCAGGCTAGCCAGGGCCACACAGTGAGCCTCAAGTCTCAAACAAACAAAAAATGACCCCAAAAAAGTTGTCAACATGGATTTTGGTGACAAGTGCACAGGACTCATGATGAATACAATATTCCTGGTAACTCGGTGACGCCTAAGATGGACAATCCCAGGCCCTGGATACTGTGCTGCAACTTAAAACAAATAGAACTGTACACACTGGTCCGGGTGCTTTTCCTGGGCAGCACTTACCATAGTTCCTCGACCACAGACAAGATGGATCCTGGTGCTGTAGGTGGTTAGCTGGCCATCACTGGTGGTGCAAGCAGAGCCGTTCACATACTCTAAGAGGAGGCTGCCGCTCTCCTCCACAATGGGGCCTGTCTTTGCAACTCCCAAGTTACTGATGGCTACAGTCTCTGACAAGGAGCCCTGCAACAGAGTGTGGATTTGGCTTCCTTCCTCAGGAAGTCAACTTTCTACTCATAGTAGTTATTGCCTGTGAAGCGACCACCAACTGTGAGCAGGCAAACAAAATGCAGAAGCCTTGGGTGGGGGAAGCCCTGAGTGGGGGCTGGCTGTACCCTAAAGCTGCTGCTGTGGTCATGCACGTACAGCCTCAAATACCTCTGAGGCACCAGAGCACACCAGCGTGTGCAATAATAGCGAATGCTCACATCTTTTGCAGGAGTCAACTTCTGGAGTCTGTGTGCAACTTTCAAAGCCCACCACATATGTGGACCACAGGAAAGGTACGAACGTTCTGCCAGTAGACAATGAAGCATTCAGCACCCTGAGTGGCATTACCTCATGCATCTGAATCACTCCAAGCAACACTCTTACATCCGACTCTGGGGCAACCGGAGGCTGAGCTATGGATGTCTGCAGAACCACTCAGGCACCTAAACTCGGGCCAGCATAACCACTAAGAGCTTTCTCTGTAAAGTATTGGATCAACAGTGGCCAGTGGCCATTTTAAGTCTGAACAGATTCAATGTGTTGTGTGCCTGTTCAAGGGGCACACCCTCAGAGGCTTCAGTACCTCCACACACCAGGCCTCTAGTCAGAGAGAAAACATGAGAAAAGCAGACATACCTCCTTATTTTCGTATTTCATCTGGCAAACAGACGCATATCGATCACAACCTGGCACGGGATTCAGAGGCCGACACACATTGAGGTAGTATTTCCTCCGTGCGGTATGGTCCCGGGAGTTTTCCATGGCATACCAGTTGCTTCCACGGCCACCTTCAGACTTCACCAGACTAGTTTTAACACAAAAGTATGCTTTTACAAAGGTAAACTAGCTAAAGCCAGCAGTTAATGTTTAGTCACTAGAGAAATAAAGACATTATCAATGGAGACACACTTGAATCAAGCTATACGGTGACTGACTCACAGGACATGTCATAACACTTTGACTGAAGCTCCACGTGCAGAAGACCCCGCCATGATCCCCCAACACACTCACCTTACACTGTTTACTGTGTGAACAGTGAAGGTCTATGGAGTGTTATGACAAAGATCAACTGATGGCACAGACATGACAAGATCAGACCATGTCCACCTCTGTTTCTGTGTCCCTAGTCCTGTACCCTGGGGCCATCACAAACCTACTGTCATCAGCTAAGCCAAGTGCTCACCTGGAGAGGTCATACTGCTCCATCATGGAGGGGTCTGTCACCATGCACTCCAGAGGCTCTTCTGGGCAGGCATAACTGGTGTACCACCGGAAGTTGTAGGTAGAGTTGTCCTCTTCCTAATCCCAAGACAAGAGACAGGAAAGGATAGCACAGGCACCTACATCTGTGATGTCCCCCAAAGACCCACAGTAAAACTAGCCCTGGCTTAACATCAGAACTGTGATGGAACCTGTCCTTGGGCAAGGGAAGGATCTTTTGCCTGTTTTCTAAACCAGCGAGCAGGGCTGTGGACTAGCATTAAGATAAATGGGTCTCTGAATAAGCAGCTTAACCAGTAACTACATACTGCCTACGTACCCTGAAAACTGCAAAAGGAATGATTATATGATGGTTTGGCAAGAAAACCAGACTAATAATAGCTCTGTTCCTACAGAAAGGTGGGTAACTGGCCCAGGTATGGCCAGGAAAATTACCCAAGACAATTCCCACCTGATATTCTGGGAAGCCCACTCCAGCTTCACGATCACAGAGGAAGGTAATCAGTGTGGTTCTTGGTATGTGCTTCTCATTGTTGTAGGACGTGCCGTTCTTGTAGCTCAGCTGGATCATCCCATCGTAGTAGGTAAGCTTAGTGTTACTCAGCCCCAAGTTCCAAGACTTACCACTGAAATGAACACAGAAATGTCAATCTGGAAGTGCCATGGGGCAGGAGCTATCTAAGGCTACACAAATGGGGGCAAAAGCATGGTCAGACCAAGACACTGCAGTCCCTGGGAACCTCATATGCAGCTCTTTTGGCTGTAGAAGAAGAAAAGCAACACGCGCTTGCACACAACACACACACACACACACACACACACACCTCTTAGCACTACTGACCTGTAATGCAACTTAATTCATTAGAACTAACCCTATACAGTAAGAAGAGATACATACATAAATACACAAGAACTGTAAAGCTCAAAGATCACAAGTGAGCACCAAGAAAACCCACACCTCTCTCAGCCACTAGGATGAGGCTTGGCCCCTTCTCTGCGAAGTTCAGGTCCTGGCATCCTGCAATTCTTCTGACCAGGTCTTCTCAATATTTCAATGCTCGTCAAGCAATGGTGTTCAAGGGAAACCTAACTACCCCTGTGGAAAATATTCACTAGCCAAAGAACAAACCCAGAATCAGAAGTTACTTGCCTTTTTGACACCTGGCAGGCTCCTGAATTTGACTGACATGAGCTCACGGACACAGGGCCACAAACATTTATGTAGAAGTCATATTTCTCTGTCTCAACTTTATATGCACCATTCTTCTTGTAGAGGAGTGACAAATCAAAAGAAAACCCTGAGTAGCATAAAAACAGCACAGGTATGTCAGGCTAGTCATAGCATGGGGGAAAGGGGATGGTGCAAGCTTCTCAGAAAGAAATTACTCTCGAAGCAAAATGATGCTGAAGAAGGGAGATCACTTTACCTTTAAGCTACCATTCCTGCAGTGACTATCTCCTGCCTGGGCACAGCTCGTCACCACTGCCCTCTTCCACTATGTGGGCCCTACAACCCTGTTCAAACTGTAACTCCAGGTCTCACAAATGTGGTATAGTCAAGCAATATAACCAAACTGTGATGGCCTTCTTGTACACTCCCCTATCGAGGGAGTATGGTCTAGGATTCATCCAAAAGTCTTTCAAGTGTGTGTGTGGATCCTCTTCTGCTCAGGTAAATCCAGCACAGCCACAAATTCAAGATGGGAGCTGCACAGCTCAAGCAAACAACAAAAGATGCTTGGGGTTCTATCCAGTGGCATGAACACAATTCTAAAACGGGTCACTCCTAATAGTCATGCTCAGTCTTTAGCAAAAACTACCCATGGGCCTAAGGCACACCAGACAACAGAGGCACGGCTTAGACACTGACCTGCCTGAGCATCAAGGACAGTGCAGTTTGCTCCTTCAGTCTTCGACAGCACACAGGCAGCAGCCGTGTGCCACTCAAACTCATAGAAGCAGCCATCAGACCCCGCAGCTCTCAGCACTGGAGCACTTTCCAGATCACCTGTTAACGGGGAGAAGAGGAAGAGGGAAAAAACAATCAAGCACTTATCTGCTGATTCTATAACTTTTTTCCCTGTTAGAAGTCCAAGAAAAGGGGAGGTTGAAAATGGTCGTACAAAGCTAGGAATGTGGCTCATACGGTAGAGTGCTTGACCAGTTTAGCCTTTCTTCCATCCCCAGCACTGTATAAAACAGACATGCAGCGCCTGCCTATCTACAATGCCAATTCTTCAGAAGGTGGAAATAGGGACATAAAAATTCAAGCCCATCCAATTGCACAGAAAGTTCAAGGCCAGTCTTGGCTATGGGAAATCTTGTCCCAAGAAAGGGAGCTTTGGGAAAAGGAATATCCTACAAATACTATGTGATTTTATGGATAGGGCTTGCCTAGAATGGGCAAGTCCACAAACAGGCAAACTAGATGGGTGCCAAATGCTGGGAACAAAACTCTGAAGTACTATTATTATTTCTAAGACAACAGGTTTAAGTGTGGAGAGATGGAGAAAGCTCTCAAGATGAACAGCCATTAACAGCTGCAAGCACCCAACCAGCTCAGCTACCTATCTGAAAACAGTTCAGATGGTTTATAAGCATTGTGCTATATATAGTCTACCACAATAAAACAAGAAACAAAACATTCCTAGCTTGTGTTCTTCTTCCACTGCTGAGAATTTATACAAAGGAAACTTTACAGGGTGGGTGTAGAGAGGATATGTAAGTTCCCAGCAGTAAAATGCTTTAAAATAATAAAATTGTGCCACATCGACAAAGAAATCCCTAGAAGTCATAAATAGAATTGTGAAGCGTGGACCACACTAAACACAGCATCCTGAGAACACTGAAAAACATGCACAAATGCTTTGTTGGCAAAAATAGCAGAAACCTGTCAGGAGAGGGATAACTATGGTTGAGATGCTGCAATCAAGAAAATATGTCTAAGCCATTTACGATCCCCTGTGGAGGAAATTCTGCACTCCACACCCCTGATCCTCTGACAGTCCTTACGAACAGGATGTCATGCAGAGATTCATGGCTCCTTTGGAGTATGTCAACACAACTCTCTGTGGACAACATATGGTTTCTCCATTTCTAGGCTGAAATCCAAACAGTTTGATTCCCATCACCAGAGACTAGAACTAGTACAGCTCAGCATCACCCTCTCCATCCCACTCCCACTGCAGAAATGATGGAGAATCTGGGTGTGCCTCTCCTGTGACATTACCTGGCTTGCACACAAGTGTGACGTTAGTTGTTATTTTCTTATCATTACCACAGTCATCACCATCAGAGTAAGAGAGCTGTATGTGTCCTTTCTCTTTTGTAGGAGAAGAGACAAATTTTCCAAGGCTTTTACTTCCATTTTTATCTGGGGGGAAAAAGAAGGTAGAGTGGAAAAGCCTCATCATGTAGACATTAGAAAGTATACCAAGACTCAGCCGAAAGCCAGTAGGTCTCCAGGATCTTTTCTCAGCCCACCTAACATGGCTAGTTTTCCTCAAAGAAAAAAATTATCAGTCACATCCAGGCCACCTCCTGCCTTAGCAGGGACATATTGGAAACAATACATGGATCATTGTGGATTTCCTCAAAGGTATCTCAAGGACAGGGTGGTGTGGGCACCATCACTGTCTGTAAAAGACACTGTTCCACATCTAGGGCCTCAGCTGCCCTTAGACATGGGCAGCTGGGGGCACAGCCCAAGCCATAGGCTTTACTCATGACCAAGCAGAAACTCACTCCCCTGTGGCACCCCACACTGAATCCCTGGCTCAGCTACTTTTTGAAGATGTCTATACCTGAGCCCTCAGCAAGACAAGAACAGACTTCAGTTACTCGGAGACACATCTCTAGTTCTGAATGCCAGGGTAATCCCTAAAATCTAACCAAGTCTCACTGATTTCTTGTGACATACAAGACCAACAGTGACAGCAAGAACACCCAGACATTCTGTTCCCCCTAAGTATCTGACCAGGGGCTGCTGAAAATTCACAATTAGTTTTACAAGTTTGAAGAATTCTTCAAATGTCTACAAAATGAAGACAGGTATCGTTGAGCATTTTCCAACATGGTTCTTTCTGCCTAGTTACACCTCTGCTAACCTCAGGACTTAGAGTACGCTGGCTCTGACACTGAAACTTCAAAATGCCTTATCGTCCTTAGTATTTACCCAAAGGCAGGACGCTTAAGCAAACCACATTTTAAGACTCCCCCGAGGAAGCAGCTGGAGAAGCAACTCCCCTCTGATGTAACTCACCCACAGCACACACAGCAGCATCTTCAGGACAGTTCTTGGCCTTTCCCTTCTGCAGCACCCGATGACAGACGTTGATGAAGAAATACTTCTTTTCTGATTCAACCTGGCTGCTATCCACTGCTTCCCAATTCTGTTCTAATTCTGCAATCAAACCCAAAGTCCTTTAGCCAAAGACAGTGACTTTTTCTGTGGTCACTCGAAACAGTGACTAAGCCAAGGTCAGACAATCTCTAGTACTCCACAGAAAGTCATGGCATCTCCACTTTTCCATGAATGTGTCAGAAACAGACCACTCCCTAAAATGTCTTCTGCAGAAACCACATACTTCTCCCATACCCTACAGTACAGAACCAAAGATTGAACAACATGAGAAGGCCAGTTGCTGTCCTGAGCCTAGTGAAAAAGCACGAGTCACATGCTGGGCTTCAGCTTCCACAAGCTCCTTTGCAACTAAGAAAGTGTCTACCTCTTCTACACAGTCTGGGTCACAGAAGGTAAGGACAGATCTTGATGGACTCTGTGTGTGTGTGTGTGTGTGTGTGTGTGTGTGTGTGTGTGTGTGTGTGCGTGCATGTGTGTGTTGGGGTGAGGACTACAACTGGGTGTTAAGAGTATTAGGCAAAGAAGGGAATAGTCATGGGAATGTGCCTACCATCTCATAAACTGGCCCTGAAGGACACACAAAGACACACATTCTGAAATGATCCCTTGGGAAGTTGGTAACCAGCAGTAAAACCCTACAGCTTGCCAGTAACAACACACAATGTTTTTGGAAAGCTAACTTACCAAGTCCACACATAGCCTACAGATACACTTTGAGAGACATCATGTGTGCCCTAGTTCCCCCCAAAGCACTGGGCATTGGCTGGAGGGGGTGGGCTGCAATCTCCAGGGTGGAACTTTCTGAACTCTCAGCTCACAACATCCTGAGATATCTGGATGGAAATGCTACAAAAACACTCCAGATTCCTCAAAAGACAGACTGTGGCATAGTCTGTTGTGCATTAATGCACCTCCGTATCATCCCTCAAGATCCCAGTTTGTACCTTGTAACACATGAATACTTAAAACTTTAAAAAAAAAAAAAAGTGTTTCTCTGCTTTCTAATGGCAGCTGCAATGTGATCAGCCATTCACGTTCCTTGTTGTCAGGACTTCCTTGCTGTGGTGGACTGTATCCCTTCTTAAACTGTAAGCAACGCATCCCCTTTCTTTTAAAAACAAAACAAAATCAAAACCAGAAAATGCTGCGCTACTGTGTGTGACTCAGAAGTGCACACGCGAGCTGAAGGGGACGGTGCTGGCTGGAGTCCTCCCACCATGGTCCTGGCTCCTTTTAAGATGCTAGGGCCTGGACAGCTTTCTGTAGCCCACATTGGCTAAAGCCACACAAGTCTTAGCACGGCTCTATTCCAGAGATTAGAACGTCTTCCACACTGTAAAAACCCAACCTTTCATTAGCACATATACACAAGATTTGACCCCAGCTTCCTGAAGCTATTTTAACTCCTACAGAAATTTCCTGTGTTCCTACAGCTTCCAGGATGCTTACCTAGTAAACCATGAAGATGACTTACTGCTAAAGCAATTAGCTAACAGAGATCATTTACTGCAGACCTTGATCTTGTCTTAAACCAGACATACTGGAGATGTTCCCCAATAGTACTTTCCAGAAAGACATCCAAAGACAATGGGACAGACAGTTACAGCTGGTACTGACGCAAATCATTCTGACTGAGGGGAAGCAAGACTCCTATAAACCGATTCATATCAATCTCTTCTATTTTCGGCAAGATGCCACCCACTTAGGCAGTGTGACATGTGGGCTCTCAGCAGTGGTCAGTCACCCAGCACCTTCAATAAACACATGCTCTACCAGTTTCTGCAATGAACCCCTCACACTGGCACACACTGTATTCACCAGGCCACCCATGCTGGACAACCCTCCTAGGGCTACAGAGCAGGGTGATCCCCTTTCAGTGGCAGTAAAGAGGCAGCCATATGAAAGGACAGAAGCTCAGGGTGTAGACAAACAGAGACCTGGCTCCAACAACCTCCTCGGTTATGATCCCAAAAGGTTGCTGGAGAAACTGTCTTTAAGCACCGTGCACAAGACCTATTATAGCAGGTCCTGGAAGTTCTAACTCAACCAGTGGGGTGAGCCAAGACAGCTCAAATAAAAAAGTGAGGCTCAGATGCAAGTAGTTCACCTCCTAATTCAGTGTTCCTCTTATTTTATACTATGGCTAGAAGGGAAAGGGGTCCATGACTCGGCTGACAATTCAAATTGTTTCCCCAAACCATTGGGATCAACTATCTCCTGTGAGCACGGTGACTACTGCTCCCAGAAAGGTAAGCAATACCTGAGTGACGAGCCAACACAGACAGGTCGTAACGTTTCTTGCCGTCGATGGCCCCACAGAGGAGATCTTCCTTTTCTTTGACACAGGCGTATTTAGTGTCCCACGTGAAGAAGTAGGTGCAGTCCACCTCACCAGTGAACACAGGCTCTCCTCTCCCGTCTTGATCTACATATGCAAAGCCACAAGAAAGCACACAACCTGGTGATATGACCCAAACCCAGGAACTACTGAAGAGTCAAAAAAGAAGCAGAAAGCAGGATCAAGGCCAGCTGTCCAGAGAGCGTCTTAGTGCAGTGATGCTCTAAGTACCTCAGGGCGGAGGTGGAGAGAGCGAGGGTCATGGGGCACAGTGAACGTTTTGCTGCTGCGGGCTGCAATCACATGGCAAAGGGCTCCCCAGGATTATAAAAAGAAGAGTACAGAAACCAGAACCCCAGTTCCAAGAGTATAGACTAACAAGTGAGCAAGACCTGAGGTTTCCAACACCTACACCAGGGAGGCAAAAGCACAGAGCAGTTCCTTGTTCAGCTAGAGGAAGGCAGGATCTCACATTCCTTCACAAGGGTAGGGGCACACTCCCAACGCTGGCTGCACCCACACTCCCAACCTTTCAGTGTATGTATCTGAAGGACCCTACTAGAGCCAACACCACGTCCTCCTCCACCCACAGAGGCCCCATACATTGCCCAGAACAGCACAGCCCTGCTCCTCACTGGCCACTTTTCCCTGGCCTGGAAACCCTATCCCTCGGCCTTTCCCGGTGGTGGCCACTGGCACAAAGCTGCCCTTTTTTCCGCCGATGGTGGTTTCATAATCCCAGCCGGCTGCACCTCCCATGTGTCTGCCTGTATCCTTGAGGTGTGTCTGAACAGTTTCATGTTCTAAAGAAAGGGGAAATTAGGTTTTATAGCCAAAAGCAAATGAGTTCTCAAGTGTAATTTCTGAAAAGTCTTGAACTAAATCACTAGGATTGGAAGACCAAAAGCAAACCTATCCCAAGTGGAATCTGAGCCAGACAGTAACACAGTTAAAAGCAAAACAAATGTGGAAAACCATTAATGATTGAATGATTGCATTACAGCCATGGTTCTCAGCCTTCCTAATGCTGAAACCCCTTAATATCATTCCTCATGTTTTAACCCCCAACCATAAAATTATTCCGTTGCTGTTTCATAACTATAATCTCGCTGCTGCTATAAATGTAACCTAAGTTATGTGATATGTGACCCCTATGGAAGAGACATGACACACAAGTTGAGAACCACCATTAAAAGAGGCAGCTGTGTCAAATTTATTATAATGTCCCTCCTACCTGCATATCTGAAAACTTTTGTAGTAAAAAGGAAAGACGAAAAACAATGGGCCTTTAGCATTCAATTCCAATCTTAACTCACTGGACTTTAGCTCCACATTGTCATGGTCTCCACAGTAAGTCTTTCAATCTTTCATCCTCTTATCTGTCCTCTTCTAGCTTATCAAATCCACCTTCCCAGCTCTAGTAAAAGCCCTGAACAAAACTACAGGAAGCAAAGCTGAGTCACAAGAGACTTGGGGAGTCACAGCCCCTGACGGTATAACTCAAGCAGCAAGAGAGGCCAGACCAGAGAAACTGGCACCCAGCCTGGTGTCTGCTGGCTTAGCACACAGAAGCAACAGCAAGCTTCAAGGCTCAGGGACCAGGGACAGAACAGGATCCAGAATTCTGAGCAAGTTGCCTAAGGCCCATTCCAAAGAAATGAGCAGAAGGAAAATGGATCTGGGTGTGGGGAGGCTCCCAACAACCAGTCTATTTTCTTACTCTGCCAGAGGCACATCCCAGCCATACAGAGATGGCTTCATCATCTTCACCAGAGATGGGAGTAAGCTTCCCTGAAGTACATGAGCTTCACCAGCTTATAGGTCATCTTGCAGCTGAAGCAACAACCTCTCCTCTGGACATCTGTCCCTTGGCTATCCCAGAACCAGCTACACCCCCTGTCCTACAACCCCACTGACCTGGATGACCTAGAGCCTTCAGATAACAGACTCTGCCGTCAGTGCTTCAACTTTAGCACTTTACCCTATACTTAGCCATAAAAAAACCTTATCTCTGTTTCCCGTCAGTGAACTCCCAAGGAACCATCTGTCACCACCAGGCCCCTGTGGAGAGTGCCTTAGCAAACAGGCATGAAAGCATTCAAGCTCTGGAAGTGATAAGAAAGAGCCAATGAAAGGTATCTGTGGAAAAAGAAGGCGTCAGTAAGTCAGAAGTCACAGCCCTCAGGGCCCGCTGAGCTCCCTAGCCCAGCTTCATACCTCTGCTTAAAAACTAGCAAGTTTATGAGAACTTAACTCCAGGCACAGTGGTTGCTTCCAGATCCTACTATGAATCACACAGGAACTGGACCATAATCAAACCGTCTAAGGCTGACCATAGAAACATACAAAACAAACACACAAGGGCAACAGCCATGAGAGCTTGGGCCATTGCATACAGATGAGAAAAGAAACCAGGCCCAGCCATAGAATGAGAACCTAGTGCAGAAGCAAGTCAGCCGGGGGGTGCCTGAGGTAGAGCCAGAGCTTAAACAAGACAGATCTCTAATGATAGACAGGACTTTATCATCTCTCTACAGGTACCAGGAATGCCTAATATCAGGACATGAAGAGCAGACAAGCCGATGACTCAGGGGTGCCTCTAGTCACCCAAAGGGAGTCGTGACTTCAGCCTGGACTCTTCCAGTGATACCCCAAGATTCCCAAATTCAAACTCTTTCAGTCTGAAAAGATTGTTAAATGAAAACGTGGACACACTTGAAGCTGCTGAACGAAGCTGAAGCCACCTCTGCTGGGCCTCCCTCCTCTGCTGAGTGTGCCTGTAGCAGAGTCCAAGACACAAACTCTCCCAGCAAACCAAGGCTGGGCACATTCCCAAAACTAACATGGAGAGCAGAGAAAGATGGAAACAGGATGTATGTATGCATCCTGGAGGGGGAGGGAAGGGGGGGATTACTGCAACAGAAAACCCTGGAGACTGAGGGTGGCCAGGCCCAAAAGCACTCGGTTAACTCCCTCGTCAGCACACTACTTCCAAGAAAAGACACCTGGGTGAACACACAGCCACTAACTCCAAGCAGGGGTGCACAGCACACACTCTCACACACACTCACCTGCGGTTTTGTTGCACTCAAAGTTTATGACAGTCATCCGCTGGAAGCCAGAGCTGCACTCGTCACCTCCAGAATAGATTAGGGTGAGGTCTCCATCTGAGTACCTAGGTTATGAGCATACAGTGTTTTAGAGAGCCAAGAAAGAAACGTGAAGTTTAAGAAACTGCTTTGTTAAGCCCTTTGCATACCACCCACAAATCACTACTGACATGAAACAGCAGGCTCTACAGCCAGCTGGGCAAGCGCCCTGCGGAAATGAGTTCCAAATGTTCAGGCTGCTGGCCCCTTGCTGTAAAGTAGGAACGGCCTGGAGGGAGGGCAGCCGCTTTTGCTGGCAAGCAGAGAGCTGCTCTTGCTGTCACTCTGGGACTTTATACAACATAAATAATACCCACTCGTCAGACAGCCTGGCTAGCAACGTCCAAAACCACCATCTATAAGATTTGGTGTAAGACTCAATTTCAGAAAACTGCATCTTTCTGCTTTTGTGAAGCCAACTACCAACTTAAGGTTCTAAAAATTAAAGTAGGGTTTTAGCTATTTGGACTTGTGTATAATGCTAATGGTATTTCAGATTCCCAAACTGCCAGAAGAGACATAAGAAAGAGGAAAGGGGGGCTGGGAGGGGGGATGGGACTGAGAGAGGGAGAAAGAACACAAAGACAACAGCCACATAAACTGTAAACTACCTAAATCCCCTAGAATGTTCTTAGAAACAATACACTTACAAACCAACAGTCCTAACAGATGTGCACTTATCAGGGTCAGGAAACCATCCAACTGCTCAGGGACAAATGGCAACTTGCCAAAGAGCACAGGAAGCCGTGCTAGGCTCAGCTCTCTTGTGCTCAGGGAAAATGGGAAGAGGAAGAGGAGGGCAGAACCATGGCTCACAAATACACACAATGCATTTGACTATCACCTACCGGAGCGTCTGGTTCTGGTGTCTTCCTGCTATTTTGACTAGAGTGGAATCCGTCTTTTTCTCTTGACAAACAGCAGCCTCTTTGTTATTACAGAGTGAGACCTTTGTGTCCCCACAGACATTCATAAAAAACATATATTCTTTTCCATCAGAAACATAGGGGGACCCTACAGAAAGCACAAACCATCAGAGCGTGTTTGTTCACCCATCAGAAAGTGTAGTGATTCTTTTAGTCAAACCAAAGCCTACCTCTCCCCTCTCCCAGCTAGGTTCTTCCTATAAAGCATGGAAGAGAAGAAAGAGAGGGGTCCACAACCTACCTCCATGTTGGGCCAAGGGACTAAGGTCAATAGAGATATCATGCTGCTCACTGCTGAGGGAGCAGGTTTCACTCTCCAAGTAATCTCTGTGGCAGGCATACTCGGTGATCCATTCAACCTCATAGCGACAGTTGGACTTGGCAGTGAGTTTAGGAATGGTGCCCTACAGGGAGCAATGTGAAAAGGATGCAGTCAGAGTTTTAGATACAATTGATACATACTTCCCATATTCTGGGAAAGCCTAAAGACAAGCTGTTAGAACTTTATATGTACCTGCATGGGTGTATACATGTGTGCTGTTCCAGAGCAGGGGGTGGGAGAGCATGTATGTGTGCGGGTGCACTCACCAATGTGTATGACATATATGTGTGCAGATGCACTCACCCATGTATATAAGCCACATGTCAACCTCAGATGTGTTCCTCTAGTATTTCCCAGCTTGTTTCTGATTGTTTTGTTGTTGTTGTTGTTGTTGCTGCTGTTGTTTTGGTGTGGGTTTTTTTGCAGGCAGAGTCTACACACTGAACCTGGAGAGAGCTGCTTCTCCTAGACCCAAGGATCCCCGATCCTAACACACCCCACTCCCAGCACTGAGGTTACAGACATGGGGTTCTGGGGTTCAAACTAAGATCCTCATGCACAGAAAGCAGTTTGGTGGCTGAGCCATCTCACCATAATCTATAACTTGCTTTCACTCTTTTCCTCCACTGGACTTATAACAGTACTTAGTTGTAACCCTACACTCTTTGTGGTCACCCTGAGTAACACCAGCTTCACTTATCAAGCCCACTCTGAACTGTGTCACTGGAGAATCAACACGACCCTGGCAAGCACTACAGGTGGCTCCGAACTGAGGAATACTGCCATGCAAGAGCACCGCCATCCACTGCCTTCTCTGAGCCCAGCATGGACACGCATACCCATCGCACCAGCACCTGAGAACCTAGCTCTGTAGGTTTGAGGTATGCCTGAGCTGATCTACATAGCAAGACCCTCTCAAAAGAACAAAATGTGGGCTATCACGTTAGCTCAGTCACAGAAATGTCTGCTGGGTAAACATGGAGTTGAATGCCCACACCCATGTAACAAGTTGTGTGTGATAGCACACACCCTGGACACACAGTGCTGAGGAAGCATCCCTGAGCCTCAGTGGCTGGCTAACCTGGATGAATCTGGCAAGCCTCAGGTCCCAGTGAGAGACCCTTTCTTGAAATAGCAGGGTAGACAGCAACTGAAGAACAATACACACACACACTCACACACACACACACACACACACACACACACACACACACACACACACACAGAGTTCTTCTGCAGAAAGTGGGATGGTTCCTGCTGCTAAGAGCTTGGCAGATGATCTGAGCTCTGTCTCAGGTCACCCATGGTAGAGAACCAATCTGTCCTGACTTCCCCATATACACCCTGACACATGCATGTGCAAACAAACAAGTGTAACTTCATTGATTCTTTAAAGAAGCTGTTCCAGATGAAGTTAAGATTTCTCCAATTCAGCAAATGGACTCTGCCATCTTTTTTTTTTTTTTTTTTTTTTTTGGACTCTGCCATCTTGTTCTTCAATCTTTGGTGGGAACTGCAGAGGAAGCCAGCAGGTTTCCAGCTCGTGAGTCAGTGTCTCCCTTTTAACCCTTGGAGAAACTAAGCCACTGGGCTGAGGACCAGGAAGCGGTCCTGCTTCTAGGCACCTAAATTCCCTCAGTATTTTCTTCTCCCCTGCTAGAGGCCGGTCACGGTTCATAGCGGATGACACAATTAGCTGGCAGAGCTGCAGGCCCAGCCCTCCTCTGCTTGACTAAAACGTGATGCTTCTTCCCAGCATGAGTCTCAGTACAGCCTGCCAAGGAGCTGCAAATCTGAGTGGTGAGGTCAACACCAGAGACCTACACACTACACAGCTTCGTGCATGGCCAGAAAGCAGACTCAAGTGGTGTGCATGTTGTGAGGAGGGAGAGAATTAATTGGCTGTTAATAGGCAAAAAGCATTCCTAGGGGAGAGATGGAAATTTTCTACAAGTAAATTGTGATACAAATTAAGCAAAAATGCTAGGACCCACCACTGACTTGTACAACAAAACTGGTGGATTTTGCAATACATAAAAACACAAGCACACACTCTGTCCAGGTAGCAGCTTGAAGAAGAACCTCAAGTCCCACAAACAGCACCAAGAAATGCCTTGGGGCTCTTGGAAGAAAGAGACAAGCAGATTTCTGGTATTTAATCATTCTGGTAGAAACTGTTTCTTACCAAACACGGGGGGGAAAAAGACCCAAACTGCTGCCTAGAGCAGCTTACCAGGATGAGATTCCATGTGATACAACTGCAAAGTATACATGAAGCCTTGCATACATGTATGTGTACATTAGGTCACATACACGTCCATCAGACAGTACCCATCTACCTGACAGGGATGCAAGGTGAGCATCAATTTGGTTGTATCCCCATGACCTCCACACATGTACCAAACAGGTCAGTGACTGACCTAAAATCAGAGTAAACTCCATGTATATTCAGAAAAAAAAAAAAAAAAATCAGAGGTCTTATCTCTACTACAAAAGGGCTCGTACACATGAAAACAAACAAAGCTCTTCCTTTTCTCACTTGATTGGCTAACGAGCCTGGACAGGGACCTGTGATGACTACTCAAGTGACTCATGACATTCTGAGGTGTGGTGAACACTTAGGTCAAAAGAAAGACATAAAATGGAGGCCTGACTGTCACTAGCCTGACACCAAGATGTGCTGATGTGAATGAAGGCCTTGAGTGTAATCAGCAGTACCCTGGGAGCAAGTGACCCAGAACGCTCAGAAGCCGGGGCCAGAGGATCTACAAAGAAAAATCTAGGCTCCAGGAACACGCATTTACTCTAACAAGAGACCCTTTTGGTGACCATGTCTCCCAGCAGATATCCTGCCAATGGCCTGGCTCTGACCTTTGTGGGTGTTGAGTGTCCAGCATGCTGGCCAAGCACAACTGAGGCTGTACCAGTTAGCCTCGACGCTCTCAAGGGACATCTGCAGTGGAGCCAGCATCCCCTCAATGACTTCCCCAACCCTGGATGTGGACACAAGGGTTGGCTGTGCACTGGGACATCAGATTTGCCACCTGCTTGGTGCCACTACCTCTAGCAATGGTCCCTGAGTAAAATCCGCCTCTGGATATTGGTGGTGCCACTTAGAGGTGGACTGTTAGGTTGTTAGATTTATTTCAGATGAGTAATCCCCCCTTATTATGTATGGACAATAAACTATGCATTTAAAACAGAAAACTTACTGTCTGTCTCCAACACTTAAAAGCAACTCCCAGCAAAGCAGATGCTGGCATGCCCAAGGCCCTGGCTCTCAACCCCAGCCACAAGCATGTAAATAAATGAAATGAAAATTAAAGTAGCAGAGAGAGTGGTCAATCTGCCTATAGCTGTGAGTAAGAGGAATGGCAGACAGGAAATGACATGGGAGGGGTAAAATGGTAGACAGGACTGATTTTCTCCCTGTGGGAATCCCAAGCTGCAAGGCTGGGAAGATTGCTCAGTCTGTAATGCTATTGCCATTCAATTCTGATCTCCAGAACCCACTCTTTATAAAGCCAGACACAGGGGAAGCACAGACACTGTAGTGCACCGCTGGAATCCCAGCAGCAGGAAGGCACAGACAGGCCGATCCCTGAGGCTGAGGCTCACTGACCAGATCAGCCAGCATAACTGGTTTGGGAACCTGAGGAATGACATCCTAGGTTTCTTCTGGTCTTCACGTGTATCTATCTACACACCAACTAAACTCATACATACATATCACTTGGGGGAAATCTGGCTGAGGATCACATCTTTAAAGTCACTTAGGGACAAGCCACTTACCTCTCTCCTCTCTGATGGGCACACAAATGTTACTGTCACTGCAGGGCTGTGACCATTACAGAAGTCTGGCTTTTCTCCCTCTTCCTTCACATAAGTCAGAACAAGCCTGCAGAAAAGCCATGTGGAGAAGTTACATTACATCCATGTAGGTTACATTCTAACTGATGCACTGCCCTGCACTGGCACCCGAGGGGTAGGGTGGAGTAGCAGAGGAACAAAACAGCCATGCTCCCATGTTTTCACAAGAACATAATATGAACTTCAGTGCATCTTCCTGCTGACAGTCAATAAAGCATGATCAGTCTGCAAACTAAAACCACCAAAGGGAGCTGACTGCATAACGGAATTATTTTTTAAGGGAGCTAATAAAACAAGACCAACATAGCTGAGGAGACGTAACGCAATTTTTGCCCACACAGACCTCCCTTTAACATCTAAGTACAAACTAAAGAGCTTTGTGTAACCTGTCAGCCAGTGCTTGCCTGGTCAAGATGGCAGACACAACTGCCACAGGCTAGGACTGCTGCTCCCAAATCCCAACCCATGCCCCCGCCAGGAAGCATCAATACCAGTCACTAGCTCCTGCTTCACCTGCGGGATGCGTACCTGTCTCCCATATACCACCACACGTGTGCTGACAAGAGACAAGCCGCACTAAGCCTCGAACCCTACATTTCCCTGAACCCTCGGCCTCCACCTTGGACCCTCCATCACCAACTTGTGGCTCTCGACAATCCCTCCCAACTACACTGGTGCAGCCTTGATGAATATGCCCCAACAGAAACTACTGGACCAGAGGCACACAAAGAAGTTCACAAACAGGACCTTCATAAGCCAGTTCTATTGTTGGTGAGAAGATGGGAACACAGACCAGAGAAGACTGGGTAGACATAGAGAGAAGATGGCCACTAACAAGACGATGTCACACAAGAAACCAACCTGTCTGGAACCGGGCCTTAGTCTCTGAAATTGCAGCTGAGGAAACAAACTGCTGTTGTTCAAAGGCCCGTAGTATTTAAAGGCTTACAGCATTGTGAGCATGTTAATACAGACACAAAAAACACCCAGCATCTTCACAATTCCAACCCTGCTCCAGTAGTGTCCTCACAAGTCTGCAATCTAGTACTGCATCAGTTCCTACAACCACCACAGGGCAATCAGAGGCAGTTGGGACAGCCCGAAAAGACAGGAGCCTAACTGTCCTACGAGAGGCTCCACCTAACAGCCAATGGGAAGATATACAGAAACTCACACCCAAACATTAGATGGAGTCTTACGGAAAAGTTGGGGGATTGAAGTACCCAAAAGGGACAGGTACTTCACAAGAAGGTCAACAGAGTCAACTAACCTGGACCCTTCAGAGCTCCCAGAGACTGAGTGCCAACAAAAGAGCAAACACAGGCTGAACCTAGGCCCCCTGCACATGTGCAGCAGAGGAGTAGCTTGGTCTTCATGCAGGTTCCCCAAACAACTGCTGCAGGGGTTGTCCTTCAACCGTTGCCTGCCTGTGAATCCCATGCCCCTAAAAGGACAGCTTTGCCTGGCCTCAGTGGGAGAGGATGCACTTAGCCCCACAGCAACTTGATGTGCAGGACTGGGGGTGGGGGAGCGGAGAACACCCAGAAGAGAACTTCCCCTTCTCAAAAGAAAGGGGAAAAAGAAAATGGGGGAAGACTTGAGTGAAGAAGTCTGGTACTGGGAGAAGAGGAGGAGCTGATATTGAGTTGTAAAGTGAATAAATGAATTTAGTTTAAAAAAGTTTTAGTCTATGCAGGAACAGGGTGGGGGAGGGGGAGGGATGGCACAGGAACTTGTATATATATATAAAAAAAAAAAACTGGTGGGAGATAGTGCACGTATGCCCCAGCTAGAAAGAAACCACATTGCTGGAAGGCCACCAGCAAACTGCCACACCTATGTCTCCTAAAGAAAGGTCACAGACAACCAGCAAGTGATATAAAACGAAAAAATGAGCAGGATCAAGAACTCCAAGCCACTTGGAGTTAAACAAAACTGTCTCACAAAACCAAATTAATGTTCCCGAATAAATAAAGCAAGTGAGCAACAGGGAACCAACTTAAGACCGGACAAGGACCAGTAAG
Source organism: Micromys minutus (assembly GCF_963924665.1). Lineage (NCBI taxonomy): Eukaryota > Metazoa > Chordata > Mammalia > Rodentia > Muridae > Micromys > Micromys minutus. Next base: position 19,849,582 of record NC_137965.1, on the reverse strand, counting down.
CCGGCTGGAAATGGAACACGATTCCCTCCCAAGCTCCTAGAAGTCAAGTTCTTTATTTGTATTTACCAGTATTAATTTACCAATTATTAATTACACAAAACAATGGGTCTCTCTCAAAATGATGTTTACACACACACACACACACACACACACACACACACACACACACACACACGCTCGCACAAAGAAATCTTTGATCATGCTAGCACCCCCATTACCAACCTCCCACTCCCTTCTCTACTCTATTAGTCCCACTAAAGGGCAGGCTCTCTTGCTGAGGACCTGAATTAGCCACCAAGGTGGCCACAGACTGACCTGTCCTTGTTCAATAGCTTTAGCCCTTCTTTGGGCCGGCCAACATCGAATGCTTGGTTCCCCTTCAGCAGACAGGCAGCGGTACCAGCAGGGCAGACTCTCAGCTGTGTGCTGGGGTCCCGAAGGGAGTCTACAAAACATCACAAAGGATTTTTAAAGCACAAGTAGCATCACGTGAATCCTTGGGTCCAGTCTCTTAAACAAACAAACAGCTTTGCACAATTTCCGTCTATCGTGTTCTGAGGCTCTGCATGAGACAACCACACTTCCACGTAGCATGTGGGGCACCAGGTACCACTCTACCCTGGCATATAAGAGGCCCAGCTCACAGACATCCCTTTGTCACCTGTGTTTGAAAAATGTTCACATCAGCCCTTGAGTCTAACTTTAGCACTATCCCTTTAAGTTGGAGATATTAGGGACAAGTTGAAGGATTCTTACTTATGTCAATGGAAAGAAACCATAGACAGGTCTGGGCTGGCATCCCAAAGGATGACTCCCTCCCTTCTCCCCCAACTAGACATTTTACTCCTCCACTAGATGCTTCTTCTTCCCCAGCCCAAAGCTCCAAGAAACTTGAGAATGATTAGGGCCGTGAGACTGAACCACTGAAGCAGCAATAGGCCAGAGCCATGTAAGGCACATCCCCAGGACTCAAAGCCACCTCAGTGGGTGGAAGCGGTGCCCTGCCTCCTGCCAGCCCTCCAAAAACTCAGATCCAGCCACTTGCTTCCACACACAGCAGTGGTCATGTGAGGCTCCTGCACCACAGGACCTGATGGCAGAGAGACTGCCTGATCCCAAAGGAGGAGGAAAGGCAAGTACCAAATCCACAAGACAGGAAGTAGCAGCCTCAGGTTTGAAGTACATAGGAGGTGTTAGGGGTACCTTCCACGTCAGTTTGGGGCTCTGAGCAATTTCCTGGGGCTGAAGAATGAGCAGTGGAAGCCCCCTTTAAAGACCATAAATGCCAACTGCTCCCAAACTGCCCAAAAATTGGCAACGGGGGTTTAAAATATTTAATGAATTAAAACAAGCCTCCAAAGGATTTGTTTTTAAAGAAAAGAAATGCATTTTCCAAATCAAATTTAAGGACTAGAAATCTCGATGTCTTCCAAATTGAAACAGCAAATTATTGCAGAAGTTTATAACCAAACTTAAGTTACTGTAACCCTACATGAAAAACCTGAAATTACCACTGGTCACTGGTAGCTCTGGGTGGAGTGTAATTATTATTTTTTAGCTGTTAATTAGGATATACAAGCAAGATGGAATGTGTATGCACATAATATAAAGAACTATAGGTGGGCTACATACCTACCACCATAAGTATCATATACTGAACTGCCTTTTATTCTTCCAATTTTTTTCTTAGACCAACATCTCATATGTATTGAGAAAGAGACATAGGAAAACATGCTCTACTTCTTTCTTTTGTAAATTTCCTCAATTGGTGCTACAATGTCTGTAGGGCATGATGGCAGCTAGCTCAGCAGAAAGACCAGTGCTGAGTCCTTGAAGGAAGCACAGGAACTAGGGAGGTCAGAATGTAATAAATCAATACATAGTAAAACTGTACCAACTCTTCTAAGATACAGACCTTCATTTACAGCTTCTGGTTACCAAGGAGAGATATGCTGGCCTATCACATAGTTCTACAGAGAAAACCAGAGAGCACAGCCCACCCCGAGCACACACCACAACCACGTTCTTGGAGCCTTTGTCATCCCTCAGCCCTTTTATCCAGCCTCCAACTCAAAGCCAAAAGGCTTTGGTAAACACAGCAAAGTGAAGCAGAGTTCACCATGGAGCCCCCAAATCTCAGAATATCCAGCAGAGGAAACGAAGGTTTTCCAATAATCTGGCAGAGAAAACCTCCAACAATAACTTGAGTAGAATTTGTAGAGTTGGTGGAAGGAAAGGATCAGATTTGCTGAGGGAGACAAATGCAGCTCTCCAGAGAACCACTTTCAGGACAAAAGCTTTCTCAGAGATCTAATGAGGATGTGCATGTCAAAGGGGTCAGGATAGGCACTGACTATACCCCACCCTTCTTCCTAAACCAACTCTTACCTATGTCTCTACACACGTTGATGAACAGAGTCGTGTCAGGATCAGAATCATCTACCAGGTAGCCACCGTTTAGCTTGATCAGTGGATTTAAATCATGTTTTTGTAACTTGTCATCAAATACATAGCATGGCACCTGAGGAAACAGAAAAAGTGAGCTACTTCCTTCATCCCACAACTCAGGGACACTAGACCACAAACTTGTGATAGACATACAAACAGTAATTTCTGTCCCTTATGTATAGAATAAACATGTCTCTGTCGGGCGTCTTGGTGCAAGCCTTTAATCCCAGCACTCAGGAGGCAGAGGTAGGAGGAGCTCTGTGAGTACAAGGTCAACCTAGTTTACACAGCAAGTTGCCAGGCCAGCCAGGTTGAGAGTCCCCATCTCAAAAACCAGTTCAGCACTCCATACCATTTCCACGGTCTCTCTCCCCTTCTTAAGGCTGTATGTCTGCAGTCACCTCCTTCTACCTATGGTCACTCTTCCCTGTCCTAGACCAGTTCCTTCAGCTACGAACATCCACTGACCTACAAGGATCTTTTCTAGTTCCTGAATCTCCCTCAGCTATCTTCTCATCTCTGCAGCTTAGAGAAAAATCTCCTCTTCCTAACACTGTTATATCTGGGTACCTGTCCCTCATCACAACAAAGCCATACCTGCCAGCTGATGATGCCTGTTGCCAGATCATCTCCTAGGCTTGCCCTGGACTCATGACCATAGCCTAAAGCCCTTCATTCTCCTTTCCTTTGGATTTCTGTCCAGAGACACCTGGTTTCCTGCTGCCTCACCTGCATCCTGGAAATATCCTCATCACCCTTATGATTCTAAATGCAGAGGTTGCTCTGGTAGGAAGGCACCTGGCCACACAAGCCTGAAGACCTGAATTTAAAAGGTAGGAGGTGAGAACCAACTCCTCTGATCTCCACATGTGCACCATGACACATGCACCCAGACGTATTGTGCACACACAATAAACAAAATTCAAGTTAATAATTAATACAGAAATGCTCCCAAATTTACATCTGATCCCAGTGCTTTGTTGGGGGGGGGGTCATCCCTGGCTACCCTTGTGAAGGGTTCAAATACTTGCCAGATGACACAGATCAAAAGGATCTTACCACACCACCACCACTGCTGCCTGGACACGGAAATCATTTCAAAGTACCGAAGTACTCTTAGGGTTTCTCCCAACAGCATGCTCTCCTCCATCTCAGTCAATGGGGATAGGGGACCCCAAGTAACCTGGGGTCAAAACCATGACATCTGACTATGGCCCACATCCTATCATAGCTGGTTCTGTATATCTTCAAAGTCAGTCTTTCATGTCTTCACTTCCTGTCACCTCCACCTGAGTCACCTTTGTCCAAACTATCAGAATCCAACAACCATCTATGGGTCCCCCAATTCCAGCTTTCATCCCCCTCCTAGCTCATGATTTTACAACCACATAATCAATCTTTCAAAAACCAGAACATTCATTCCCTGCTTTAAAAGGTCCTTACTACACAGGAGGCAAAAGCCAAACTCTACAGGGCTGCCAGCTTCCTCCACAAAACCAAACAGCCTCCCTGACTCACGCTAGGGGTGGAGTGACCTGTGACAGGAAGGAGCAGGCAGAGAACTTCTGTTCAGAAACTTCTGTTCTGGAACTACCTAGGCTACAGGAGACTCTGGCAATGAAAATTGGCAGAAAAAGAATCATCACAGTGAGATATTTCATGGAAGGACGTGGTTACAGAGGAAGATGGAGTAGTCAGGTTCCTGAGGGCCCAAGGAGTACAGGACAAAATCTGAAGACAAAACAGACTATGTTGTGCTGTATGCACCATAAGCTGGCCTAGAAGTTTTTAACAATTAAATATCATAATATCTCATCAAATGGAACCTTACATCCACAGAAACAAACTTTCACTTCAAAAGACTATCCTAAGTAATTCAAATCTTTCCCTCTCAAAGTCACAATGTTCCGAGAGGTTTTAATTGTCTATATTTTTTCCTTTTATTGAAGATAATTTTCTTTCGGGATACGTTCTGGTTATGGTTTTCCTCTCCCAGTCCTCCAAAACCCTCCCCACTTCCTCTCCATGAGAACCCACAGCCTTTCTGTCTTTCAGACTCTCCAGAGTAGATTTCATGACCAAATAGTCTCAAATCCCATTACCTCCTTATCAGCTTTAAATATGTCTTTCTTGCAGGCTGCAGAAGTCCTCCATTCAAAGTAATGCACACAGTCGGTGGCAGTTACAAATTCAGGAGTTCCCTATTTAAAAAGAAAGAATATTAACATACCACTCAATAATATAAGTTTGTTTTTAAACTTAAAACACTGTAAAAAAGGTACTGAAAATAAGGGAACACCAAGAGGAAACATAGCTGCCTTACTTCAACAAGTTTACCAAGAATGTCCCCCAAACAGAGAAGCCAGGAGATCAGAGTCTCCAGACATCCTGTCTAACTTCCCAGCTGCCCCAATTCCACAAGCAGAGTAAACTCATGGGAAATTATCCTTCGCCTTCTTCTCAAGAGCCAAATGGTCTCTGAACCAAAAAACAGTAAAATCAGAGCCAGAAAGTATGACTTCATACATCCTGTAGGGAGGCCCCTGAGGGCCATGAACATCTGAGCCTGGGTAGACTCACTAGATCCTGCCCCCAGACAGCCCCTTCTGGCAACCAGACCAGTTAACTCTAGGCAACTCCTGCACCGAAATAATTAACTTCTACCTTCCCCAGCCCATGAGAAAGACCAAGGTGTTCAAGTCCTGTTTCTCCTACAGTGAATACCAAGTTGTTAAGAACAATCAACAGCAGTAAGTCAGCAGCTAGCTTGCTCTGTAACATGACCTCCATGGTTCCTGCTGCCACAAATAGATTTTAAAAATCCCAATTTGCACAATAGTGTGGTGACAGGTTGGTCTAAAATTAACGTTCTCCCTAACTCAAGTTTCACTCCAACTCTGACCATCTCTAAGATCCATTTAGTTGTGGTTCTGTATGGTAGTGTGATGTAAATATAAAGCGTGTGTTGTGTGTGTGTGTGTGTGTGTGTGTGTGTGTGTGTGAGAGAGAGAGAGAGAGAGAGAGAGAGTGTGTGTGTGTGTGTGTGTCTGTGTGTCTGTGTGTCTGTGTGGGGGTAGGGGAAAAGACTGAGGGAGAGGGAGAGAGGAACACAGGAAGAGGGGGAGAGGGGAGAGAAGGAAAGAGGCAGAAGGGGGAGGGAGAGGAGAAAGGGAGGGAGAGAAAGAGAGAGAGGGGTAGAGAAAAAGGAAAATTTGGCTATTTATTCTTCCAGGATCGGAATTCCTCTAACAAGAACACCAAAAGAGTGAGTGTTCTCAACAAGGAGCATGAGAAGGGTCCCACTTACCAGGGTCTTCCCGCACAGAAATGTAATGCTAGTCTGGATTTTGTGCTGTGAATCTGAAGGCCGGCAGCCCGTAGTGGTGTTGAATTCCAAGAGTGATCTGGCTGAACTTCTCAGGAGTGAGTCACCTGTTTGGAGAGGTTAAGAATGAACAAACATAAAGGCACGTAGGCTCTTTTCTCACTAGGCAAGCCAGGAATGTTAAACACGCGGGGTTGTCTCTTCAAAAGGAGAGTAGATAATCTTTTTTCAGCCCAGAAGGCTCAGAGCAGGGGTGGTTAATAACCTGGTGACCTCTGTGTTATCTCTGTATCATCAGGCCACAGCAGCTGCTCCAGAACCTTCCCATGAGCCTTCTTCCTAAACCTATAGAATCTATCTATATGGAAGGCATCACTTGAACCTTACAAAAGATTCAATGTAGTTATAAGTAAAGATTTATTGTATACATGGGACTGAGTTAATTAAAATTGGGTAACTTTTTTTTTCAAATTGTGCTTTGCTTAAATGTGCCTAAAATAAACTGTAAGAGTCTCAAATTTTGAACTGGCAACTGAGTGGTGTTGAAGAAAACTGCCTACTTATCTCCTGTAAAACTTTCCTTTTGGTGGCTTGGTGGTCATGAAAACCTCCATAGGAAGGGTACTGCACACTTTGTATTTAAGCAATGAAGAGACCAAGGGAAGTCTCTGTCTCTCTCTCTGTGTCTCTCTCTCCCTCCCTCTCTCTCTCCCTCTCTCTCTCTCTCCCTCCCTCTCTCTCTCCCTCCCTCTCTCTCCCTCCCTCCCTCTCTCTCTCTCCCTCTCTCTCTCTCCCTCCCTCTCTCTCCCTCCCTCTCTCTTTCCCTCCCTCTCTCTTTCCCTCCCTCCCTCTCTCCCTCCCTCCCTCTCTCTCTCTCCCTCCCTCCCTCTCTCTCTCCCTCCCTCTCTCTCCCTCCCTCTCTCTCTCCCTCCCTCTCTCTCCCTCCCTCTCTCTCCCTCCCTCTCTCTCTCCCTCCCTCTCTCTCCCTCCCTCTCTCTCTCCCTCCCTCTCTCTCTCCCTCCCTCCCTCCCTCCCTCCCTCCCTCTCTCTCTCCCTCCCTCCCTCCCTCTGTGAGTTTAGGGCCAGCAAGGGCTACTCAATCAGATAAGTGCTTTAAAAAATGGTACATAACCATAATATCTGCTCCTCAAGTCTGTCTGCCTGAAATATGTGGTCTCTGGTGTTCCTCCAAATCTTTCCAACCTACTCGGCAGGCAATTTATAGAAACACTTCCAGGGCTGTACGGCCATCAAAAACACAGGCTGGAGCAAGAGGAGGAGCCAGAGCACCGCGAGGTTGGGCTGGGCAGAGTGAGGATTAAGTGACACAGTTGGGTTGGGGCGGAACTTAATAATCTCCACCCCCTGCCGAGGCTCCAACAGTATATCTATCCCTCCTTGCTCTAGCGGGCAGCAAGAAGCACAGCACCGCCAGTCGCCACGCAGACACTCTGGGAAGCAGAGGTAAGCTAGGGTTTCGCGCGCGTAAAGCGCCGCACAGCAAGGCGAGGGGAGTATTCTGTACGTGAGGATAGGATTCGGTGCAAGCACAGGATTCCACACGCGAGAGGATGATTCCGCGAAGGGAAAGCTCCACGGAAGCGGAGGGCTCTGCGCGAGGTGAGGGTTCCACATGATCAGGCAGCTCGAGAGCTCTAGCCAAGAGTTCCAGGCTGCGCAAAGATTCCCATGAGCGATATTAAGCGCTAGGGTGAAGGTTTCCGGGCTGTGTGAGGACTCAGCACTAGGGTGCCCCGCTGCTTGCGAGGGTTCCGAACTACACGAGGATCAGCAAAGAGCTGTGCTGCCGCCATGCCGCGTCAGCAAGAGGAGAGGGGAGGGGAGGGTCCTGCGCGGGCGCCAGCTGCACGCTGGGGGAGGACTCAAGAGGGCTACGGGCGATCCAGAGCACGAGATTGCCCAAGGGGAGGGTGGGTTCTACTCCCGGATGCTGTGCTAGGGAACCACGCCGCTAGAGGTGGGGGGGGGGGGGTCGGAGGTCTGCACGATCGGTGTTGCGGGCAAGGGGAGAGTTCAGAAGATTCCTCGGCACGGCGCTAGCCAGGGTTCCGCGCTGTCCGAGGGTTCCCGGATTTTAGAGCGATTCCGGTGGTTGTACCGTGATTCTGGCTTGTTGTGCGAGGGGAAGGGAAGGGGGTTCCGAGCTATCCAGAGGGTACAAAGCTACAAGAGGGGAGGGTTAGGAGGGGTTTGCGGCACTGCGCGAACCAGGGTGCCGCGCTGCGCGAGGGTTCGGAGGATTTTAGCGCTATTCCGGTGCGACTCGGGTTATACCGTGATGCATTAGGGGAGGTGAAGAAACGGGAAGGTTCGGAGGGTGTAGAGAGTTTGGATGGTTCCGAGCTATCTTGAGGGCGCAAAACTGCACAGGGGTAGGATTCGAAAGGCTCTGTGATCAAAGTCGCAAACTCAAAAATGCCGCGTTGCAGGAGAAGCGCGTTGCAGGAGAGGCGCACTCAAAAGTGCCGCGTTGCAGGAGGGAGGGCAGGGTTTGGAGGGTTTGGCGCTATCCTGGCTATGCGTGAGGGTACCACGCTGTTACACAAGAATAGGGTTCCTCATTGGCCACACTAATGAAGGTGCCCACTAGGAAACAGGAGGGGAGAGAAGGGTTCAAAGGGCTCTGCGCTATCTCAGGGGCGCATGAAGGTGCTACATTCTGTACAAGGAGCGTATTCAAAGGGTTCGACCTCGGCGCATTTCAAGGGAAGGGTTCAGGTTTCATGTTATCGGTCGCCGAGTTGTGCTAGGGTTTAGCATAAATCTGGGCAGGGGGCTGTACATTTGATGCAATCAAGTTAGCCATTGCACTAAGGAGTGCCTTTAACCCAAGGCTTGTCTGAGCTGCAGACAATGGGCTAATGGAAGATGGATCTGTCCCGTCATACCCGTACTCTTGACCTCCCAGTGACATTTGTCAGCCTATGCCTGGGTCCACCCATTTCCTCTAATCTAGTCTCGAATATAATCATAATGGTCCCATTTTCATAACGTGGAGATTCAAAGGCCTTCTGCCTTTGTCACCGGGACCAATTATTATCCTCTCACTCCCACCACCCACGTGCTGCACCACCCATTCCGGTCTCAAGGCTATCACTGAGTGACTATTAGAAACAACCCACCAGTTCTCATCACAACACTCCTATTCTCAGTTACTAAAAGCCTAGCTGTTCTCAGCACCTGGTCCAAAACCCTGGAAAATCTGCCAGGCCATTTTTTCCACCTCCCCTGTTGTACAGGCTGGTTTTGTGTCACCTTCACACAAGCTAGAGTAACTCGAGGAGGAGGAGCCTCAATTGAGGAAATGCCTCCATGAGATCCAGATGTATGTCATTTTCTCATTTAGTAATCAATGGGGAAGAGCCCAGCCCATTGTGGGTAGTGCCTTCTCTGGGTTGGTTGGTGGTCCTGGGTTCTATAAAAAAGCAGGCTGAGCAAGCCATGAGTAGCAAGCCAGTAAGCAGCACTCCATGACCTCTGCTTCAGCTCCAGGTTCTGGCCCTGCTTGAACTATGATGTGGAAGTGTAAGCCAAATAGGCCCTTTTCTCCCCAGTTTGCTTTTGGTCACGGTGTTTCATCCCAGCAGAAACCTAGAGTAAGACACTATCCTACCCTCCCCCTACCTTGTCCTACCCTCCCCCTACTGATGCCCCTTTCCCTGATACCCAAATGTCTCAGATCTATCCCACTCCTCCCCAACACCTAAATGGTGGTCCCCAAAAAAGTCATTTTACTTGCCCCTACCACCACAAAATTAAATGTTAACACCTGTCTACCTTTCTAGGCTCAAGGTTCTCCCACAGTTCTATTCCATACTCCTAAGCCCCACCTCTAAGCCCATAATATATACACTTTCCAGTTCCAATCAATCACTGAGGAATAATCACCAACTTCTTTGTCCACCCCCTTCCCACATACGCCAGATGCCCCTGAGTGCATTCCAAGTTCTGCTTTTCCTGGACTCAATTCAAAAAGACCTATAGCTGGCCCTGGGCCCAGTACAGCTTTCCCAGAAACACTTGATATCCTTGGTTACAAGGAACATTCCAGCCCTTCCCTCTGGTCCAGATGAGCATATCATCTGCAAAACTATACCTCCTGGGTTTATCTGCCTCACAGGCCCAGGTCCCTCCCCCATGCCTGAAACCCCCTGTTAACCTTCCAGTCTGGAGCCTTCTTCCACTTCCACCCTCCTGTGACTGAATAATTACCAAATTAATGTGGACAGCCTTACTCTCCTATGGGTCACCCAGTTCCTGAATCCCAATCAATCATGATCTCAACAAGAGCCCTGCAATTTTTCATTCCAATGGTATTGGCACCTGGGCCCTCATTTTGCTAGCCCTAGAGCATGGACAGAGGCACCCACAAAGGGACAAGGAGTTGAGTCCCATACAGGAAGTTCTTGCCTTTTCAGCTGTCTAACCAAGTTCCTTCAACAAAGGCTCCAAGTTTTTATTGCCAAGAGGGTCACCAAACTCTTCATGGCCAAAGGGTACCAGCCCTTATACAACCTGGAAGGTTAATGTGCCCCCACCCCCTGAGACCATCACAGACCTCTAGATTCTAAGGCCTAGAAGAAAGCAGTCTCCCAGAAATGTTGTCCCTCTGCCTCAGGATGTTGGGTAATGCCCTCAAGTCATGAGGAATTGAGTCAGGCTGTTCTGGGAGATAACCCAGCCTCACCTATTCCTCCACCTGCAAAAAACAATATGCTGGGCATGGAAGACACAGCTCACTGTGCTCCCAGTTAGACCACAAACAGCTGTGACTTCCTGATAGCTCTAGTGTGCTAGTGTGTATGCATGTGGTGTGCATGTTTCCCTCAGCCCCTCTAAAGGCAGTTAACCTTCATTCTCTCAAGATGGAGCCTGAGTATTCTTACCTTACTTCTTACAAGGCCCACCAGAGACACTTAGCTTAGACTAAAAAAAAACATTTGTATTTTGCTAATTAAAACAATGAATTCTATAGTGACTCCTTCCAGAGTCCCATTTTCACTTCTAATCACTTAAAATGTAGCCCAGATGGTTTGTAAAGCACAAACAACTACACAAAGGGAACTATGTGGTCAGTAGGTAAATCTTGGTCATGTACATTACTGTCTCTTCTTCACTCCATTCCATCAGGTAGACACAATACACAAGTTCTGATAGAATCTGGGAGTTTCTGAATGGTTCTGATCAGCTGTGTGCTCCTCCTAAGGAGCTCAGCCTCCTCTATATCAGATCCTGAAGTGGGCCTTCCTGGCTCGTGACATGCCCTACCCATCTCCACCCTCCACAACCCTCACCCCACCCCAGCATGAATTGTGGTGCTTTGCCAACAGGGACAACTACAATCATAAATTCCTGGAAAGAATCTCTTTCCGGCATAAACTCATACTAATAATTTAAAAAAAACAAATGTGTGTGACTATGGAGGGTGTGCAATGTTGCCTATCACACAAACTAATTATAATTTCTTTGGAGGGTTATCTTTAGCATCAACACACACATACACACACACACATACACACACACACACAAAACAAAAAAACAAAAATACAAAACCATTCTTTGCCCACCTCTGCATCAGACCTAACCTTAGGATGTTATTAACTTAAGAAAACCCTATTTTCCAGCAATGGATGGGCTGGTGCACTATCAGATGGTTGTCATGGAGACCATGTGCTGCTACCTGCTTCTCTGATATGTTCACCCATACTTTCTTTCTGTTGCTTTGATTTACTGCTTCCACATGGGAAAGTGCAACCTAAGGTGAACATAGGCACCATCTTCCCAGGCCTTGGTCATTCATATTTGGTTCCATAATGAACTCTGTCTCTTAGTCCTTATAAGGTAAGAGCTATTTTTTTTCTGTCAAAACTGTGAAATCACAAGTATGATTTAAATGTGAACCACTCACTAATGTACTACTGAAGCCTAAAACCATGGCACAATTACTGTAAACATGGCTTTGTCTATTTTTCTCTGTTTATTTTTGATCTGCCTTTTAATATAATTACTGAAAAACTAGTCCATCCTTAGCAAACTTAATTTTTAGATAGTGTTAAATAGCCACTGCTGGTATTTTAAATGTTCCTAATTTTGATGACAAAAAAAGATAATTACAAACAAATTTAAAGCAGTAATAACTTGGGCCCCCCCCTTTAAAAAAAAACATTTTTTAAATGGCAAAGAATGCAGTTATCAACAGGAAGAAGAGCTCACAATTGTCAGGAAGCTGTGATGGTGTAGGTCAAGAATAAAATGAGATGGGACTATTCTACCATCAACCTTACTCATAACCTACTATGGCTACCTTCAGCTCTTCCCCAGATTAATATGTTAATCAGGGTCAAGCCTCACTATTCCCACTCCCTGGGCAAAACTGTACACAGACATCCAAGACCCAGTGTCCTCCCCTCCTGAGGATATCTGCTTTGACCCATCTCAGTGGATCCTGGCAGGGCTTTTCCTCACCAAGGGGCCCTGACCCTCAGAAAGTATACTTAAGAATGACTGAACCAAAGACAGGAAGGACTTGAGTCCAACAACTGTCCCTGACTGTGAGGCCACACTACCAGCAATCCCTTCCACCAAGAGGCCATGAGGTACAAAGTAAATGGAGGTGAAGGGAGAGGCTCAGTGGCTAGGATCACTTGTTCTTTGAGAAGACCAGAGTTCCGTTGCCAGAACCCACATGATGGTCCCGAGGACTCAATACCCTCCTCTGAATTCCAAGGGCACTAGGCACACATGTGGTACACAGACATACATGAAAGCAAACATTCTTACATATAAGAAGAGCCATACGGGTAGAAAGCATCTTTCCATATCCAACACCCACCCTGTTACCCTTTCTAATTAATGTCTCTATGCTACTCACTAGATGGAAATAACCTTACGTTGTCTCATATTGGACATTCAGACTGAAAAATCAAATTAAACATAAATTTTCTCCAGTTTGTGTGTATGTCACCTGCATGTGGTAGCCAGTGAAAAACAGAGGGTGTTGTTACAACAACTGATGCTGATACAAACAGTTGTGAGCCATCCAGCATGGGTGCTTGGGGAAAAAAGACAAAAAACAAACAACAAAAACCAAAAGAACCCTTAGGTCCCCTGGAATATCAATAATGTTCTTAACCACTGAGCACCTTGCCTGCCCTAAATTGTCTTTTACCATTTTTAACTATTAAAAAAGTCACCTGGGTGTGGAAGAAGTGGAGGCTTTCAGTGAAAGCACAGCCTGGCTTTTATTTTATTTTATTTAAAGTATTCTAAAATGCCTAGGGGCTGGAGAGGGTGCCCTGTAGGCTCAGCACTCAGTCCTCTTCCCAGCACCCATCCATGCCTGGTGACTCACAACCACCTCAGCAGACTCCTGAACCATAAGGTAAACAGCCAGAATGCTCTTTTAGAAAAGGTCTATAGACACTACATTAATTACTTTATTTAAACATGTATATACATTTATTGTGTGTGTGTGTGTATGTGTACAGCTATATCACAGGGTATGCTCACATAAAAGGAGCTTTACTTACCCACTGAGTGACAGTTTTCTGTCTTTAGGTCACACATACAGACAGCAGTTGTCCGCCCACACCTGGAGATATCCACATTTCCACAGATGTTGATCTTGTAAATTGCATTACTTTTGGAATCAACAGCTTCCCATGTGTAACTAGAAAGAAAGAAAGAAAGCTTGTTACTGTTATTGATCTGGCAATAATGAACTTCTCTCCGGCCTGGCATTCTAGCCATATGTGCTTCAACTACTACCAATAAGAAAGTACTTCCATTAACCAACAATACCAAGTCAAATGCAGCAGAACTTTTGAAAAGCGGTACCAGCTGGCTAGGAAGACCTCAGATCACACAAACCCACCTGTGTTGTTCTAACAGCGTCAGCTTTATTAAGCAGACACTAGAACAAACTGTGTGTGAACTGGGACTGGTCCAGTCACTCCAGTCTGCTGAAGACCCAAATGACTGTTACTTTAGTTTGCTTTGAATTATCATTATTTTATGTGTATGGATGTTTTGCCAACATGTCTATTATGCGCCTATGTAAAGTGCACAAGGGTTCCAGACAGTGTCAGTCCCTCTGGAACTGGAGTTACAGGGGTTTGTGAGGTTCCAGGGAGTGCTAGGAATCAAACCCACATCTCCTAAAACAGCCAGGGTAACTGAGCCACCTCTCCAATCCCTCCATGGGACTGTTTTTAACTCTCAAGCCTTTTAACTTCTTTGAGACAGGTGAAACTTCTGATGCCCCTGCCTCTACCTCCTGAATGCTGAGATTATAGACTTACATCACCACACCTAGACTTATGTGGTTGCTGACCAAACCCAGGCTTAGCTGAACACTAGGCAAGCCCTCTACCAACTGAGCTCCTTCCCCAGTACTGGGGTTGTTCTTTTAAGAAATGAGTTGTAATGTGTGAAGCAGGCCTGCTTCTGATACAGACTACAGTCTAGGCCTGAACTGACAAGTCTGCTCAGTGAGACAGCTCTACTGTAGGCTGATTCACTAAGGAGGTGGCAGAACATTCTAAGAGCCATCAGCAACCTCAACACCTGGAATAAAATCAGTGAAGTTTGTTCATTCGGCCCCAAGTAAATTATTCTCAATCCTCTACCCTTCCCAAAGGAAGAGAGTGGGTAAAAAGTTTCTTGAAAGGCTAAATCAGACTTGCTGGAATAAGCTTATCCAGAAGTAGGGAAGTGAGCCAGCCCCCACCCATTCCAAATGTATTATCACATTTGGCTCTTTGAGTATGACCTCACATTAAATACCCGGAGAAGTTCCCAAAGCCTCCAGCACTGCTCCCTCCCTGGCAGCACCACCAGCTCATAGACAACAACTCACTTAACCTTAAGTCCAGAGTCCAGTCAGACTTCCACCCCTCCCCCATCCCACCCCAAAGCATCTGTATCCAGGCATCTGGCAGGTCTGGGGAATTTGTGGCCACTAAGATACTACAAACCTGAAAAACCAGTTACTTAAGTGCTGGGCCTTGGGGTGATGTCAGGCTTTAAAGCAGGAACTACTCAACTCTGACAGACTGATTACCTCCAGAGCCAGATCTATTATGCCAGAGGAAAAAAATCTCAAGCAATCTAGCTGACCCAGAGAAAACCATCAATAAAGCCTTGTTTCTTCCTCTGGCTTGGGGAAGGGGGGGGGGGGGGAGGAAAGAGGCAGGGCAGCAGGAAACTTAATTTGTTTCACAGTGTGCATAGTTTTTTTTGAGGGGAGACTGGAACTTGCAAATGTCCTTCCGCCTATGTCTCCCCAGTATTGGGGTTACAAAGCCCACTACAGGGCTTCTGAAGTACTCCTTGAGAAAAGCAACGACATATAAAATGATAACAGTTCCCAGGTCCCTGCAGGGCCTATTCCAGTAAGGGAAGGAAAGTAAGTGAACGTGAGCACAGGACAAGCTCTGCTGGGAACTGAGCAGGCACATCACTGAAGATGACAGACAGACAGACACAGCTCTGTCAGGCTGGGAAGTCTAAACTGGAACTTGCTCTGACAAACAAGCAGCAGAGCTCCAGGGGCGGAGAAAAGAAAGGAAAGCTACTTGGCCTAAGCTGCAGGACTGAGTCAGCAGCAGGTGTGGAGGCCACAGAAGCCACGCCTGTCCTGCAGTTTTTAAGTATATTTGAAACAGTGAAGGCCACAGCACATATAACTTTCCTTAAACTTTTAGCTAGTACTTGCAGGAGATTGGTACATTTCTATTTCGAGAATGCTAAACTCTCATTCGGGGTCTGTGATTAAGTTTTTCCAAGCTGGCAGGCAGTTCATTGAGAACCTTAGCCTGTTATCATTACAGCTCCTCATGGTCCAACGACTAACGTGCCTACCCACACCACAGAAAAAAAGCTAGCAACGAGAATTCAATCTCGAGGAATGCAGACAGAAGGAAAGTGAGAGGGTAAAATGAGCTGTGCAGAAGTCAGAAAGAAAGGCTGCTTTCTGAAGGCGTGTCTTTTTTTCTATTTGTGTCTCATACAAAATCAAAATGGAAGTCATGATGGATATAGGGAAGGCAGATCCTATTACCTACTGAACAGACTTTCTCAGGAATTGACTTAAGGGCTTACTTACAGGCAGCCCTCTGTAGGCAGAAGCCCTCAGCCCCATCAAACTCACCCACAGCTCCGGGTGGGGGTGGGGCACTAGCTCAGCTTAGTCCCATCACTCAAGAGCAAAGAAACAGTTGCAGAGTTTTCTAAACTGAAACCTGATGACCTGCAGGCTATTAACACTTGAGAAGGCCTAATTCCAGCAAACACTGCAGCTGCTTTAAAACAATCCAACAGGCCTGGCACCTGAGCACCATCAGGCAATAACGTGTCAGGAACCTCATGGGAAACTAGTTAATTAGTTCTGCAGAATAGTGAAAGTGAGCCAGTATGCAGAAACATGTGCTCTGGTACTGTTACTTTAAAACTACTTTATAATAAGCCCAAGAGTGGTAGAAATACATGACAATTCTCTCAAATGCCATGTTTATTAAGGAGAGGGTTGCACGTTTGCAGCAAAGTGTAACCATACAGTGGTACAGGCCTGTTTCTCTAGACCAGGTAGTGAAGGAAGGAGGGTCAATCGTTCAGACAACCCTGGCTACACCCCGGACTAGCTAGAAACCCATCTCAAGTCAGGCAGAGTGGCCCATGCCTTTAATCCTGATGCTCAGGAAGTTGATGGTCTATTGATTTCAAAACCAGCCTGGTCTACATTGAGAGTTCGAGGACAACCAGGGCTACACAGAGAGACCTTGTCTAAAGAATGGGGGTGGGAAGCAAACACGTCTGAAGTTGTCACATCTGAAATTACAAACTAGATGACTGTAAATTACCTGGCATACCAAAGGCCAAGCAGCCAAAATGGCTGCAATCATTCTTGAAATGAAGTTTGTAAAAAGCTAAAAAATCAGTATGACCATATTAAAGAACCCAAGGGTAAGGGCATTAAAGTGCACAGTTACATCTTTAAGGGGCATGAAAGTTTGTCTTTTATAAAAAATTCTCTATTTAAAACAAATATTGATAGCCAAAATTAAAATTCCATCTCATAACAACAGTTCAGTGCTAAGCAAGTGCAGCACCTTAGCTGAGAGGCCCCCCAAAATCCACCCTTACCCAAGTTTACATAAGTGAAGGAGGGAAGGCAGACAGGGAAAACAAAGCCTTTATTACAGCTTTTAACCCTAACAAACAAGGCTCTGAGAAAGCAGCTGTGAGCAAGGTCTCCACTCACACCCAAGCAGCAGGCTGACATGCTACAGCAGCTATGGCACAAGAGTGAAGCCCAGCGGACTCCTCACAGCCCTGTCTACTCAGTCACTGGTTCCTGGCTGAGTTCATCTTATCTGAGGGACTGTTGTGAGCAGCGAGGTGGAGTAGGGAGAACCTGCAAGGATCAGGGATCCAGTTGGTCAGTTTGAAAGTCTTCCCTACCACTGCAAAATTCAGTCAGTCTCCTCAAATGAGAACGCCCAGTTGTAGCTAGAACTACCCTTCTGGGCACTGAGCTCCATGGAGAACCCTTGGCTCTGATCATGAGCATCAGTCTCAGAAGTGGCAGGGTGCACACCTCTAATCTTAGTGCTCAGACTATACCGAGAGACCTGTCAGGGTTCAAAAAGAAAAAAAAAATGGAAAGGAAGAAAAGCAAGGTATATCCCCAATTTCCCACCTCATTGTGCACCCTTGAAAAACTCCAATTCTTGATACCATGTGCCACAATGGCTCCACTATGTGCCACAATGACTCCGCTAAGCCACGGAGTAGACATTCGATCCTTAGCACAGGTGTACGATGTCTGGCCTGACACATGTTCCTCTGGAATCTAACTCCTGCCTCCAGAACCCTAGCCAGCAGGGAAACACACAGCCTTAAGGCTACTGGCATGGAGGTCTGAATGAAAAATGTCCCTCATGGGCACATGCATTTGAACATGTGATTTCTAGTTAGGGGTGCTCTTGCTGAAGGGAGCTGGTCACTGGGGGCAGGCTTTGAGAGTTCCCAGCCACACCCAGCCTTGGTCTTAGCATTTTATCAAGCATCAAAAGTGACTAATCCAGAACCCTGAGTTTCATCCCAAATACCACATATAAATTAGGCACAGTGGTACATGTATGTAATCCCAGCATGTGACAGGTAGAGTCATAGCAAGTTGGAGATCATACTGGGCTATATGAGACTGTCTCAAAAAAACTGCAAGACAGGATGGTTCTGGGACACTTCAATTAAGTTCTTCAGTCTGAACCATGACAGCTCTCTGACCACAGCTCCCCTGAAGGTCACCTGCACTGAAGTTCCAGGGCACTACTACTTACTTACCAAAACATCCGAAAGGAAGCCAGGCTAAGGCCATACGTGAGGCCCTCACTGGGCTATATATGTCTCAATATATGAGACTCCTCTGCACTAACCCCTCCCCTAAGTGACACCTACCCCAGCAGCTGCTCCATCTTCAACTTCAACTCTCTTGAATTCCTCAACATAGGAGGCAAAGTCCCAAAGCTCAGAAAAAGTGTGACCTCACCGAGTGTCACCCAGCTATGCAATAGCTAAGCCAGAACAAATCCAGGGTTGCTGGGCCCCAAGGGTAAGGGTTGCTCTGCAGGATCAACTATCTCATTTGGTCTAAATTTAACATACTGTAAATTTTCCAGAAAATATTTTGTTTCAATGGCAACCCTGAAAAACTCTAAAACTACAGTTCAACCTTGTTACACTCATACAACACCCAAAACCCGTTCAAGTTGGAAGACGTGGCACAGATACTTCCAAGTTCTTGCTTTTCCCAGCCAGCGGTGCACAGCACCGTGTTATTTAGTCACACAACATTAAATCATTCCTTTACATCTGAATTATAGAAACTTACTTTCCGGTGTACGATGTCAAAACTCATCAGGATCTTGAAAGAAGGCCAACTTCTCAGAGTAGCTGAGCCTCTTGAAGGAAACCCTGAGAACAATGCTGGCCCATATCACCTGGGACACTCAAGAGCAGGCTCCTTGTGTCCTGGCCTAGATGCCAAAACTAGAAAAGCACACCCAGTTTTCAGCCTCCTCTCCTGCAGCAGGGCTCCTCCCGCTGGCCTGGCTACTGGGGTCTATGCTGGTAGAACTCAGAGCAGAGAATTCATCCTCTTTGCTGCTCCCAGACCTCCTTCAAATGGACTATATAGTTCAGCACAGCCATCAGTAATCTGGTTACATCAGACACAAACCAACGGGTCCAGCGGGAAAAGGGAAGAGGCAGAAGTCCCACATGGCTAAGTATTTGATGGACTATCCCCAATTTTAAAATGAGTGTGGTGGTTGAAACACTGTCAACAAGAGTGATTGACAGAGGTAGGTGTGGAAGCACATGAGCTGAGCCCACCCCTCACTAGACATTGCCAGCTTACAGACTGTCACACAGGGCACTCCCATTGCTCTAGAAAGTTCTACCCACAAGGCCCACGACAGTGGCAGCCAGAGAGCCAAGGGCAGCAAATTCACGTGGTGGCACTTGAGCCAATTCCATATGCCTGCCCAGGAGCAGGAATGATTGATTGTAAGAGAAGCCCTGGGTATGGTGGCAGGACACCACTGGATGCTTTGAACAAATACCTCTCAATGGTAATGCCCTGTCAGACTGCAGTGGCATGAAAGAAAATGGCCCCATACACTCATAGGCAGTAGGAGGTAAATCCTCACTCACTTGCTCTTCCTGCTGCCCTCAGACCCAGAAGGAGCTCTCGGCTCCTTCCTGTATAAGAGCCGCCATGTGTCTCTTCACGGCTATGAAACCCTAAGACACAGACGTAACCTGAAGGGACTTCATTTTTTAAAACCTTAAAGTCTGTGAAATTTATGAGGCATCCCAGCACTACCTGGCCATGTAGCCACGAGTCTATCTCCAAGAAAAACAAATAGTAAACTGCATGTGGTGGGATGTCCTAACAGTTGGGGAACTAAGGCAAACAGCGCAGTGGGTAATGGTCTCACTGTCAGGTCTGACAACCTGAGTTCCATCCCTGGGACCCACAAGGTAGAAAAAAACCATTTGCTCCTTATTATCTGAGCTCCACACTTGTGCCATGGGAAACAGATATCACATACACAACACATACATAAGTATTTTTAAAATTGCAAAGCTACACACGCATACTTTTAAAAAAATCCCCTGAACCCAGCTAAACACCAAGTGTGTTAGTCAGCAGCTCTTTAGGAGACTGAGGCCTGGTGTGCACAAGAGAGAAACCTTGTGACACAGTTAAGGCAGAGACTGACAGCTGAGCTTCTCTTCTGACCTTTCCATTTGCATGTATGAATCTGTAATCTGTCTTCCTTAAAAAAAAAAAAAAAAAGTTAGTGGTCCACATAGAAAAATGCACATACAGTACAGTCAGAAACTAGCTGGGGGTGCTTTTCTGAATTCACAGTGAGCACAAATCTGACTCAACCTGAACTTGCGAATGTGATTCTGCTTCAGGCTCATACACCCCATCCTCCAGCAGAGCATGCAGACTAACCAGTGCTTCAGCTCATATTCAACACACTGGCCCCCAAATCCAGTCTCCACTGAGGGATCAGCAAGAGATGAGATACGGTCCCTAATGGGCCTATAGCAAGGCAAGTAGGGAAAAGTGTAACTTGTGGGCTGTGTACTATGAGACAAAATCTGCCCTCGCAAGGTGACTCACTCACCCTAACCAGACGATGACAGTAGGAAACACATGAGTTTGACACAGCAGGACCCAGGATTATATAGGAAGTACTTCACTTCCTAATCTAACCAACCCACAAGACTGGATAAAGATATGAAACCTGACCACAATGAGAAGGTGCACACAGGAGTGTCAGGCATTAGTCTGCCCTTCCTAGAGAGCTATACAGGCTCTGAAAGCAGGAATCAATTGGGTAGAGGGGAATCTAGCCTGAACCCCTAAACCAACTGTGACACTGAAGTACTACATTTTCAGAGGCTGAGAGGCAGGCAGCCAGGGTCCAATAATGTCTTTGAGTCACATCCTGAGGGAGTTATAGCAGAGGCAGGGTGAGGAGAAAGCCCAGAAGCCTCTGGAAAGGCACCATGGTCACAGTAGAATAACATACAGACCTGGGCCTATAGGCAGAGTGGACTTCATATACTCTCTGAAGTCCAACTTCCCTGACCACAAAAGAGGCAAACTCAAAAGGTCATGAATAAGGAGGAACCTAGATGAGGAACACAGCACTGTGATCTAGCACAAGGATTCAGATTGGTTAAGATCTGAATTCAAAAAAAGACAAGCTGGCTTGAGGCCTCCAAGAAAATGCCACATGACACTGACAAGGGGGTGGAGAGGGAAGGGAAAGGAGGGGCAGACCCTTGTCCTGGGCCACACCACCAGGATGCTGATGCATCTGGGCTCCAGTTACAACTCCAGAGGCACTAAACCATGGCACATTTATGCACACACAGTGTTAGCCTCTGCATGGCTGTGATAAACATGTGAGAGAAGTTAAAAGAGGAGTTGCTTTGGCTCTTGGTTTCTAAGGTTTCAGAACATGGTCGTCTGGCCCCACTGCTATGACCTAAGTTGAGACTAAACATCACTGTTGCTTCACTGAGCCACAAAATACAGGGAAGAAGGGAAAGGCGAACACTCGGGCAGGCCTCTACAAGATGGCCTACAAAGGTGCGCCCTGATGATCCCCTTCCTCCATCTAGGCACCACCTCTGAGCACTGCTGCCCTCTCCCAGGCATACTGTAAAACTATGAATGTTTGATTAGATCAAGGTCCTGATAACCAGCTACCTCAGTGACTTCATCTGTCACTAGAGACCAAGGTTTCAAAAACACAAAGCTTTGCAGGGGAGGGAGAAGGGACACAGTTCATACCTAAACCACCCACCCATCCCCACCCCCACCCCATCCCACCCCCACACCAGCTGACAGGGCGGGGAGGGGGGCTGACACAACAACCAAGACACCAGACCACAAAGACAGACAGCTTCTTCCTGGTTGTCTCCTCTGGACAAGCCAGCAGCTGAGCCTCCCCAGCCCTAAACTATCCAAATGTGACCGCTAGCAGCTACCATCATGAAGACCGGCCAGGTAAACCTGGACTGCCTGGTCACACAGGGGCCAGAACTCATAAACAAACAATACTGCCCTCCAAAACACATGGCTACCAGGAACCTCCCAGAGTGTGGCTTTGCTTAGTTCGATGCCAGCACTCAGGCTGCAGACCAGGGTTTGAGCTCTCAGACCTACTCCATGCACGCTTACCTGTAACTAGGGTTATTTTCTCATTTTAAACGGTGATGATCTGGAGGCTCTCTTGCTTCACTCTTAACTTCACGGAAGGAAGGGGGCTGCATTAAAGCTCAATGGTTGAGCATTCCCCTCAGTGTATGGAACTGCCTGAGTTCATTTTAGTATCAAAACTTAAAAATGCAAAGCTGTGCTGGGACATGGCAGCTCCAAGAGGAGGTCTGGGGATGCCGTATGTGAGCACCCTACCCATGCAGCTAGAACTGGGCAGGTGGGGACAAAAGGCTCAAATATTAAGGGCCATCCTTGGCTATTAAGCTCAAGGCCAACCTGGGCAACAGGAGACTGTCCAAAAGTAAAAGAAGGAGAGGAAGAAGCCAGTGCATGCCATAGGCTGCACTGTGTGGATGCTGGCACGGTGCCAACTCAAAATGTCTCCTTGCTATGAGGGCCCAATTCTTTGGGGACCCACTGTCCTTCCTTTAGGGCCCTGACCACAGGGAGGACTGGCATTTTTAACTGCTAGACAGTCAGCTCAGCTTGTTGGTTTGTGATGCTGATAAGGCTGACAGAGGCTACCCATGCTGTTTCTTCACAAAAACTAAGTAGGTAGACCAGGACTTGTGCTTGCAATCCCAGCTTAGTAGACTGAAGCAGAAGGACTACTTTGAGTTCAAGGCTAACCTGGACCACTATGTGACATGTCTAAAAAGTCCTGCTCTGCAGATACTGGGATTATGCCAGGGGCTCAGCAAGAAACTCCAGTGGGCAAAGAGAAACTCACAAGGCCCAATCCTGTGGTGCATAGCTGTACCTCACTTAGAAACACAGCTCACACTTGAGCAATGACATACCTGGGACATGCCCTGCAAGGTTTGAACATAACCATTTAATCCTCACTGTCAAGGAGCATGCCAACCTCCCCGTTTTGGAGACATGAAACTAGAGCATGGGTGTAACTTGGCCTGCAGTCCCAGGTCACAAAGTGACCAACCACAGCAGGAAGAGGCGGGCCATGCCCTCTGCTCCCATCACAGACCACGTCCCATTGCATTCTGGCAGCAGAACTCTCACCAACCTCAGTACCTGAACGATAAGAAGCCCTCTGCACAAAAGAACTTTCAGGGTGTTTTATTTTGTTCTATTTCTCAGTCTCCTTTAAGTTCAGGCTGATCCACTTACCTTGGCTGCCAAATGATTATAGGTTATGAGCCACTGTGCCTCATTCCAATCTCGAGCCAATTTCCAATAGCTCCAAAGTCAATCCGGTCACATCTGAGATTCTGCCCCAGCTAAATCTCCACATCTGTCCTGTCCCATCCCTGTCCACAGCCCTCAGACCCCAGGCCCCAGTCTCAACCCCCTACCCCTAGCCCCCAACCCCCTACTCCCATCCTCCAGCCCCTGCCCCCAACCCCCAACCCCCGATCCCCAACCCCACTCAACATGTCCCCACCCACCCTGACCCTTTGGTCTCAAACAGGCAAACTTGGGCTGTGCAAACTCTTCCCTATTACATACAGAAACATACACGCCCCCCCATTCCCTTCCAGGCCCTTTACATTAGCACCTTACAGAAGAGCCTAGGCATAGCGAGCCCTTTCAGACCCACACCTTGTGCTTCCTCCCAAGAGCTCCTCCATCCTCTCACATTATTAAGGGATGCCAAGCCTCATGATGCCACTGGCTCACAGTGCTCCCTCTGAGAGACAACGGTAACAGATGTTGGCTTTCACTTCAGAGTAGCGAGTAGCACATTTACAGCTGGTCAGGTGAAAGGAGGGAGCTCGAGGAACAGTGATGACTCAGTGGGTACTGCCCTCATCACTTCTAAGAAGCCCTCTTCTGTGTCATTTCTGGTTTGGTGGCTTGTTCTATTTGCAGGCCAAGCAGAGGAGTAGGGAGTTTTTCCACACTAAGCATCTGCTTTAACATGTGAAGCTGACAGCCAGGCCTGTTGGCACAGATTGGTAAAACCAATGCCAATGGAGGCTGAGTCAGGAAGATCACAAGCTCAAGGGTTTGTCTTAGGCAACTCAGTGAAACCCTGGCTCAAAGTTTTCAATAAATACATACATTACACACACACATATACACACACACACACACACACACACACACACACACACACACACACACAAAACATACACATACACACAGATTGGAGATACAGCTCATGGGCAGAGTGCTTGCTACCTTATACACCAAGGCCCTAACTTCAATCCTTGGTGTTACCCAAAAAGAGGGAAGAGCTGGAATTAGAACAATCTTACATTTGGTCAAAGCTCAGTGGCCATGTGGCAGCTCAGTGGCAACACACACCCAAAGCCTCAACCTTAAAAGGCCACCTTTGGAACTTAGCTCCCAGCCCACTCTTCACTGCTCACATCTGCTTTTAAAATGTGTTAGCACATTCCCTGGTGTCTCCTACTCTAAGACACAGCTAGAATCAGTGTCACAAAGGCCCCAGGGAACTCGCCCTCTAGCGCTGACTGAGCAAGGGGAAACTCCCTCTAAAGGTCAGTGGCTGATCTGAAGTTTCACACCCGAGAGGACGGATCAACAGGATTTTCCTCCACTGTGAGGACCAACAGTGTGTGGAGGGATGGGTCTGTCCAAATCCAAAATAGGACATGACACAATCCTTGGCACCTCAAAAACTTGCCAGCAATAGCAGGTTTCCAGTTTTAGAGCAAGATGAAGTGACCAAATATTTTCCTACTAACCTCTTGGGGCTAACTACAGCAGACACTCAACATCCTCCAGAAAGCCGGACAGCAGGAGCCGCCAGTGGATACCTAAGTCAGCCAGGCCTTGCTGCCTCCCACTATAGATTAGCAACACACGGCTTGGTGGCTCATGCCTTTACTTCCAGCCCTTTCGAGACAAAGGCAGGCAACTCTGACCTAATCTCACATACTCACACACACACCCCGCCTCTCTACTTCCAGGAAATAGAATAAAGCAAAAAAGGACACGGGGCCCAGCCCAACAGGGGGCGCCTGCACTGGCATCTGCCCACACCCCACACCTACCGTGACCACAAGTTTTGTGCTGGGAAAAAGTCTTGCAATCTGCCAACTCAGTATCTCAGAACTGAGTGTGAGGTGGGACTACAGACCCACAAACCCACAGCTTCAACCCTTTCTTACACTTCCTGTGAGCAAGCACTCACTCACTAAGGCAGAAACTCTTGGGGGTACTAAGAGGTAACAAGAAGACAGTGACTTCCAAAAGTGGCTTCCAGTGGAGCAGGGAGGGCTCCTGCACTCAGGACACTAAGACAGGAGGATCACAAGTCCGGGGCTCCAGAGAGTTAAGTGAAGCAGCTGTGTGTGGAGGACAAAAGACCCAGGGGTGATCTGACACCAGCTTCATCAACCAGCTGTCTCAGATAGGAATTACATGGCCTGCCAACAGGCAGCACACACACTACCAACTATCAACAGGAGCCAACAGCTGCCTCCTGGCAAGAACAGCACTACTAGCTGAGTGACCCGCAGGAGAATAAGAAAAGACCAGCCCCTGGCATGTTCCACCCATTCCCCATCTCCCCCAAGACAATTTATAGCCAAGTTCCAACAAATGCTCCCAGCCCTGCCCTGAGCAGCTGCAAGGGCAACAGATCAGATGTCCAAAATGAGCACGAATGAGAACAGTAAGGAGGCCACTAGTCAAGGGCAACCTGAACACAGACAATGACCTAAAGAAATGGGCCCAAGATTTTAAAAAAAAAAAAAAGTTGGGCAAGCCAGGCATGGTGCTGTTTGTAATTCCAGCATCCAGGGTCTGATGTAGAACAATCGTGAGTTCAAGGCCAGCATGGGCTATGTACTGAAACCAGGTCTCAAAAAAAAAACAAAGAGCTGAGTGGTGGTGGTGCACACCTTTAACCCTAGTCCTGGGGAGGCAGAGCAGGCAGATTTCTGTGAGTCTGAAGCCAGCCTGGTGGACAGAGTTCCAGGACAGCCAGGGAAACACAGAAACCCTTCCCCAACAAAGAAAAACAAAATAAAAACAAAAATCCACAAAGCTGTGGGTCTATATCAAGGGAAGTTGCAACGCTTATAAAGCACACCCCATCCAAACCCAGAGCCATGAACAAAAAGTAAATAAGGCAAGGCTTGAGTGGGACAGGAATAACTCGGGGCACAGGCAGCTGGGCAGCACAATTAATAACTCTGACCCAAATAGAGACCATTTCTTCCAAACACATAACTCTTCCAACTGACTAGGTGGCAGGCCACAAGGGAGATTCCATTCACTGGCCACAGTGGAAAAAAAATAACCCCCCCTAAAAGTCATTTGTTGCTTTATCAGCACATTTTACCATAAAGAAATGACTGAAGCAGGCCATATGCTGGCTCCCAGTTCTTGAAGATCTGAAGTGAGGGTGACACAGGCCATGGTAGCTTCTAGTACATTCGGTGTCACTCATCAATGTATGTGGATACACATGCACCTGTACTGTGTGGTCTCTGGGACTCGGTCACAGGCCCCACCCTAAAGTTACTATCTAATCCTAATATCCTCCCAAGAGGCTTCTCAACACCAATATGGGATTAAATGTCTCCCTGTAAGAGTGCTGTGGGACTCGGGAAAACACATGGCTTTAAACAGTTTTAAAAGTATACTATTTCACATGAATGTGTGCATACCTGAGTGTAGATGTATATGCAGGTACCACACAGGATCCTCTGGGCCTGGAGTTACATCCGGTTTGAATTTGCCTGTTATGAGTACTAAGCACCAAACCCACATCACATTCCCTAATATAATGTAAATTAATTTTAAAGATTTAAGCTTTCAATTAAACACGAAAATTAGCTAGAAATTAGTAAGTGGGTACGAATAAAATAGAAAAAAGGTGACAATCAGAACTAGTTCTTCTGAATTGACTAAAATGTAAACAAACCTTTGATAAATACAGAGAAGGAAGGTGCCCACAAGTTCATGTCAAGAAAATGTTCAGGGGCTTAAAAGATGCCTCAGCAGTTAAGAGCATTATCTTAGTGTTTTATTGCTATGAAGAGACACCATGACCATAGCAACTCTTAGAGGAAAACATTTCATTGAGGCTGGCTTACTTACAGTTCTGAGGCTTAGTCCAGTATTGTCACAGTGGGAAGCATGATGGCAGGCAGGCAGACCATGGTGCTGGAGAGGTAGCTCAGTTCTACATTTGATCCAAATGCATCAGATAGAAATGAGACACACTAGGCCTAGTTTGAGCTTCTGAGACCTCACCTACTCCAACAAGACCACACCAACGAGCTTATGGAGTCATTTTCATTCAGACCACCACAGGTGTTCCCCTATCCTAAAGGACTATTCTATTGCCAGCACACACGGTGGCTCACAGCTTTTCTAACTCCAATCCCAGGGATCCAACACCCTTTTCTGAGGCCTACAAAAACATTAAACACGTATGGTGCATAGACACATACAGGCAAGATGCCCATACACATTAAAAATGTTAACATAAGGAAAAAGAAAGCCAGGCGTGATGGCAAAAACCTCTGACCACCAGCACTTTAGTGCTAAAAGACGGTGGATCTCAAGTTGGCCAGCCTGGGCTAGACAGCAGACTCTATCTCTAATTAACTTAATTTTTAAAGAAATTTTGAGGATGGGAAGATGCCTTTGCCAGTCAAAGCACTTGACTTGAACGTAAGTTGGAGCTCCAGAGCCCATGTTAAAAAGTCAATAGCACATACTTACATTCACATGGATGGGAGTGGAAGAGACAGGAAGATCCCTGGAAGCTCAGCCTAAGGTGTCAAATGTTTGTGACTCCAGAGCTCCAGAGATTGAGACAGGACGATCCCAAGTTAGAGTCTTGCTACCCTGCACAGGAGCCCCTGCCTCAACATGATAGATAGATAGATAGATAGATAGATAGATAGATAGATAGATAGATAGATAGATAGATAGATAGATGGATAAAAACTGATGCCATATTTAAATTCTTCCTATTTTACCCCTTCTCCCCCAAAGTACTAGATTACTAGAACATTACTGCTAAGTTCTACAAAAATGTATAGACCAGAAAATGTCTGATTCATACAAAATTAATTTCAATGCATTAAAAAAGAAAAAGCTTATCATATTCATTTTAAAAATGCAGCATGATATCACTTAAAAAACTCAGCTGCCAGGGCTGGAGAAATGGCTCAGAGCACTGGCCACGCTTCTACAGGACACGGGCTACATTCCCAGCATGCATATGTCAGCTCAGAACTGTCCCCAGCCCCACCCTCTGTGCAAGCAAAACACCAATGCACAGAGAATAAAAGTAAAATAAAAATCTTCAGCATCCAGGATGGTTCAGGGGGAAATGAACCTTCTCTGTCTCCTCACAAAAAATGTAACCAAAGATCCTAGAATTAAACAATAAGGAAATCTGTGCCCTTGGGGCACCCAGTGATTCCCAAAGAGGAGAGATACTATATGGATCATCTGAAATGGATGTCTGGGGACATCTTCCTTGTGTCACCTAAGTAAAGGCGTGTGGCGGAGAGCCAGGAGCATTACCTAACACCTAACAATGCACACACAGGAAGGCTCCTCCAGTGCTGAAATTCTGCCACAGCCACAATTTCTTAGGTTCTGTGGCTTGAATGAGAATGGCCCCTACAGGCTCCCGTGTTTAAACTTGGCCCCCAGGTGGTTGTGACACCTGGGGAGGCTTCGGGACTGTGGCCTTGCTAGAGGAAGTATGGCAGACTTTGCTTCAGGTGAAGCTGCCACTTGCTGCCATGCTAATCCAGCCAAGACAGTCTCTTTGCTATTGATGGTCTTGGCCATGGTGTTTCAGCACAGCAACAGAGACAGAAGACAGGGAGGGAAACATATCTTGACCCTCAACACCTGAGAAACCCCTGAGTTTTTATATATAAAGGATAAAAAACAAACTGCCAAGGGGTCAAAAGGCAAATTATTATCCCCCCCCCAAAAAAAGGACCTCTGCAAAGTCTGTGAAGGTGCCAATGTCATTAAGTATAGCAATATAAACAGGGGGACAGTTCTCCAACTGCCAAGACCAGATGCTGGCAAGGATGTGGAGCAGCTATAACTCTTGAACGCTGTGGGTGGGGATGCAGAATGGTATAGCCACCCTGTGCTACAGATTGGCAGTTCCCGTCCAAGACCAACGGGTGCAGCATAACAGAAAGAGCTCACCAGCTGAAACAAGCCCAAGATAATGTCAGTAACCTGACAAATGACGGGCCACTGTGGGCCCCCAGACCCAGCTCTGGACATTGCTGGAATCTCTGCACAGCACAATATGCTCTGAGTGCCAAGCTCAGAAGAGAGGAGATGGGACTAGGGATAGACTCTGTGGCAGACTGCATCACACACCCAGCAACCCCAAAACTTAAAAAAAATAAATAAAAGACACCCAGATTATTTTTAGAATTTCATTTTCTAAAACTCCTTCTATACATGAAACACTGATAAGACAGAAGCCTAAGGAGCTATTCATTTCTTGGAAATTTTTTAAGATGCTGGGTTGGTTTAGGTAGATGGTTTGGTTTGGTTTGGTTTGGTTTTGGTTGACTCTGTAGACCAGGCTGGCCTCAAACTCACAGACATCTGACGGCCTCTGCCTCTCAAGTGCTGGCTTGAGTTACCACCGACTGGCTAAAGATGCTGTTTTAAGAACTGAGAGAAGGTAAAGGCAAGAGAACCAGTTCAAGGTCGTAGTGAGGGCATGTGAGATCCTGTCAAAAAAAAAGAAAACAAAAACCATATTGAAACCATAATTAACAATCCTCGGCTAACACACACTTTTATGGTTAAAGGAAATGCATGCACACAAACGGAGGTGATCCAGGCTAACATGTGGCCCAAATTAGGCATATAAGCATTATTCTTTGGGAAGAGTTGCAGGAGAAGAAAAAAAAAAAATCTCTAGAGATAGCAACTAAACCGACGGCAGCTCCCAGCTGGCTTCATTATTCTCTGTCCTCGATATAATGAAACTCTCCAGCATTCATACCCAAACAATTTGGAGAAAACTTGTCCTGTATAAATTTCAAAGTAGTTAACCACCAGACCGAGCATTTTATAAGCAGTGCCAACTGTTAAGCCTTCCCCAAAGAACGCTGTGAACACCTAAATCAAGGGTGGAAAAATGCATTTTACATACATAACATGGCATTCGGCAAGGTTTAAAGTAGTGAGTTGAACTATTGAACAACTAGCCAAGAGCACTAGTGTGAGAGGTCCATTCTGAGGGTCCTGCATTACCTGGCTTCAGCCCCCTCCCTGTGTAGGACCCTCTCTTGTTCTGACTTATCCTGCCCCACTGACCACACGTTCCCCACTGCAGACCTTACCCAGGCCACTGCCACTACCAGCAGGCTCATCAGCCTAATGAGGTTTTCTCTATACCAGCACCCCATATCCTGAGACCCCTGAGTAATGTCTTCCATAGCATACTTCCCTCCAAACTTTTAACAAATATGTATTATCAGCCAGGCCTAGTAGTTCCTGAAATCCTGGCTACAACAGAGACTGGGGCAGGAAGTCGGCCAGTTCAAGACCAGCCTACACTTGGCAAGCCTTTGTCTCAGGATAGCTGACAGGTATTGTGTGTGTGTGTGTGTGTGTGTGCTGCTGAAATGATCCCTCCACTTGGGTTCCTTCACCCCTCCCCAAAGCCAAATTCAGTAGGAACTGCACCCCTATCCCAGTGCTTAGAGCCCTAGCTTATCTCGAAGCTCTGCACCACCCTGACACCCCAAAAATAGGTCAGGACTCCCCTCCTGCTCTCTGAAAATTATCCTCTCTTGAGAGAGGCTTTTCTCCCACAAGTCCAAGAATCAACTGCCCAGGCTTAGAAAAGCTCCATGATGCCTGGGCAGCCCAATACCTTTACAGAAATAACTTCCGGTAGTGTTCTGGGCACCAAACCGCACCACATCCATCAGATTTTTTTTTTCCAACAGGGAAAAATGTAGTCCCTGTTTCAGTTAGTTTACCAACCCCTGGAATACAGTCCTCGCCACATAAGGAACTGCCTCCATGTGACCAGGTGCCAAAAACAAACACAAGGGCACCAACTACAGCAGTCTTCTGTTCACTCAGGAGACCCAAGGGGGCTATTCACATCTCAGCCATGGAGCCTGCAGAGAGAGCAGAGAGGCAGCCAAACATGCCACGCTCCATGCTCCCTTGATACGAGTGGGCATTCTACACTGAACGTAGAAGAAATCCCTAACCCCCCCTGTGCATGCGCTAATCCTAAGGAACCGGAGGGTGACTTTATCTAGCAGTACTCAGCAACTGCCCACATTCCCAGGGAAGAGGCTAAAAAACATGTGGGAGAGACTCTAGAGGGCTGAGAGTAGAGCTCTAGAAGAAAACAGCTGCCTAGCTTGCCCCTGGCTTTGAGCTCCTGGCTTTAAGCTCCCAGAACCCAAAAAAAAAAAAAAAAAAAAAAAAAAAGGCACTAAGTTTGAACGAGACACTCGTTTCTGAGCAAGTCTCTACATACAAAGAGAGCATAATTACAGTCAGGGGATAGGTGAGAAGGACTGGGAAGTTCATATTCCTGAGGAAATCTGGAGGAACAACATTAGAGACAGTCAGAAGCTGTGGAAGACTCCTCTAACACAACCTTAGACCCTCTCTAGCACTGGGTCCCATATGGGACAGTGGCCCCAGTGTGCTGAAACAAAGGCCATTTCACAAGGTAGGTACCAGTATAGCCCCTGGAGATGTGGTGAAAGACACAAAGTTCAAGACAATAAGGTGACCATGCACAAGTGAGCGGCCCTGAGACTCCAGTGTCTCTCAACTCCCCTAGACAACTTTTACCCTACTAAGATATAAAGCTGGGAGGCACAGGCAGACAGATCTCTGGGTTCAAGGCCAGTGTGGTCTACAGAGTGAGTTCAAAGACAGGCAGGGTGACACAGAGGAACCCTATCTCCCCTCACAAAAACAAACAAACAAAAAAAAAAAAAAACCCTAACTAACTAACTCTAACTCTAGGAGGCTAGACAGATGGCTCAGCAGTTAAGAGCGCTTGCACAGGACCCATGTTCACTACCCCCAGCACCCTTGTGGAGCCCCACAGCCATTTGTAACTCCAGTTCCAGGGAATCCGATACCTTCTTCTAACCTCCAAGGACACCATGAAGGTATGTGGTCAACAGACATACATGCAAACAAAATACTCCTACACCTAGAATACAAAATATTTTCTTAAAATTTTTTTCAAAGAAACTCATTCTGCTGCAACTAGAGAGATGGCTTTTGGGGAGTGAAAGGAGGTTCCTTTCTTAGCGTCTACACAGGCTGCTCCCGACAACCTGTAACTCCAGCTCCAAGGAATCTGAGACCCGATTCTGGCCTCTGCATGGCAGACACAATGGGCCCTCGTGCACGCGTGCAGGCACACACCATTTTAAAAATAATAGTGTAAAAAAAAAGCGTGTTAAAAAAAAAAGCGGATTCTAAGGCAAGGCCTGTGGTAAAATACTTGCTTAGCATGCCTGAACCCTGGGTTGGATCCCCTTCAAAAGTTATCTAGAAAGATCATGATTTCACCAGCACTAGACCAGCTGTGTTCTTGGTTACGGCAGCCCTAAATCCAAAATTTCCTGTTCTAAATGTCCCCCTTGGGCCTGCTATTGTTTAAGGGGGCACCCTTCCTCCATATCTCGAAGTTACTGGGGCAGCCATTTATCTTTGGGCAGCTAATTGGTCTATGAACCGCAGTGCAGTAGTCTCTCCAAATACTCTCCAAGATGAGAAACAGAATTCTGGTCAGCTCATTCTCCTTAAAGCCCTACAAACTATTAACTCCAGGTGAGAGCAAAACTCTGATACAAAGGACTAAGGAGCCTGTAACTAGCAACAGAAACATGAAGTTTGGCCCAGAAGTAGGCTCGGATCTATTTCATTCTGACTCACTTATGAAAGTCAAGGGTAAAGCTGGCTTCAAGATTTTCTTCCCACTTCCTTCTTATCAAAGTTTTTTAAACAAGATTTGATATCCCTTCACCCTAAAGATCCCTGAGGCCAGTCTCCAAACTAATGATATTGGAAGTTCCCTAGGCCCACGAGTCTGCGTCCAACACCAACAAACTTCGACAGGACTGGAGATTATACAACCATGGATCCCAGAGCAGAAGACTTCACTAGAATAATCTACTCTGAAGACAGTGACATCATGTGAGCAACCACACAGGAAACTAACTGAGAGAAGTGAAGGGTAAAGTCTTGAAAGCCAACACAGATGACCACCTCAACCCTCGTCAAAAGAAGAAAAAGCGTCACCCACTGACAAATGGCTACTTTAAATAAGGGAAAATGAGTATTGCCATAGGAGGGGTCAATCTGCAATTAAAACCACCACCACCCAACTCCAAGATCATCGCGTGGGCTCACACTCCCTGGAGACTCTGCACACTAAAGGGGACGCCTGCGAAGCCCCGCGGCTGGAACTTCAATGGAAACGTGCAACGGGACAAAAGCCCAGCCATAGCTCTGCCCCCTGCAACTTCCGACGGGCACACCGGGCCGCGGGAGTCGCACAAAGCCGCCCGACTTATGACAGCCACAAGTGGCCAGGCACGGGGGGCTCCGTGGGCCAGCGCCACGGCGGCGCATCCTCTAGCGCCGCCGCGGCCACCACGCGGGCAACTTTCCCGCGGGGGCGGGGCGGGGCGGCGGTCTGCGTGTCCCCGGGGCCCCGCGTCTGCCACGCAGGACACCCACCTGCACAGGACGTCCAAGTCCACGGCCTGGGCCTGCGCGGAGCCCGCGGCTGCCACGAGCAGCAGCAGCAGGAGCGGCAGCAGGAGCGCGACGCGCGGCCCGGAGGGCACAGGTCCCGGCAGAACGGCCCGCATCGCGTGTGGCGTGGGGCTCACGGCGACTGGCCGTTCGGAGCCGCGCCTGGGACACGATCGCGCCGCCACAGCGGAGTCGAGGCTGCAACGGGAGCTGGAGGGAGAAAGAGGAGAGAGAGCTGGAGCCAGGGGGGAGTGAGATGAGGAGGCGCTCCGTGGCCGTCCCCAAAGCGTCACGTGACCGGAGTCGGCCCGCCCCTGCCCCGCCTCCCGCTCACGTGACGTCCTCGTTCAGGTGCTCTCCGCCCAGCCCGGGGTCACATGAGCATCGCACTTGCGCGGGACAGGAAGTATTGCGGGCCGGACATGAGCGCCAGGTACCTACTCGAGGCCTGGCAACCCCCAGGGCTTGCTCACGCGCCGCGAGCGGTGACGCCTGCGAGCCCAGACCTCAGTTTCCCTGTTCAGCACCCGGGTTGCGTCCGCGCTCGGGTGCTTCCTAACTCTCTTCTTCAACCGAGACCAGTACGGAGGCCGAGATGGAGTTAAGTGGAAAGGCCCAGGTTGATGCTTAGTGTTGCAGGTCGATGCAAGGTTAGCAGGTCAGTTTTTCTAGACTCCTGCGTGGGAGTTGCCGACCCGTGCCCGGGAGGGCCTCACAGGAGCTCTGTGGAAATGTGATTTCCCAAGCAGGGCTTTCTGCATCAAGTTAGGTGACTGTGATGGAATATGCAGTGTGCAGAAAACCAAAGTGTAATAAACAAATCACACACAGACACACAAAACTTTTGGTGTGAGACTCCTTCCTATGTAGCTCAGGCAGGACTGGAGTTCGGATCCTAGCGAGTGCTGGGTTTACAAGCATGTACCACCACTTCTGTTAACAAAGTTGTATTATTCTGTAAAGATATATGCAGCAACCATATTATGTAGTAAAAGTAAAATAAATATGGGGCTTAGGAAATGGGCCTGAGCTCAAGTCACAACACCCATATAATAAAGTCTGTAGCTGCAAACCCCTGGAACCTCCATGGGGAGGCAGAAATGAGGGCATCTCCTATGTTCGCTGGTCATTCAGTCTAACTGACTCTGGCCAGGTCCAGGTACTTGTCTCAAAGAGATGGAAAGGTAAACAGAACCTAGTCCTCTGGCCTCCAGGGGAGCTTGCAAGCATACACACAGGAAAGAATAAGGTAAATGGGTGTGGTAGCATACACCTTTAATCCCAGCAGTTCGAAGGCTGTTAGCTCAAGACTAGTCATGAGACTCTTGCTACATGAGACTCTAATACAAAAAGAGAGAGAAAGATTCCATACACTGTATAGCCCAGGATTCCCTAGATGTCTACTGTTATCAAGAAGAGGTCACTGGGCAGGAAAACAGTCTGGGCCTGTGACACCAGGGTTGCTCAACTGACTAGCTAGCTAGACAGATTCTATTCCTTAACTCCATTTGCATCTCTCCAGGAGCTGCCCAACGGATGGGAGATAATGTCCTATCCCTGATGAAGAAGGACCAACTTGGGTCAGGGATACAGGAGTAGTCAGTTCCCTGATAGAAGCTGGAGTTCATGTTTGCCTTCTCTAATGTTATAATTAATAAAGGCAAGAGTTGTCACTTTTTTTAAAAAAAAATTAAATGAAGAGTTAACTGTAAACCAGAATGTTAACTTCTCAAAGTAT
Source organism: Micromys minutus (assembly GCF_963924665.1). Taxonomy (NCBI): domain Eukaryota; kingdom Metazoa; phylum Chordata; class Mammalia; order Rodentia; family Muridae; genus Micromys; species Micromys minutus. The sequence goes on along the minus strand of NC_137965.1, from coordinate 19,814,041 downwards.
CACCCCCAAAATACATTTTCCTTGGATGGCTTGGAAATGGAGTACCCCAGAAACCCAGCCCTTGAGGAAGTCTTGTGTCCCCAGGTGGTGGCACTGTTGAGAGGTGATTAGGTCATGAAGGCTGTGACCTAATCAGTGAAGTAATCCATTCCTGGATTCATGATCTGATGGTGTCTCCTAGTTAGCCCAGAGCTGTCTGAGGGAGTCTCAATTAGGGGGGTTGCCTCTAACAGATGGCCCCATGGGCATGTCTATGGAGCATTTTCTTGATTAAAAATTGTTGGACAAGGACTCAGCCCACTATGAGCAGTACCATCCCCTAGACAGGGAGTTCAGGACTGATTAAGAAAGCAAGTTGGGAAGAAGCTAGGAAGAGCAAGCTGGTAAGCAGCATTCTTCTGTGGTCTCTGCTTCAGTTCCTGTCTCAGCTCTGCCTTGAGTTCCTGTCCTGATTGTTCTCAGTGATGGACTGTAACATGGGGTGTAAGCCATTGTAACCCTTTCCTCCACAAGTTGCTTCATGGCAGCTGGTATCACAAACTTTGGGAGGGGGAAAAACATTATCCGCTTCTCCAAGTGATGCCATGAAAATTTCAGTGAAGCTGAGTTTTATTTTTTTTAAAGATTTGTTTATTAATTTTATTTATATAAGTACACTGTAGCTGTTTTCAAACAGACCAGAAGAGGGCATTGGATCCCATTACAGATGGTTGTAAGCCACCATGTGGTTGCTGGGAATTGAACTCAGAACCTCTGAGTCAGTGGTTAAAAGGAGTCAGTGCTCTTAACTGCTGAGCCATCTCGCCAGCCTGAAGCTGAGTTTTAAAACACAGAATCCCCTCACGGGTACAGAATGAATGTGTCAAAGAATATTTGCTACGTTTTTAAAGTAAGAACTGAGAACGTGTTAAAACTCATTTAAAGTGAGTTAAAAAAAAAAAAAGAAAGAAAGAAAACCTAATAAATAAAATGGAAAATTGAGACTGAAGAAAAGAAATTAGCCAATAGATGAAGGGTTGGTTAAAAATCAAATACCTATCTGATGCAGACAAAACCTTAATTTCTCAAGTCAAACAGTCAAATAGATTACCAACAATATTCTACAACTTACAGTTGTAAAGTACCTCATGACAATAAAAGCACAGAGAGATTCAAGGGTGGTCCCCTTTTCTTACCATAGTTTCAGTTTTCCATAGACCATGGTGTGTTAAAAATATTAAATGTAAAGTTCCAGAATTTAAAAATTCATAAGCTTTCAATAACCAATTAATGTATTATTATAATAATACTATAATGTATTATTGCCCCTGTTTTATAAAATAAACTCGGGAGCTAGAGAGAAGGGGCGAGAGAGGTTGAAAAGCACCTGTGCTTGCAGAGGATCCAGGTTCAGTTCCCAGCACCCACAGCGGAGGCTCACAATCACCATAACTCCAGTTTCAGAGTATCTCATGCCCTCTTCTGGCCTCTGTAGGAACCAGGCACACATATGGTACAGATAAACACTCATACACATAAAAGTAGGGTTTTGTAAAGTCTTTATAAAGTAAATGCATTGGTAGAAAATACACACACACACAACTATGCACAGCACACACATAAAAACACACACACCACACACACACAGTTGTTTCATGCAAGTACTATGGTTTGCAATATCGCCCCTGGAAATAAGGAAGATTTGAAAATCTAAAAGGATTTATTAAGTAATACCTAGCTTTCCACTGAAGCTTACACACACACACACACACACACACACACACACACACACATTTGTATGTATGGTGCTAAAGATGGAACCCAAGGCTTTTACTCTTGCTAGACCAGAGTTTTACACTAACTTTATATCCCCAGCCCTAAACCAGAAATAGTTTGATCTATTTCAATCTTTCACCACGTTCTATACAGTGCATACTATGAACTGTGTCATACCATGACTTATGTGCCATCCTTAAAAAGAAGTTCATCTTAACATCTTGAACAGATCTAGAACAAACCCACATACTGAAGCATTAGCGACAAACTACCAGTGCTCTGAAAACCTCCACCATACTCCCTCAAAAGTGAGGCGCTGTGCTAGAGCACGGATCATGCTATCGCCTGTGGTGTGATCAGACCACACAACCGTTCTGTACATATTTTTACCTGGATGTAGCTATCCCCGTTGGTTATGTGTTGAGCTGGCTGATTTTGCCTACAAAGCAGAGATAATAGAAACTATGGTCTGAAGAGCCTTAAGTATCTACATTTAACTATGACCCTCACCAGAAAACTCATCCAACACCTCTTTTAGGTTACCAGTTCCCAGTACCCAGAGTGCTGCCTTTAAGCCAGCAGTTTGGGTATCATCTGCCAGCCTGTCGGAGCTCTCAGTACGAGAGGGCTAAAGAGATATCTCAGTTGTTAAAGAGTGCTTCATGCCCTTGCAGAGGACTTGAGTTGGGTTCCCGACACTCAGGTTGAGTGGCTTGCAACCACCTATAACACCAGCCTTGGGGGATGGCACCCTCTTTCAGACTCTGCTAAGAGTTTCACTCACCTAACACACAAACATATTCACGTAAATTTTAATTTTTTTTCTTGGAAACAGATTTACACTATGGAGCTCTTAACTAGCCTGTAACACACTATGCAGTCCAGGCTGATATTAAACTCAGAAAGATCCTCCAGCCTCTGCCTCCCAAATGCTGGGATTAAAGGTGGGTACCAACACGCCTAGCCCAAAACTAAGTATTTTCTTGAAAAAGAAGAGAACTCCTAGGGCAGCAGGATCAAGAGTTCAAAGTCAGAATGAGATGCATAGTAAGACCCTGTCTAAAATCTCTGGAGATGAGCCCAGCAATTATTTTGGGCTAGAGACTGAACCCGAGGCCTAGTATGTGCTGAGCACACAAACTCCCCTTGACTCACTCTGCTGGATTCTCTCATAGCCCAGAGTCACCTGAGCTCACTGTGTAGCAAGCATGGCTTTGGCCCTGTTTTCACATTTCAAGTGACATGACACCTAAGTCCAGGAAACTGTCGCACACAGAAAACTTTAAAAATGACTGTTGAAAATTAAGGGAGACTGAAGAGATGAGACAATAAAAGACCCTGCAGGGTCCTCACTGGGAGCCTAGAACCAAAATGGAAACATTTTCATATAATTTGTTGGTCATAGTAATTCCAGCTCTGGGACAAACAGGAGGATCAGACATTTAAAATCATCCTTAGCTACCTAGCATATCCCAGGCAAGCCTGCACTATATTAGGCCCAGTATTTAAAAATTAAAATAAGTTTTAAAAAAGCAAAATAAATTTTAAAAAACGTCAGAAACATCACACATGGTGGTACATCACTATAATCCCAACACTTGGGAGGCACAGGCTGGCAGATCTGAGCTTGAGGCTGAGCTGATCTACAGAGTTTAATTCCAGGACAGGACAGACTGGACTACTTAGAGAAACCCTATCTCAAAATGAAAAAAAGAAAGAAAGAAAGGAAGGAAGGAAGAAAGAAAGGAAGAAAGAAATAAAAGAAACTCCATCTCTTAGAAGTCTGGAAGATGTACGCAAGACTCTCTTTGATGGTGAAAACTATGTCCCCTTGTAGCTATGGAAAAGCCTTAAGCCTCAGATCACTGGTACTTGAAGAAACTCAGAGAACAGCCTGGGACCAACATCTCCCAAACGTAAGCAAGAGCCTGAACCTGCCTGCCACCACCTCCATTCTGGACTTCTGGTCTCCAAAGCCCTAAGGAAACACTTAGTAGGCCTCCCCTACTCCAGTGGTACTTTGCTGTCACTGCCTTGGGACACAAACAAGCTCAGAATCCAGGTGGCTCAACCACTGTATCATTATGCTGGCTCATCTTTTTGTCCCCGCTGTCTTGGCCCGTTGCTAGAACCATAGCTCAAGTGGCAGATCACCCCTGTTTCCTGTGGGGTACAGTAATAGGGCAGGCAAAGCTAACTCTTGCCTTTGTGGAACACTAAAGCCCCAAGCTGTCAAACTGACAGTATCCAGAGTACCTTGTGAATCTCAGTTAGAGGCGTAAAGAAAATTCCAGACACTTCCCAGAACACACAGGAAGAACCTGATTGTATGAAGATTCTGGAAGTACTTTTCCATTTGTCCCTTGCCTTGAGTGATAAATGAACTGTTTTTTTTTTTTTTTTTTTTTTTTTTTCCAAACTCAACTGGAGATCCGATGGCCTGGCTCAGTGGTACAATACTTGCCTAGCATGTATAAGGCTCTAGGTTCAATGCTCAGCTTTGCAAAAATAAAATAAAATAAATTGTGCAATAGATAATACTTCATTAATGTCAGTGTCTGGAGTGACATATTGGTATTGAGATATGCAGAATAATTGCTGTGTACTTAGGAGACACACACTGAGTATGAAGGTTCTCAATGTTGGCATCTTTCGAATGCTTTGGGAAACAGAAAGCAGATCTTTAAAAATGCTTAAAAGCTCACCATAGGTGAAACTGTTATTGGTGACCTTGTACTGTGGTGTCACCTCTTCTGAAGTTTTGACTTTCTTTTTTTTTTTTTTTTTTCCAAATGAGAAGTTGAGAACAAGAAGGGGGAAAAAAAAAAATCTCAGATAGCTTTGGAGATGAGCCCAGCAGAGCAGGTTGAAAATACAGAGAAAGGACATTGGAGGCGACTGAAAGTCACAGGCAAAACAAGTCACGAAAGATCTGTCCTTTGTACAAGGCCTTTAGCTTGAGAGAAGTCACGTGGGAATAGAGAAAAACTATTTTTGGCTGAAAATGTTGCTAAATCCTGAGCTCACAAAGCATAATCCTCTCCTCAAGCCGATCAGGTTCAGATGATAGTTCATTTAATATAAATTTAACATAAAATTGGGGGGAAGTGTCTTCTAGCCGTTCTTAGAGGCTCTGGTTCTTTAAGAAAGATACATTAACTAGTCATAAAGTGGAAATACTGGCAGACGAGGGCAGTGCATGCTAAGGCTCAGAGTCACAGCCACTCTGACACCACCCATGGTCCTTACAGTGGCCCAGTGGCATGGTTTTGTTCTCCCCATTCATAAAGCATGAGCAACTCAGACTCGAAGAGGCACAGTCAGAAAACCGACAGTTGTCTGCAGCTCACCAACTGCCCCTTCTCAGAGAGACCCAGAAGTTTTTTAGCTGGGTCTTCGCACACGCCTTTAATCCCAGAACTCCGAAGGAAGAGGCACTCAGACCTCTGAGAGTTCAAGTCCAGCCTGGTCTATGTATCAAGATTCAGGCTTGCCAGGGCAACAAAGCCACACCCTGGCAGAAGAAAGGAAAGTTGAAGTGGAAATTTGTAGTTTCTTTAGAGAATTAATTATGTCAAATGATGGTTTGCTGGGGCACACAGGTGAAAGGATGTCTTGCTAAAGCAAACATGCGAAAGAATGTTTTCCTGAAGCAGACACAGATGAAAGAATGTTTGGATATATCAGACACGAAAGGATGCTTGATGAAGGAGTATAAATATGACCCCACAATGGGAGAGGAGCACTGAGCTAGAGTTGGTTTGTTCCATCTCGCCATTCTTACTAAAGACACACATGAGTTGGTTCACCTTACATGGCGTTGCTGAGATGAACTTGTGATAATACCACCATTGAGAGAAACTGGCCTAAGAACTGCTCATGTGGTTTCTGCTTCTGTGGCCTCCCTTAGGCCAGTTGGTGAGCCTGGCAGCTTCTTCAGGATTGAACCGCAGCTGCCTGGTGTCTGCTTACTGAAAGGACTGGACCGTAGCAGCTGGTTTGTGCCTGCCTAGAGGACTGGTCTGCAGCTGCTGAATCATATCCGATGTTTGTTACAGGACTGAACTGCTGAAAAAAAAAAGACCAAGCTCACCCCTCAAAGAACTATTACTGAACAGGTCCACTTCCACTTTTCTCTTCCACTACTTCTGCTGAGTGATGGGCTAGAGGGGAGGTTGAACCCTTATTAAAAGTAGGTTGCAAAACATTTATGCCTAGAGAAAGTTGAGAGAGACTCAGAGCCAAGAGAGAAATGGTCACCATGATACAGATCCATCTTGTTGCAGGATTGACTGAAAGCTACTTCATTCAAAGAACCCCGGTCAGCCTGGTATTATAGGCACTCCTATCATCTGAGTCTCTGAACTCTCAAGGTGGAGGTAGGAGGACTGCCCTGAGTTCAAGGTCATTCTGTGCTTACAGTGAGTTCCAGACCAGACTAGGTTATGGTATAAAACCCTGTCTCAAAACAATAAATAGTGGTGGCCTGTGCCTCTAATCTTAGGAGGGAGGTGGAAGCAGGAGGCTCAGAAGTTCAAGATTCTCCTTTGGTACACAGTGAGTCAGAAGCCAGCCTGGACTATGTGAGACCCTATCTATGAACAGAGAGGGGTGGTGGCTGGGTGTGGTGGTACATGCCTTTAATCCCAGTACTTAGGAGTCAGAAGCCGGCAGATCTCTGAGTTTGAGAGTAACCTGGACTGCACAGCGAGTGGGGCCACACAGTGAGAAACTCTCAAAGTTTAAGATTTGTTGTATGTAGGCCATGATGTATTTAGAGAGGTCAGAGACCAAGTTTTAGCAGTCAGTTCTCTCCCTCCACTGTGAATTCCTCAGATCAAGTTATAAGGCTTTTATTGTATTATGCATTCTGTCAGCCCAAAGCAGTCAGAATTTGTAGTGAGAATTTTGATTTCATTAAAAACTCAGTTACGTTATGTGAATGTTTTTGCTTTAATCCCAGGTGTGGTATATGGGGCTGCTTCAGATTGTCCACAGATTAAGTACTCTAGGAGGGATTTGACTTTTGCCCGATAGAGATAGTTTGTTTGGAATTCTGGGGACTCTTGAGAAGGCATAAATGACAGAGCCCCAAGAGGGCCTATGGTGGCTGCTGCTTCCCTCCTACCTTAGCTGTTCTGCTGGATTTCTGGTTGGAGATATCCTGACAATGGAGACTGGACTTGCCCCAAGAAACCCCAAAACCCCTAGTCAGCAGGAAGTAGTCTTAAGAGGTCTGCACTTCCTCCTCTGGTCTTCTTTCTCCCCTCCCTAGTGTTGGGAAGTTGGAAGGGATTGCGGTAGAATAAGGGTGGGAAGGATGGTAGATACTAGAACCCAATATAGTAGCCCAAGAAGCATACCAACAAGAATTAATATAACCGTGTGTAATCTGGATAGTTTTATGTCAACTTGACATAGCTAGAATTATCTGGAAAAAAAAAGGGAACCTCACCTGAAGATAAGGCCTCAATAAGATTCAGCTATAAGACATTGTCTTAATGAGTGATTGATGGGGTCGGGGGTGGGGGGACAGCTCGTTGTGGGTGGTGCTTGTGATCCTGAGTTCTATAAGAAAGGAAGCTAAACAAGTTACAGGGAGCAAGCCAGTAAGCAACACCCTTCCATGGCTTCCGCATCAGCTCCTGTCTCCAGGTTCCTGCCCTGTCTGAGTTCTACAGCTTGGTTTTTTTTGGTCATGATGTTTTGTTTCATTGCAGTAAGGGAAATTGTAATTAAGTCACCAGGTGTGTGGCTCACACTTGTAACCCCAACATTTGGGAAGATGAGATGGCTACATCATGTTTCCAGGCTAACATGAACTTCATAGTTCTAAGCCAACAAAGGATACAAAGTGAGAACCTTTCTCAAAAGGGAAAATGTAACAAGAGAGAGAGCCAACAGCCTTTGTTTTGTAGTTGGTGAAACTCTGATTAGGACTAGAATCTTGGCTTGTAGCATGGAGTGGAGAGGGGAATGGGTAGTTGGGGCTTGCTGCCTTCTGCAGGCTCCTGATCCCGTTCTGGCCAGCAAAGGTTATCTCCAGATTGAGCGCTTGAGGTCACTGGCTTTACTGCCATGTTTGCAACCAGAGCCAATACCATCAACCCCGTCCTGACAGTAGAACTTGGTGGGCAGAACCTGGGACCTTCTGTCAAATGCTCTTCTCTCCAATGAGAGAACATAGGAGAGAGGATCTTATACAAATTAAAGAATCACTTTGATCAGATTGACCTGTATACACGTGGGCATTTTCTTGGTTGCTAGTTGGTATAGGAGGATCCAACCCACTGTAGGCAGTAAGGTCCTTAAGGTGATGGGACTGCACTGTACAAAAAAGAGAAGCAAGCCAAGAAGCAAAGTTTCTCTGTGCTCTCAGCTTCAAGTCATGGCCTTGAGTTTCTGCCCTCATTTCCCTTAATGGTTGACTGTGACCTGGAAGTGTAAGACGAACTCTTTCTTCTTGGTCGTGGTGCTTGTCATAGCAGCAGAACCAGAACAGCAGCCAACTCCATGGGAACAAAATGGAAACCGCCAAGGACCTGGACCCCCCCCATACTGACCACTCCCCTCAAACCTTGGAAGCGCAGACCAGTATGTGATTGTTGCCTTGCAGGAGAATCAGTGTGCTTGCCAAGGCCACATGTGCCAGTAATGGCTTCCAAGTATGCCCTGTGCTTTCTTATGCTTTGTGGCAGATAGCACTCTTGCCTTTAGTTTGCCTGTTAAATGAGCATGATGCTAAGCTTTCTAGCTTCCCAAGGGCATTGCAGAAGAGGGTGTCCTGGAGTGCTGGGCACATCCGTCCGTACCAGTGTATGCTGGTCATCTGTTCTGGACTTGATGCTACAAAGTTACTGTTGCTTGAGGAGATGTGAACAAATGCCTACTCATCAACATAGGGGCCTGAGGACAAACCAAATAAGTCATCCCACCTGAGTCCAGTTTGGAGAACCAGTGACTTTATAGAAAGGTGACCTACAGGACCACGGGTGACTAAGCAGCTGCATCGAGCCACTCCACCATAAAAGCTGCACCCCTGAATCTCCCTCACAACCTGCAGGTAGTCCTACTGACAGCCTTCTCCCTGAGTGTGTTTACTGCTCAGAGGACCTTGGGGTGGAGCCTTAATGAACCTTCCAAGGACCTGAGCTTCCTGGATCTTATGAGGCCCCATCCTTCCTCCAGGAGGGAGTGTGTCAATAGAAGGAAATAGCTAAAAACTGTGTTTACTGCAACCACAGACCAGCTCCAGCAGAGCTAGTGCAAGGCGCTTCTGTTCCATGTTGGGCTGAACCACATTTCCTGTGAGATCTGAGTTCCTTCCAAGCTGTTCCTGAGCCACCTCTCTAAGCAGAACCAGAGACCCACATAAAGTTTCTTTGTATCTTCACACATAACTCTCCTGTTAGTTAGCATTTTAGTGATTTATTTTTGTTTTATATGCATTGGTGTTTTGCCTGCATGTATGTCTGTGTGAGAATGTTGGATTCCCTTCAAACTGGAGTTAGACATTAAGCTGCCATGTGAATTCTGGGAATTGAACCCTGCTCTTTTGGAAGAGCAACCAGTGCTTTTAACTGCTGAGCCATCTCTTCAGCCCCCTTCCTGTTAGTTAATAAGGCTCTCTTTGGGGATTTAAAATTTGAAATGAAACCCAGGCTTCAGTGAGACGGCTTGTCTAATTGGGAGAACAAAGGCTATTTTAATCGTTAGGGAGTGGGTAGGGGTCTTCAGGGAGAGTATATATATATCTATCATTGGCTGGGGCCAGGGAGCCAAGGATGCTTCACATACACAGAGAGGAATGTCAGATATTCCTGGACATAGCCTTATAAGGAGAGGAAGCCCACCCTGGCTGCCAGGCTATGTGACCTCTTCGGAGGGGCAAGGACGAGGGTGCAGGGCTGTGGGGGCCGGGATATGCAGGCTCCAGGGAGGCGGGAAGTGATCCAACCCGTGCCCTCTCAGGAGGAGATTTCCTCCAGACCAGCTCCTCTGGTCCCACGGCTCCCTGGCCCCATAAAACACTGACTTTAATTCCATTTTCTATTCCGGCTTCAGTTACATTGTATGGTAGAGAGTTGTCACTCAAGCTCTCTGAGTGTAAGGAGACAGTTTGCATCTTTTGTCATATCTGAGAATATAGAATGTAAATAGTTAATAATTCCTTATTAAACTTTCCTCAGGAAGTTCTCATATACCCTTTACCTAGCTTCCCCCAACAACAGTACCAACTCACAAAATGAAACTATATCATAACCACAGTATGAGGTATGGGTAGTAATAACATCTACAGATCTTTTCCAAACCTCCCTCAGTTTTATTTATTTGTGTGTGTGTGTGTGTGTGTGTGTGTGTGTGTGTGTTTCTGATGATAGACTCCTTGACTCCAGCACTTGGGAGACTTGGGCAAGAGGTTCAAGAGTTCAAGGCCATCCTCAACAACTATATAGTGAGTTTGAGGCCAGCCTGTGATACCTGAGACCCTGTCCCAAACAAAGCAAAACAGTTCAAACCTTTGAAGGATCCCTTTTATAACCACTTCCCCCTCAATCTCCTGCCACATCTCTAACCTCTGCTAGCCACTAATCTGCTTTCCATATCTAAGGCTTGGTTTGTTTGTTTTTTTTTTTTAACCACTATGCAGGACAAATTGTGCATACATGTAGTCCCAGGTACTCAAGAGTGGAAGACAAGAGAACTAGCCTGAGCAATATAGTGAGATTCTGTAGAAGTATATACATACCAATAGAATCATAGAATTTTCAATATACATTTTTAAATTTGCTTTTCCCACTCAGAAGAATTTTAAGGTTGTACTTTAGCATTATTGCTTCGAAATTCAGATACACAGATGTCCAGCCTGCCAGCAAACCCTCTGTCCTTTGGGTGTTTAAATGCAGCTGACTTTACAGTCAAGGTCTGCAGCCGACTCTTTGTGCTCTGCAAAAAGAAAAATGAGTCAGAGAATTTAGGCGAAAGGGTTAAACCTTTAGGAAGAAAGCAGAGCCCAGACCACTGGCAGCTCTCAAAGAGGGCGGGCCTGCAGTTGAGGGGCCCTTTGAGTTCTGTATGGGGACTACTGCCCGCAAAACACGTTTCTCAGAGCCAGAACGGGAAGGAGCAACTCACTTCCAAAAGAAGCTCAGAATTTTTAACTCTTACTGCTGAGTAAGGTATTCAGTGGTGTGGCTATTCTGTGGTTTATTTGCTGACTTCTGTCTTGCCCTCAGAAATATACATGTGCAAGCTTTTATAAACACATGAGAGTTCGTTAACCTGGGACACCCAAGAGTCATGTACATACATTCTTTATTTACCTATTTGTTTACTTATTTTAGAAAGAGCACCTCTGTGTAGCCAAGGCTGTGCTGGCACTTACATGTAGCTTAAGCTAGCCTCAAACTCATGATCCTCCTGCTTTGGCCTCAGGCTAGGATTACAGGTTTACATCCCTACATCTGAAATGAATGTTGTATCTTTGGGGTTTTTTTGTTTGTTTGTTTGTTTTGTTTTGTTTTTACTTAAACCATTTGTTGTGGCTCAAACCAAAACCCTAGCGCTCAAGAGGTAGAGGCAGAAGGATCAGAAGTTCAAGGTCACCCTCAGCTATATAACCTATTTAAGTCTGAGGTACCTGAGATCATGTCTCAAACCACTCTCCACAAAAGAAATTGCAAATCTGACGGTATGGTGGGGTGTGCCTTTAATACAAGTACTTGGGAGACAGAGGTGGGTAGATCTCTGAGTTCCACACTAGAAGGCCAGCCCCTAAAAGCCTAGATACCCAGAACTATGTACTGATACCCTGTCTCAAATTGCAAGTCTGAGGGTTTTTCACTACTAAGACAATACAGTATTAGTTTCTATAATCAGACTCACATAAATTAAGACCTTTACTTATCTAATACACTGTGTTATCCCCATACAAGGTAAAAAATAAGTTAACTTCTAGGCCAATAAAATCATGGTACAATACCAAATGAACAAAGTAAATTGGGAGACCCTTTCCCGAGGTGACTGCATGGCTTAAATTTCTAGGAAAACCTGTTTTTCAGAATAGCCATTCTGACATTTATCCTGAGGAACAGTGTGTGATATCCCAAATGTTTCATATCCTCATAGGTACTAGGCATGTCTTTGTTTTGTGTTTCTGTGATTCCTCATTTTGTAAAACTCCCCATCAATGGAGAGTTTACACAACACCAGAGAATTGTTTTAAGAGAAGATAGTGATACTCACTGGGCAGTCACAAGCTGAAGGCCTAAGTCTGTGTTGTTTTAGCAAAGCAAAGAAGGCTCGAACAGCTGAGAAACTCAGGAGGTTTGAGACAGACCAGGAAACAAGATTAGTAGTGTGCCGGGCAGGTAGTTTTAACACCTACTAGGAGCCAGCAGTCAGCCACCTGTAATTCTGTTTGCAGAAAGCAGAGAGATTTCCCAAAAGAGATGTTTCGATCTGGAGGAGGAAGACAGGAAACTTAAGTTTTAAAATTCTGTAAATGGGGGAAATAGGGAGATAACTTAGTAGGTAAACACACTTGCCACCAAGCCTGATACATGTAGGTGGCACATGTGTGTGAGAAAGCACACGTGCATGACATACAAATGAATGTAATAATTTTTTTTAGAGTTCATGGAGCTGGAGTGGATGGCTCAGTGGATAGAATGCTTTCCTCCCTGGGATAAAGAACTGAGGGAGGCTCTAGAAACCACATAAAGTTGGCCAGAGTAAAACACATCTGTAATCCCAATGCTCCTACTTGGAGATGAGGGTGGAAACAGGCGTATCCCTTGAAGTCTGTGGGCCAGCTAGCCTTACATACACAAGAGACCGTCTCAAACTAGGCGGATAGCAAAGTTTGACATGAGTGATTGTCCCCTGACCTCCATGTGCATGCTCTGGCGTGCACACCACATGCTCACAAACACAGACACACAGATTTATGAGTGTGGGAAACAAACTGCCTTAGACAGGCCTGTGACAGACCTGGGAAGTACACTGGATCTGGTCTGGCTAAACGCAGACAAGGGTGGGGGCAGGATAAATTATTTGGAAAATCCGAGTTTTGCTAAAGGAAGTGAAACCCGAACAACTTTGAGTAAAGTCACCACATAATCCAATTATCATAATAAGTAGATCACGGTGGCTTTGGGGGCTCTTTTCTCAACCTACCAGCTCCCTTCCATTCTCGGATGCTTTTTTTCCTAGAGTACTGCCTCCTAATGGATGTCATATAAGTTCATTGGCCCTCAAGTGATACTGAGGTCCCAAGCCCCATGATGTCAGAATGTGATTCTATCCATTTGCTTTCTGTAGCTAAGACATCTTGACAAAAAGCAACTCAACAAGAGAAGAGTTTGTTGAATAAGGTCACAACACTGAGGGAAGTTGACAGGAACCACAACAGGGCAGGAACCTGCAAGCAGGAACTGAAGAGGGGCCACGAAGAAACACTTCTTACTGGCTTGCTCAGACTGCTCATTGGGGTTTTGTTTTTATATTTTAATTTATGTATGAGGATTGTTTTGCTAATGTATGAGTGTTCTGCCTACATGCCAGAAGAGGGCCTCAGACCACATCACAGATGGTTGTGAGCCACCTTTTGTAGTTGCTGGGAATTGATCTCAAGACCTCTGGAAGAGCAGTCAGTGCTCTTAGCCGCTGAGCTCTCTCTCTCTTAGCCCCCTTATTTATTTTTTATATTAAAAAAATCATTTGTTTTATGTATACAAATACACTGTAGCTTCTCCAGACCCACCAGAAGAGGGCCTCAGACCACATTACAGATGGTTGTGAGCCACCATGTGGTTGCTGGGAATTGAACTCAGGACCTCTGGAAGAGCAGTCAGTGCTCATAACTGCTGAGCCATTTCTCTAGCTTCTTGCTTTGTTTGTTTAAAAACAACAAACAAACAAACAAAAACAACTCAGGACCACTTGCCCAGGAGTAGTACCCCCCACAATGGGCCGGGTCCTCATACTTTGATAATAAAGAAAAATGCCTCACAGACTTGGTTACAGGCCAATCTGAGAGAGACATCTTAATTGAAGCTCCATCTTACCAGATGATTTTAGCTTATGTTAAGTTGAATATAACAACAACAATAATACTTTTTTTTAATTAACCAACACAGTGACTTTAGTTGGAAACATTTACTGGCATATAAAAACATCCCAAACTCAGTTCAAAGTATGGCTGGGCTTAGCTTAGCAGCCCATATTTGTGAACCCAGCACTCAGGAAGATGGTACAAAAAAATATTGAATTTGGGACCAGACTGTGCTATGTAGATCCTGTCTTTATAAACAAACATACATGGTATCTTAGTTAGGGCTTTTGTTACTGTGAAAAGTATGACCAAGGTAAATCTTATAAAAATCTTATAAAAAAAATTACTTGGGGCTGGCTTACAGTTTCAGAAATTCAGTCCATTATGATCATGGTGGAAATCGTGCCAGTGTCTAGGCAGACATAGCGCTGGAAGAGCCGAGAGTTCTACATCTTGATCCAAAGGCACCAGCAAGAAACCATGTTCAGCAGGCATCCAGGAGGAGGGTCTCTTTTGCACTATACAGAGCCAGAGCCTAGGAGGAGACCTCCTAACCTACCCCTACAGTGACACACTACTCCAACAAGGCCACACCTCCTAATAGTGTCACTTCTCATGGGCCATGCATATTCAAACCACCACATTCCATTCCCTGTCCCCCAAAGTCTGGTTCAAACACATGAGCCTATGGGGTCTATACCTAGCCATAGCATAGTACAAAACACATTTAATCCAACTTCAAAAGTCCCCATAGTCTATCACATATCAAAAATGCTTACCAGTTCAATCTCTCTTCTGAGATTCATTCAATCTCCTAACTGTAATCCCCTATAAAGTAAAAGAGCAGATCGCATACTTCCCACATCACAGGATATACATTATCATTCCAGAATGTTACAGTGAGGAAATGCTGGAACAAAGCACGACAGAAAACCAGCTGTGCAAACTCCAAGCTCTGCAGCACCATGTCAGATGTCAAAGCCCTCTTCCAATCTTTTTTTTTTTTTTTTTTTGCTTACCTACCATGTTCTATATTTGCAACTGTCCTTCCATATTTTCTGACTGTAACAAACTTCTTCCTCTTGGGCTGGTTCCACTCCCTATTAGCAGCTTGCCTCAGCAGGTATCCCGTGACTCTGGCATTGTTAACTTCTTAGGGTCTTCAAGACAACTTTAACTTCGCAGCTTCTTATTTTAATGTCTGGGATCCATACATGATTCTCTGGGCTCCTCCAAAGGACCTGGGTCCAGCTCTGCCCTCTGTAGCACTCTAGGCTCTAGATGACTCCATTCCACTGCTGCTGCTATTCATGGTAGTCATCCCATAGTATTGGCATCTCCAATATACTAGATCTTATGCTGCAACTAGGCTTTACCAATAGCCTTTCATAGGCTCCCTTCATGGTGCCAAGTCTCAGCTTCTTTGCATGAGACCTTCAATCTTGGGCCATCAACTGTAACTGAGGCTGCACCTTCACCAGTGGCCTTCCATGGCCCCTCACAGTGCCAAACTTAAGCTGCTCTCTATGACCCCTTTATGTCTTCAAAACCCAGTACCAACTGGGTGATTCTTACACATTGCCAAGTCCAGTAGCAGCACAAGTTACAGTTACAACCTTGGCTATCTCTGGAACACGGTTTCTCTGTGCTCCCGGAAAACACTTCCCAGATGCTGATCTCTTCTTAATCGCCTCTAACTTCTTAGCTCCAGCTAACCAGCATCAATTGTCCCAGTAGTTCCCTTCTCCTCTTGACTATAAAGCCAGAGACACATGTCCAAAAGCATGGTCAGGCCCACACTAGCAATACCCAGCTCCTGGTCTTAAGGTTTGCATTGCTGTGAAAGGACAACATGACCAAGGTAAACATTCTTGTATATAAAAACATTTAACTGGGGCTGGTTTACAGTTTCAGAGGTTCAGTCCATTATCATCATGGTGGGATGCATGGCAGCATCCAGGTAGACATGGTGCTGGAAGAGTTGAAAGCTCTATATCTTGATCCAAGGCAACAGCAGGAGACTGTCTTCCTAAGTCAGCCAGGAGGGGGGGTCTCTTCCATGAGACCTCCAAGTCCACTGCAACAGTGACACACTTCCTACAAGACTACACCCTACTCCAACAAGCTCACACATCCTAATAGTGCCACTTCCTGTGAGCCAAGCACATTCAAACCACTATAAGAAAACTGGGGAGCTGGCTCGGTGCATAAAGAGCGCTTGTCATGAACGGAGGGATTTTAATCTAACAACATGGCTGCTCTGGCAAATAAAAGTTACCGTTTATGGTTGTGAACAATATAGGACCCAAAATTCAAATCCCCAACACTCATGTGAAAGCCTAACACAACCACATCTGCCTTCAACCCAAGTGCAGGGAGGGAGAAGAGGATCCTGGGACCTTATGGCCATCTAGCATAGCAGAAATGGCAAACTTCGGATACACACACACACACACACACACACACACACACACACACGGAGGGGTCAAATAATTGAGAAAACACTAGATCTCCTCTGAACTCTATATATGAGGTCACTCATATATACATTCAAGTGCATATACACATGGGAGTTGGGAACAAAGACTCAAAGAGACAGAAAGAGAAGTGTAAAGTAATTAAGAAAACACCAGATCTCTAACTACTATATATATGAGCATGCACTCATTTGCACGTGTGCACATGCACATGTGCTCACACACACACACACACACACACACACACACACACACACACACACATGCGAGCGCGCGCGCGCGCGTAAAAATTAAAAAATGAAAATAGAAGTCACACCTAATCTTAACACTTAGGCAGAAGCAGGCATCATTCATTGAATCCAAGTCCAGCCTGCTCTAGTGAGATCTCATCTTAAAAGAATTATTTTTGAAGTGTTGTCAATAACAAACATACAGTATTTTAATACCATCACATTAAAATATGAATCAACCGTTGGTCTATGTGATAATTTTATATATGTGAGTTAGAGTCTTACTATGTAGTAGCCATAACTGGTCTAGAATTCTCTGTAGACCAGGCTGGCCTTAAACTTGGAGTTACCCTCCTTCCTGTGTCTCCCAAGGACCGGGATACAGGCATATGCCACCATACCTAGGTAAAGTTATTCGTTAAGATCTTTCATTTTATCCCACTTAGAGTTGAAATACTCTAACATGGTAGTTGGTGTTTGTGTCTCTTAAAAATTGGGTGTCTGAATCTGCGATGCCCCAAACAATTATTCTAAGCTGTGATGGGCTTCCTCTAGCTGCACTCTTTAGAACCAGGCACATGTGAGCTTGTTGTAAAATGAGAGAAAAGGCTTCTGGGTCATTGCAGATATGGGTTTTCATTTTCTCCAGCCCTGTTTTCAGCCTCCCCCCTTTTCGGATTTATTCACTCTGTGTTTGAGTGCTTTACCTGCATGTGTGTATAGATAGTGTGCACATGCCTGTTGTCTGAGGTCAGAAGAAGGCATCAGATGCCCTGAAACTGGATATTGTGAACCACCAGGCATGTTCTGGGAACTAGTCCTGTGTCCTCTGCAAAAGCAACAGTTCCTCTCAGTCACGGCTGTCTCGCCAGCCTGTCTCCAGTTTCTTTTCATAGTCACATGAATTATTTTCTTTTGGGGGTATGGGAGTTCTGCCTGCATGTAAATGTGCCTGAGGCTGGAACAGGCCAGAAGATGCCCCCAATTTGGAGCTACTAACGGTTGTGAGCTGCCACGTGGGTACTGGGAAATCAGACCCAGGCCCTCCCAAAGAGCTTCAAGCACTCTTAACCACTGAGCAATCTCTCTAGCCCCTGAAATAGTTGTTTCTAAGAATGGATCAGTTGCTGCAGACATTGATTTATGCAGGCTTAGGTCAGCCTCGTTCTATTTGTAAAGCCCATGTAGACATGGCAGAAATGCCAGCTCAGTCACAGAAACTCCCCTGGCAGACCTGGGGACGGAGGGTATATGGGCTCCCATCTCTGCTTCCTGTCCACCCTTTGACTTTGGACTGGTTGTTTAATCTCCATTTCACTTTCTTCACCCAGAGCAGAGGTCAGCAAACTCATCGAAGGGTCAGCCGTAAACGGTGTAGGCTCTATGGGTCCTGTGGCTTTCCATCCCAGCTGCCTCAGCCTTGTGGCATGAGAACGGCCATCGGCAACGTGTGAGCCTATGTACGTGGCCGAGAGCCAAGAAAGCTTCACTTCTGAAAACAGCCAGATATGGTTCGATGTCTATAGCTTGCCAACCCCAGATCAGATGACCCCCCAACCCCCTGCAAATGGGAGAATGTGGAGGGTTTTACGGTTGACTGTTCAGTGTCTGTCACACTCCAGCTGATAGTGTAAGCCAAACAAACATGTCCATCCCCCGGGTACACTTAAGCCTGTGTGTGAAAGATGTGAAGAGATGATTACCAGAGCTCCTGGGAAGATAGTGTTCATTCTGCCATGGGAAGTTGACCTCTCTCCAACGGCAGGCATGGGCAGGAAGCTGACAGGATTAGTAGGGGCTGACACTGCTATCAGCCTTAGGGAACTTTGATCACAAGGCTGGGAGAGAGGAAGCTCCCTGGACGCCCCCCTCCTTTTTTTTTTTTTTTTTTTTTTTTTTTTAAATGTGAGCTAGGAAATCTTCCATCTTCCTTTGTTAACTTGGAATTGGGTCATCTGTTACTTCAGCTAACAGAATCCCTGGTGGGAACTTTGTTGGAAGAGTAGTTGTGAGATCCGAGAGGAAAGTGTGTGTCCGTGGCCTGCTTAATTAAAAGGCTTGCCACTAAAATAATCAGCAGGCACATGCCCCTGACACGCGTATTCCAACAAAAAAGCCTTTCATTTCTCTTCCATAATTTTTTCTAAATTGTGAATTCTTGGTTCTCTCTGCTTGAAATTCCCAAACTACATAAGCAATAACTTATAAATCACTTTGTTTTCCTAAAAAAATGAAGAAAACCATCAGGAAACAGCACCACAAGTCTCTCCCTCATGCCTCTTCTTTGTTCCCTCTTTCATTTTTCTCCCCTACACACTGGCCTCTAGGTCACAGCCCTTACCTCAGCCTCCTGGGTGCTGGGATTACAGGCCTGAGCCAATACGTCCCAGTTTGACTATCAAATTTCTTCCAACATAATGTTGGCTCTTTCAAGGGGTCTTTTCCCTCTGTCCCATTGTGGATGAAATCATGGAAAGAGTGTGTCAGAGCTAGCCAGACAGGAAGCCTGAGAGACAGGCCCAGGCATGTACCTTTATAAAAACACTCTCTCAAGAGCCCAACCAGGGTATCACGAGCTCCACATACATTCCTTCCTGAGTGCTACATCCTCCAACCCTTTCAGCAAAGTTCTACCTCCTGTAGATACCACCACATCTTAAAATCACCACGCTAAGGACTAAACCCCCAGCATGTGAATGCATAAGAAACAAACAGAATCCAAACTCCCAAGAGACTGGGCTGGTTTAGTAACCTAAAAAGGATAGACAAGCCAGTATGTCATATGTCTATAATCACAGCCCTTTCGAGGCTGAGGCAGGAGAATGGCTACAAGGCTAAAGCCAGCCTGGTTTATATAGCAAGTACCAGGCTAGCTGGAGTATAACTCTGACTTTAAAAAATTAATAACAATAATAATAATAATAATAATAATAATAATAATAATAAATGTACTAAGTATAGAGTCAAAATGCAAACTACACCAAAGACGTGTAGCAGAAATAAAACAGTGTTTTTTCTATTTCTTTTCTTTTCTCTATGATGACCTAGATACATGGTGATTAAAATTTTGAAAAAGGGGAAAAAAAGGAAGCAAATCCAGTATAATATTTCATAACTTGTATTGCTTGCAACCATCCCATCTATAACCAGGGATGAATAATAAATCACAACTCCAGTTCAACTTGTCCAAATATATATGGTATCAATAACCTGTAGCCTGGGGGTTGACAGGCAAAGATAACTGCCAGGGATTGTGTCCAAGGAGTTTGAGCCACTTGCCTAAACTGTGGGATAAGGAAGTGGAGGAGTCTGGAGTCACATCCAGGACTCCAGAGGCATTTTAAAAAGCTCATCTCAGAGCAGCAACCATGAGAAGCAGGAGCCTGCCAGCTGCTCATGTTTACACAGTTCTGTTGGCCTCAGAACACAGTTCAAGGGTTGGACAGGGTGTGGTAACCTAGACAGGCACGTGCTGAACCTTGAACAGGCAAAGTGACAAGCCATCCAGCCTGTGAGAGTACAGGATAAGAGCCGGAATCAGGGCACAGGACCTGTGTCACTAACCTTGGTCCCCACAGAAGGATGATGCCAGGCTAGGTTCACCCATGTCTGATTAACAACAGAACAGGGGCTTAGTGGAATCCTACACTCTGGCCCACTTTTCTTCTTTCCCATGAGCTCACTCTGTCTTCCCTGCCTCCATTTTGACATGTTTAAGCTTATAGTTCTTGCTTCCATCAGATGTGGCTTGGCCTTGCCACACAAGGGTTAGGAAGCTCAAATAAGTCGTCCAGGTACCCAACTAGACCTTAGAAGAATGGTCCTAAACAAGATGCAAAAATAAACTTTTCCCCCTTTGGATTGACTTAGTTCTGGTATTTTCCACAGCAAAGAACCCTGAATGGCTTGCCTTAAGACTACTCACCTTGCTATTCTGAGAGTCTGTTGACTTTGTTCATCACTGAGGACACGAAACTCTCTTCTTTCCCATATTGTTCACCATCTCACCTTTGGGATTTTTTTTTTTTTTTTTTTTTTTTTTTTTTTTTGATAGAGTCCCAAGTAGCCTGAAGTAGCCTCAAACTTGCTATGTAGTGAGTAGAATGCCGAACCTCTAACCTCCTGTTTCTACTTCCCAAATGCTGACATTATAGATGTGTGCCGCCATTACTGGTTTATGTGATACTGGGAATCAAACCTCATGCGTGCTTGGCCAGCACTTTTTCAGTGGGGCTTCACCTATTATTTAACCCTTACAATACATTCTT
Organism: Micromys minutus; assembly: GCF_963924665.1. Lineage (NCBI taxonomy): Eukaryota > Metazoa > Chordata > Mammalia > Rodentia > Muridae > Micromys > Micromys minutus. The sequence continues at coordinate 19,793,256 of NC_137965.1, read as the reverse complement.
CTGGTTGAGTTTGTTGTGAGCCCAGCTTGTCTTCATTCCTCTTGAAAATGATTTCCTAAACAGGCAAGGGTGGGCTGTCCTCACCATGCAGACACACAGACACTTTCATGGAAACAGCAACAACGATGTTCTATTGTTTTAAATAACTATCCATTTACTGTGTATACTTATGTGTGTGAGCCCGTGGGGTTTTATGTGTACCTACCACATGTGTGCACTGCCCGTAGAGGCCAGAAGAGGGCTTCAGATCCCCCTGGAACTGGAGTTGCAAGCCACCAAGAGCCACTATGTAGGTATTGGGAATCGAATGTACACTCTCTACAAAAGCAGCAAGTGTTCTCAACCGCCGGGCCACGTCAACATCCCCAAGATATATATTTTTAAAAATAGTTGCCTACAAAACAGTTCCTGCAAGCAACTATTGCTGACCGCCACTTTGCTCTGCACCTGGAGCTGCAAAAATTTAGCTGTTAAGCAATTCTGTCCTGGGGCTGCTGAAATGCCCAGTGGAACCACAAGCACTCCTTCAGACTTCCTGTTTCCCAAGAGCAGGCAACAGGGGTGATGATTACAGCTCTGGCAGGCCTGGGGCAGGGAGGCCCATGTGTCCTGTGTGTTTTTTTTATCTGCAGGCTTCGTGCAGATGGTGAGGTTGTTCCCACAGCAAATCTGCCACCAAAAGGATAGGAAATCTTGGCAGGAAGCTCTCAAGCACCAGGGGAGAGTCTCCCAGTGACCTTGGCCTCCACCCAACCCTCTCTCACTACTGAATGAGTAAAGCATCTTGGACAGATTCTGCCAAGACTGATGGGACTTGGGCTTTCTCAGCACTGGAATGTTAGGTGAAAGCAAGCAGACACATGTTAACAACTAGATACAAACCAGCTTAGATGCTATTTAATCCCAACAAGGGAGCCCTCTTCCTGGAGGCTCCAAGCCATGCAGGAGACCAGTTTTCTTGGGTGTGTTCATGGAAGGCATTCACTTTCTCTGGCAAGATCTGACGGTTAACCAAGATTTCCACGGAGTGAGCAGTCCTTGGCAGAAGAAAAACAGAAGCAAGACCACAAAATATTGAAAAGACTCATGAGGCTGGCGTGGAGTTAATAATCGCTTGCACAAATGGGCGGAACTGGTCTCAGTGGAGCCCAGGAGCGATGGAGGCAGTCCCTGATTTAGGGGTGTATGATGTGGCACCGCGTAGTCCACACAAGCAAGGAAAAATATCAGCGGTCTATGCTTTTCCATCTCCAAGGCCACCCTCGGGATAGCTGCTTGTTGGTCTTCGCCTCCAGACCGCACCTCCCTCAGACATCTACTGAAGAAGTCTTGGGAAGTCCAATCGGAAATCCAACCCACGTAGCGCTGGAGGTGTAGCTCAGGTGGTAGACTTAGTGCTCACAGAGCCGGGGGTTTGAGCTTCAGCCCTGTACGTGAGATACATACAGTCTCTCAGGCTGCCTGGGAACTCCCTATGGAGCTGAGACTGGTGTCGAACTCCTTCGAATCTCCCTTCCTCTAGCTCCTGAGTGCAGGGGTCCCACGCATGCGCCGCGAAACCACCAAGGTGTTCTCAGTCTGGCCCCACTAGGACACTTCCAGATGGAAAACCTCATCTCACACTGACCCTCAGGTTACAGAGTCCGAGAGGCATCGGCATCCTTTGAGGTCTGTGGTTGCCCCTGTGTTTCTCATTCCCTTGTGCCTCCTGAACACCATCACAGATTCTCCAGTTTGGAGTCACCTCTCAATGGACTCTGCACTACTGGGAGGTTTTTGGGTTTTTTTTTTTTTTTTAAGTTCCTAGTTAAATTTCCAGATTCCTGAAGACAGATAAACAATACCCTGCTGCGGCTTAGCTCCCTGCCCGGGCTTATGCAGAACAAACCCCACTCTCTTTCCCAGACGCCTGCCTGTCTCCCCTATTCACTTTCAGTCAATCAATGTTTTACCACTCATACATTTATTTATCTTGCTGGGGGAGGGGAATGTGCCCACCTGGAGCTTTCATGTGGAGGTCAGAGGCTAACTCACAGGAATTGGTTCTCTCCTCCCACCCTGTGGCTTTTGGGGATCAAATTCACATTGTCAGGTTTGGCGCCTTTACCCTTCTCGTTAAAACTGTGGGTGGGGGGATTGGGGGGTTATCTCTGTGTGTATGTGTGTGTGTGTGTGTGTGTGTGTGTAAACACACCTAACAATTCTGTGGGTGCAAGAAGAAAACACAAGAGCCAATCATAATATCTTCCTTTCCACTTGTGCATTGAAATATGCATGCTGTATTTTACAAATAATCATACTTTGACAAGGCTGGGCAGTGGAACTAGTCCATTCCTCTAATCCCAGCACTTGAAAGGCAGAGGCAGGCAAATATGTAAGCTCCAGGGCAGCCTTGTCTACAAAGCAAGTTTCCAGGACAGTCAGAGCTCTGCAGAGAAACTCTTGTCTCAAAGAACTGGGGGGGGGGGGGGGAGTATATGTTTATTTATTATGACTGGTAGGGTTTTACTGTTGTGAACAGACACCATGACCAAGAGGACAACATTTAATCAACATTTAATTGGGGCTGGCTCACAGGTTCAGAGGTTCAGTCCACTGTCATCAAGGTGGGATCATGGCAGCATCCAGGCAGGCATGGTGCAGGAGGAGCTGAGAGCTCTACAACTTCATCCGAAGGCGGCTGGTGGAAGACTGATTTCCGGGCAGCTAGGATGAGGGTCTCAAGCCCACACCCACAGTGCCATGCCTACTCCAACAAGGCCACACCTTCTAATAGTGTCACTCCCTGGACTGAGCATATATACAAACCATCACAACTGGGATAGTGGCACCTGATCCAAAAAATTTGAACTAGCCCACAGGTTTCTACCAAAGACCCTCCTATGTGTCTCCTTTGTTCTGTATTTACGACAGGGTCTCATGTACTTTAGACTGGCCTCTAACACATTATGTGGCCAGGCTGGCCTTGAACTGTTGATTCTCCTGTGTCTACCCCCTCAAATGCTGAGGTTTCAAGCCCACCACGCCCTGTCTTCCCAGAAAGAGAGGGTGACTCCGATGCTCTTTCTCCATAGATTTTGCCCGATTTCCAGTGTCTCAACCTCATTCCATTGTATCTCTTACAAATGTGTTCTCTTGGTCTTGTAATTTAGATTTGATTTAAAAAAAAAAAAAAAAACAGGTGGCTCTGTCTAGCCAAGGCTGGCCTCAAACTAGTGACACTCCTGCTTTGGTCTTCCTGTGACTCGGGTCAAAGGAGGGTGCCACACCACCACTCCCAATTTAGATGTGTCTACAAGTTGCCCTTTTCAGCATTTCTGAAGCTCGATGAGCTCAGAGATCGTATCTCATTATCTCTGGAAGCCGAACATTGCTCCACACATCAAACAGACATTAATTGAACGCACATATGAGGTTATCACACACAAGCACCAGACTGATATTGGTGTTTGTTTTTGAGACCAGGTCATGCTGCGTAGCACAGGGCAGCCTTGACCCATGATCCTCTTGCCTCCGCCTCCCATTTGCTGGGGTTATAAGTGTGCACCCCCCATCCTCAACTTTAAGATTACTCTAAGGGGATAGAGAGATGGCTTGGTAACTAAGAGCACTGGCTGCTTTTCTAGAGAACCTGAGTTTAATACCCAGCATCCGCATAGCATCTCACAACTATCTGTAACTCCAGTCCCAGGAGCATCTGACACTCTTTTCTGGCCTCCACTGGCACCATGCACACACATGGTGCACAGACATATATGTAAGAAAAACGCCCATACAAGTGAAATTTAAGAAATATATTTTTAAAGTTTGATCTTAGTATAATGATATTAAGACAAATTCTTACTAGCTGACCTCAAACATGCCTCTGCCCCTGAGTGCTGGGATTATGGGTGTGTGCTACCACATCTTGCTATAATTTGCTGTTTAGATAACGTATTCTTCATAGAGTATAATGGTTATTAATAAAAAAAATCCTGGAAGGCTGAACATTTGTTCCTTTCAGAAAAGGAAATGTCCTCAATAACCTCTAGGTTCCAGTTCACAATAGATGGATGGATGGATGGATGAATAGATAGATAGATAGATAGATAGATAGATAGATAGATAGATATGTAGATAGATTGATCAATTGATCTAGCCTGACAATGTGATTACCACAAGATGACAGAACAACATTGTAGTCCAACATTCTTTCCACCCTTTCCCAAACACCACAGGTATCACTAGACAGCCTCTGAGATTAGAAAGTGCCCACAAAGAAATTTTGACAGGAGCTGGTGTGACCCACAGATTATCTGCTCTGTGTCTGCTGTTCTCTGCAAAAGGTGTCAGACAACAGGCAGCCCCTACCTCCTGAGCATGTGACAGGAGACCCTGATCCAGCAGGCTGGATCTCTTGCAGAGGGGCAGAATACAGCTGTCCTGGGAGAATCACGTGAGCCCTGGAGAAAGACCAGCCTAGAGAACATAGAGAGAGGCTATCTCAAACAGAAGCATAAAAGAATACAGCCCTGCCTCAGGGTCAACACTGCTGGGCAGCCACAGTGCTTTACATAGTCCCTGGTGAACCAGAGGAACTTAGCTTTGGGAATCATTACATGGATTACCCTGTGTTTCTCTGTGACCTGCAAGTCCCACAGTGTCTTGGGGGTGTCCATGTCTGGGACTTACCAAGCAGATGACAGAACAAAGCAGAAGGCATCCCTGGTAACCACAATGGTTGGCTTTAGGTTTCGAGTACTTTGTGGTGGTTTGGGGTGTAGTCTCATTACATAGCCCAGTGTGGCCTTGAACTTCAGTCATAGAGTTGACGCTATATGCCACCATTGCTGAAGGGAGTGCCTATTAGAAGAATATGTCCTGTGAAGAGTCAGCTTGCTGCCTTTGTATGTCCTCCCTTCACTGACAGAGCCAGCAACAAGATGATTCTGATGGACCTACAGGCCTGTCCTCTCCAGCCCTTCCCTTGAAGAGAAATGATCAGAGAGGCAAGTGGGTCCTTTCCCGGGGACAGTGGACAAGCACAAAGACAGGCCCTTTCTCAAACAAATAATAAGTTGCTTAAATCAAAGCATTGTTGTAAAGGTGAAATGTATGGGTATTTAGAGTAAGAGCCCAGTGACACAGCCTAGAGTCATCTGAAAACCCCCAGTCGAAGAATTGCCTAGATCACGTTGGTCAGTGGACATGTCTGTCTTGACCTTCAATTGATACAGAAAGGCCCAGATCGTTGTGGGCAGCACCATCCCTAGGTACGCCGGTCCAGGACTACATAAGAAAACTAACTAATCACAAACTAGCAGGCAACATTCCGCCACCATCTCTGATTCAGTTCCTGCTGTGTTCTTGCCCTGGCTTCCCTCAGTGATGGACTGTTGACTTGGCAGTTTGTTTGAACCAAACAAATGCTTGCTCTCCTAAGTTGCTCCGATCAGCATTACTTTATTATAGCTACAGGCAGAAAGTAGGAAAGTCGGTCAGGGAAGTCAGCAAGTGGGGACTGTGTAAGGTTGGCGACTTTGTGGAATGTGGAGGCATTGATTATCACCTCCTTAGAGAATGGACCAAGATGTACATCCCACCAGGCTGACAGGCATACAGTGTCCTCTGACTTTGTACCTTCTTCTTGTGTGGAGACTAGTGTGCTCAGTGGTTCTGTTTGATTCCTGGAAACACTGAGGCACAGCCCAACAGCATGAAGAGGCTTGAAGGGTTTCTGTGCTTCAGGGAGCCACTATTTCATAGTAAGCGCTTTAGGGAATAGTTTCACATTTTCCACTTGCCTAACAGGGAATCATTCCTAAGAGTTGTGTTTTGGCCAAAAGCGCACACCAATAAATCAGTGTGGTAAGGACTGACCTTTGCATCTGAGCTCCTAAGACGGTTATGCAGCCGCTCAGGACAAGGGTTCCATTCTCTGCCTAGGGATCTGCCCACAGATCTTCATGTAGCCCAGGCTATGTGAATATTTTAATTCCCAGTATTTTTTCCCACCCAAAGTTCTACACAAAGCCTCCTCAGCTTAGAAGTTACCCCAAAAAAGGTACCAAGAAAAGTGGCAGGCTTCTGTTCTCCAATAGGTTGTCCAAACACAAGGACCTGAGTTCAGTTCTCTAGGACCCACTTATAAAACAAAGCAAGGCATGGGCTCCTGTGCTTTTAATTCCAGTACTGGGAGGTGAGACAGGAGGCTGTCTGAGACTCCCCAGCCTTTTAGCCCAGCCTTCTTTGCATACCCCAAGTCAAACAGAGACCCTGTTTTAAAAAAACAAGGTAGACAGCACCCAAGGAAGAATGGCTCTTAAGGTTATCTTCTGTTCTCCACAAGTACACAGACACATACACACATATACATGCACATACACGTGTGTGCCCATACACATACACATATGCATGTACACATATACATACATATGTGCATATAAATACATACACACAGACGTACACACACACCCATGTGTACACACACACACACACAAGAAAATAAAAACCATTTCTTTGGTGGAC